>NC_090437.1:579509859-579814259 GCF_031143425.1 Pleurodeles waltl
AGCCCTGGCATACTCCCCGCCTGATATTAATACGATCAGTAAGTTCCCCCTGGCTGCCCCATCTTACTCGAGCATAGGTGTTCTTGTGTAATCTTTGAATTAGATGCACCAAGTTCATCGGGACGCCAATTTTCTTTAGGACTTCCCACAATTTCTGCCTTGGAACAAGATCGAACATGGACTTAAGGTCAACAAAAGCAACATACAAGTTTTGTTTGGCCAAGGTAGCGTATTTCCAAAATAACAAAAAAAATCTAAAAACTTGGTCCATAGTGCTAATTTTTGAACGAAACCCAGCCTGAAGGGGAGATAGAACCTGGTTAGCTTGGACCCAGTCCATTAGCCTGTCTAAGACTTGCTTAGAAAAAAACTTTTGAAGATTATCAATGAGGCTAATTGGGCGGTAATTAGCTGGCAGTCCCACATCTCCTTTTTTGTAAATAGGGATAATTTCGGCTCCGAGCCACGAGTCCGTAATGGGGCTACCTGCTGCGATGGCATTTGATAAAGTATTAATGTAACACGCCCAAAAAACGGGTTCAGACTTAAACAGGTCCCCCAGTATCTTATCGGGACCAGGAGCCTTAGCGGGTTTCAAAGAATTAATAGCTGCCGTGGTTTCAGCAATTGTAAAAACAATGTCCTCCGTGGGATCCTCAATGAGAGGTCTACATTTGCCACCCGTATAGGCCTCGTGATGCTGTTGCACAGATGAGGCATAAATCTCGGAAATATGAGCCACCCATCTTTCAGGCTGGATGTGAAAATTAGGAATAACATTACCCTCTATTTGCCTGTGAGTCAACAACCTCCAAAAAGAACCCTCGTCTCGATTTTCAACTGCCTCCAGCAGCTTCTGCCAGATCTCAAATTCCCAGTTTTTCTTCGCTAGATTCAGGGCCTTAGTGTAGCTAATTCTAGCGGTCCTGATCTCCTCCTGTGAGTGTTTGCGGAGGGCCAATTTAAGATTGAGCCTAGCAAGGTCGCAGTCATTGTTGAACCATTCCCTGGATCGAATAGCATCTAGAGTATGTCTCACAGTGGTTTCTTTATAAAAAACATTCTGTAGAAAATGTATCAATTCAGCATGAATTTTCATGATTGGAAGACTATCGACCTCTTGCTTTTCAAGACCGGAGAACAGATGTAGAAAGGAAGAATAAATTTGTTTAACCAGAAGTGGGTTAGATATAACTTTTGGCCAACTAACACGAGTTTGCCTGGAGTTTAGGGAAGGGATCGGAACATCAGTGATCTCTAGATGTTGAGTTCTCCCAAATGCTTTGTTGAATAGATTAAGACATAGAGGGTAGTGATCACTGTCATGACGGAGTTCAACCTTCATGTCCAAAATATGTGACCAAAGCCTGGTGTCAACAAAAAAATAATCAATAGTGCTGGACGAACACCCCCACTTAAAAGTGGGGGCACGATTAAGATCAGATCTAGTCCAACCATTACATTCCCTGAGTCCATAGCGTAGGCAAAGGGAAGCCATCTGTGTAGCGGCACAAGAACCAATGCTAAGAGAATCATCCTTCACTTGGGGAATACCCCAGGAGTCATCTTCTTCAGATGTTAAATTACCTACGAGGTTCTTGAATACAAAAGAACAATTTATATCGCCCCCTATCACCAGATGGTTAGAAGGATGCAAAGATTCCATATGCTCAACTAACTGGGCAAGTACCCTTGATTCCATATTGGGGGGGGCGAACCTCGCATACACGTTGACCAAGGTCACTGTGAAGCCAGGGTGAAATATAAGTCTGACACCCAATAGATCTAATGAGTTAAGGGGAAATAAAGAGTGGTCACATTGCAGTTTCTTATTCACTAAAATCATGAGCCCACCCATAGGCCTACCAAAGCCTCCAGAGGCAGGCTGAGCTGCGACAGAATAAGTTGTAAACCCCTCAACCTATATTAGTTCTTCCGCCCAGATTTCCTGAAGGAGGCATGAGTCTTGCTTAGAGATGAAGTTAACCAATCCAGGATCTCCCATCTTTATCCTTATTCCAGCCACATTCCAAGATACAATATTAAGTACAGAGGGCACAGGTGTGGGTCTAGCTCTCGGGGATATGATTGTGTTCAGGACCCTTGATCGTTTGCCTCTATAAACCATAGCATCTGAGGTGGGGAGCACGGAGGGAGAGACGTTGTTAAGTCAATCTAAATCAGATAGCCGGGGGGAGCGGATCTTGGTCAAAGCTGATCGATTGCTATTTAGTGGACCCAGAGCCCTTCCCTCATGAGTATTGGAAGGTCTATCGGTCCTTCGTGACTCCCCCCCGGAGAATACATGCAGAGGCCAATTCCGATATTTCTACCAGATCTCAGAGAATGAGTCCGTAGGTTGAAAGCCATAAGGTTATCAACCATAGAGGTATCAAAAAAGAGGATTGAAATATAATCAAAATCTGAGTCTGCTTGAGCATGTCTACGTGCCTCCCAAATATCAGAACGGATAACAGACAGACATTTCCTCTGAATGCGAAACCAATAGACAACTTTATTAATGAGAGAATCATGGGACTCTCTCTGCCCAGCAAATAACCTGGGGACCCCTGTCATGTAGATGTATGCATCCTTCCTACTCTGATAATTTCTCCCCTTTGGAACTATCGCCTGAATGAATTTGGATTGACCTTGGCGTGGGACTCTGTGTGGACTTGCGGGCACCCGTGCACCCTTCCCAACCATAGCTCCCATAAACAGGGGATTTATACAGGGAGGACGTGGATCGGTTGGAGCAGGAATAAACATGCGACCGGAGTCAGTGGGGTTGCCATCGGATAGAGAGAGACAACTCCCCTTTTTATTTGTTGCCATACTCATAGACTTAGCCCCCAGCTTTGGACATTTAGGGTAAGAAGCTAAATTGTACCCAGTGTCTAATGTAGCTAGCACGTTAGGCCCTCCAATCAACTCAGGAAGGTGGTCATTTGTGCTGAGCGATTTACAATTACACAATACCTTCGTCTCAGATAGTCCAGAAATGTTACCCAAAATAACCATTACCAAGGATTTTAAATTGTCCAGCTTCTGGGAAACATTTTCCAGTTCGAGTGACATCTTGCGTTAAGCCTGCCAGACCAGTTCCTCTGTATCAGGTTTCACAGAAATTAAGGGCGGAGAGCGACCTGGGCTCTCGCTAGAAGTGGATAGGAGTTGAAATCTATTGGAGCAGAGAATATCACTAGAAACTACAGACTTGGAACACAAATGCAGAGAGTCCCTATATTGGTTACATTCTGCAACTTCAACACTTGAAGTAGGCCTCATTGGCGGTGAGGAAATTGCAGCCTCAGATATAGGAGGGGGATGGAGGTCCGCTTCCACAGACAAAAGAGGTGTCCGTAGTTTTTTGATAAATAAATCAGGGATCTTCCTAATAGTCGAAGTAGCAGGAATGGAAGGAGCGATAATGGATGGACTCCTCAATATTGCCTCTACTTCTTCAAACAAGGAGTCAATAGCTTGCAATTGATTCCTAATGGGCTTAGGAGGGTCATCAATTTTCCGACCAGCTTGTTTCTTGTGTTTTTTGGCGCCAGAAGGTGGCGCAGGGACATCATCTGCCTTACGCTTCCCCATTATTCACTACGACGTGTCCGAGGCAAGGGCTGGGGCCCCCAAGAATGAAAACAAAAGGAAAATTGAATAATGATGACCCAGCCCACACGGATCCCATAGGTGTAGGAAGAGAATCAGGGTACCTGGGACTTGAGGTCCCACCAGGCACTGGCAAGCCTGCTACTACCACAATGTGGATGAAAGAGGGGGGTCCCAGCCCAGCCTCCTCCGGTCTCCGATGGGCACAGGACGGGCCCGCCCTTGTCCGGGCTTCGCCCGGTCACGCCTGCGCGTCCCGCGTAGCAGGAGCGCGAGCAAGTTTATTAAAGGGCTCCTGCCCCGGCACACTTCACCGCCTCCTCCTCCTTGTGAAAGTCGCGCTTCCCACAAAATAACACTTGTTTTGCTAATCTATGTTCCCCCAAGTCTCCCGATAAAAATGATACCTCACTTGTGTGGGTAGGCCTAGTGCCCGCGTCAGGAAATGCCCCAAAACGCAACGTGGACACATCACATTTTTTTAAAGAAAACAGAGGTGTTTTTTGCAAAGTGCCTACCTGTAGATTTTGGCCTCTAGCTCAGCCGGCACCTAGGGAAACCTACCAAACCTGTGTATTTTTTAAAACTAGAGACCTAGGGGAATCCAAGATGGGGTGACTTGTGGGGCTCTGACCAGGTTCTGTTATCCAGAATCCTTTGCAAACCTCAAACTTTGGCTAAAAAAACTAATTTTCCTCAAATTTTGGTGACAGAAAGTTCTGGAATCTGAGAGGAGCCACAAATTTCCTTCCACCCCGCGTTCCCCCAAGTCTCCCGATAAAAATGATACCTCACTTGTGTGGGTAGGCCTTGCGCCCGCGACAGGAAATGGCCCAAAACACAACGTGGACACATCACATTTTTTCATAGAAAACAGTGCGTACCTGTGGATTTTGGCCTCTAGCTCAGCCAGCCCTAGGGGGGGCAGAAATGGCCTAAAATAAATTTGTCCCCCATCCTCCCAACCCTTGCCTACGGGGTCGCTCCCCCTACGTGACATTGGCACCAAAAAAAAAATCCCCGGTGCCTAGTGGTTTCTGCCCCCTTGGGGGCAGATTGACCTGCAATTGGCCAATCTGCCCCCAAGGGGGGCAGAAATGGTCTAAATACAATTTGCCCCCCAGGGGAGCGACCCTTGCCTAAGGGGACGCTCCCCATCTGTAAAACAACAACAACAAAAATCCCCAGTGCCTAGTGGTTTCTGCCCCCCATGAAATGGCCTAAATATAATTTGCCCCCCTAAGGGGTCGCTCCCCACCTCAAAAAACTAAAACTAATTAAAAAAAACAACCACAATTTTTTTTATCCCTGGTGCCTAGAGGTTTCTGCCCCCAGGGGGGGGCAGAAAAGGCCTTAAAAAAAATGCTCCCCCTGGGAGTGACCCTTGGCCAAGGGGTCGCTCCCTTTATGCCAGTTTCATTTTTCAAAAGGCATCCCTGGTGTCTAGTGGGCGTTTTGAAAGCCGGATTGCTTTACAATCCGGCTGCCAAAACGCAGAGAGAGACTTCAAAGGGAAGGGAAATACTCTCTGCCTCCTCCAAATGCTTTGCATTTCTCTTCCGATCGCGCGCTGATGTCACAGTGGGGTGGGGGGGGTCAGGGGTGGAAGGGGAAGGGCTTCCCCTTCCATCCCTGACTTGGAGGTGGGGGGAACCCCACAGAGGGAGCGCTAGCGCTCCCTCTGGGCTGGGTGCCCAGGACGTAATGGTTACGTCCTGGGCACAGCAGCACTGTGCCGCAGGACGTAACCATTAAGTCCTTGGCACAGAACCGGTTAATATTACATGTTCCCCACGCAGTGGACACGTTACTTACTACAACCAAAACGCAGCACCTGACAAACGCCCGTCTCTCACTTTATGAGCTAACACTGCTTGCGCCACATATTAAAATAAAGAGGTGCACTACTCTGAACCCGTCCTGCCTGCTGCCAACAGAAAGAGGTCACGATGACCCGACAATAGACAATTCCTTCCATGATTGTGTTGCGGCAACAGAGAGACATACCAAAGTTAGGCCAGATTTGAGAGACACCCCATTCCCCAAGGCTGAAGGTGATCTATTTGTTGATGGCTCATGCATTAGGGATCACACTGGAACACTGCAGGACGCCTATGCTGTAGGAACAGCTAGGAGGTTGCTAGAAGGAGGGAGATTACCATGAACAACTAGCACCCAGGCAGCAGAACTGATAGCACTGACTAGAGCATGCAAATTGGCAGCAGGAAGGACAACAAACATTTACAAAGACAGTCAATATGCGTTTGGTGTCACACATGACTTTGGTCAGCTATGCGCAATGAGGGGGTTTATCACCTCAGCAGGCCAACAAATACAACAGGCATCACTGATAGTTACCTTGCTACAAGCTTTGCAATTGTAAAATGCGCAGCACACACCTCTGCAAAGGATTACGTTTCAATGGGAAATGCATTTATTGACAAAGAAGTACGAAGAATTGCACTTAGTGGATGTGAATATGAAATGGTTCAGGTCACGCCCGACATAAGAAGTAAGTAGGAAAACACACAATTTGACCCAAAAAGCATGCAGCTACAGGCACAAGGAAAGGAATGTGCAGAATGGGAAGGGGCAGGCTGTAAGAAAAACGAAGAAGGCATTTGGGTGGGACCTAACGGGAAGATATGCTTGCCCTCCCTGTTCCTACCACCATGGCACAGCTCTTCCATGGCCCCTCATGTGTGGGAAGGGACGGAATGATACAACTGTTTTCACAGTGCTGGTTCAACCAAAAATTCAGACAATGTGCAGAAAAGTTGTGTAAAATGTGTACCGTGTGTGCACAATATAACACAGGAAAGGGCACCCCAACAGCACCAGGCCACTTTCCACCACCGCACGGACCTTTCGAAAGTCTCCAAATGGATTTCATTGAAATGCCTCCGGTGAATAAAATAAGATCTGTTCTGGTAATAGTGTGCATGTTCAGCAAATGGGTTGAGGCATACCCCACGAAAAATTGTGATGCACAAACTGTCGCAGAGTGTTTATTAAAAGAGCTGGTACCACGTTTCGGGGTGCCAACTCTTTTAAGTTCTGACAATGGACCAGGATTCATTTCCCAGGTTATTCAGGGCCTTTGCAAAGGCCTGGGAACAACTCAAAAGTTACATTGTGCATATCATCCACCGGCAGAGAGAGCTGTGGAAAGAAGGAACGAGGTACTGAAAAATAAGATAGGGAAGATATGCACAGTGACGGAGTTATCACGGATGGACGCACTCCCATTGGCACTCCTTGCCATGAGGAGCACACCTGATCGCTTCACAAAACTGAGCCCCCATGAAATTATTTTGGGTCGCCCCATGAACATACCAGGACACATGTCAGTTGCCCCATTGGCCATAACTGATGATCTCTTGTTACAATACTGTAAAAAAATAACTGAGACACTCAGTTATCTTCACCGCCAGGTGTTGCAGGCCTTACCAGAAGAAGGTACACCACCCGAACACGGACTGCATCCTGGAGACTGGGTGTGGGTAAAGGCCCACACCAGACGACACTGCCTTCAACCACGGTGGAAGTCACCATACCAAGTTCTGTTGACAACAGCCACAGCAGTCAAGTGTGAGGGCATCACATCCTGGGTCCATACCTCACACACCAAGAAAGCCGCTGGACCAAAGGACGACCAGCCGCCAACAGGGTTGCCAATGAGAGTGGTGCCACCCTCACCACGGCGGTACAACCTTTGTTCAACAAGCGCCACCAGCCAACACTGACGGAACTGCTCGTGCTACACTCCCACAGGAGTCGGAAAGTGGAAGCGGGTTCCCCAGTACACCAGAACATCGTTTTTGGACTGCTCGTGTGGCAACCCCATAAGAGTGCAAGCGGGTCCCTCAAGACACCAGGATACTGTTTCAGAACTGCTCGTGCTACTCTCCACAGGAGTCAGAGAGTCAAGTGAGCCCATTTAAGTATTAAGACATCAGGATACAAATGAACAGGATACTACAAGTCTGCAAGCAAGATTTGCACTGAGAAGTACAGATCCCAGTCCTACGGAAGCGGCCGGTCACTAGGATCGATGCGGCTTGTAGCCCCATTGGGAGGTGTACCTCTTCCGATTAGGAACACAGCAAAGATAGGACAAAAAAAGACATCCCTTGGGTCAGTGGACTATCGCACCCAGCTTCCCTAGAGCTGGATATTGGGATTCACCCTTTACACTCTGCTTAATTACAAGGGCTAAATAACATTTGACGTCGCCCCATAAAGATTACCAAAGAAATAGACTGCTCATGTGGCACTCCTACAGGAATAAGGAGGTGCCAGAGGTTCTACTGAAATTATTTTACATACCAATAGAACTGGTTTCAAGTGCTAGCCACATCCGATCAGATACCACCTTATAAGGTGACATGAGTTCCAGGTTGCAACGTAAGAAAAAGGAGAAGACGACGTGGCCCGTGGTGGTCACAACATTACTCACCGCGATAACAGCTATAATAATAACAACGATACTGATAGTATATAAAGACGAGATACATATTCCATGGCATGACCAGGAACACTACATTCCCAAAATTGGCCAAGATAAAGGGACAACCGGTGGTGAGAACAACAATAACTCAAAACAACATGAGAGGGTGGGGGATAAAACAAAATGGGTGAAATATACAAAATGGAAAGAAGATGGAGAGAATTATAAGGACAATACATTTGTGCAAATGGTAGCTATGTACAAAGAACTAGCAAATGTGTCTGATTGTTATATCTGTACCCACCTACCGACCACTACCGAAGAGAAAAGTAGGTGCCCCTTACAGAATTCATGGCATGTAATTTACTAAATACAATGTTAGGGATAGGAGACAAAAGAATGAGAAAAAAGGGCAGGTCAAGGGAGAGGGAGAAAAGGAAAATGAGGAGAAGGAGGGATGACTCTGGATTGGACGACAAACCATATGAAGGGAATCTATTGGAAGAATTGGAAGAAAGGATGGTGGGAAAAATGGAGAAAAAGAAAAAAAGAAAAAAGAGGTGGAGAGGGTACAGGAAGAGAGGGAAGGGGAGAAAAGGAATAACTTTAAGAAGTTAAAACTAAAGGAAGGGGAGAAGGAACTATTGGATGCATTAATAACAGAAAGAGAGGAGGGTTACACCCAGGAGGAACATGACGGAAATAAACCTATACCATGCCTTACAATACATAAGGAAAAGAACATACAGTGGTGCTTCAAATACTCAAGAGGTAACACAGACACTAGAAAAAATGGGATATATGTAGGACATAGTAGTAACTGCAACAGAACTTTAAAACTGGACCACAAAAGGAATGACTCTACAGGCTTGTCCATAGGACTCACAGCTCCCAAAGGAATATTTTTTAGATGTGGGACATGGGCATACTTTAAATTACCTGCAGGATGGCAAGGCACCTGTTACCTAGCACTCGTGCTACCAAAAATGGTGCATGTGACAGAGTTACCTGAGGGGGAAAAGACAACGCCTGGTAAGGTACGGAGGAAGAGGACACTCACAGGGCTTGATACTTTTTTAGCAATTGAGGGGATTTTAGAAATGCCATTAGGGATAGCACAGTCACAGTATCAGATTTACGAATTGGCAGGATTAATGGAAATATTGGCCAGCAGTACAGCAGGAGCCTTAGGAAATATTACTGAGGAGCTCACGGACATGAGGGCAGTTGTAATCCAGAATAGGCTTACGCTAGACACCATCCTGGCCAAAGAGGGGGGGTATGTGTGGTAATCCACCAGGAATGTTGCTTATATATACCGGATAACAGCAGGAATATAAGAAAGGAAATAGGGGAAATAAGAAAGGTAGAAGAAGGAGCTGTGAAAGATGGGACAGACGTCGGAGGAGTGCTGAATGTATAGCAGCATGGTTCAAGGGTTGGGGTACCTGCTTGGTAGAGGTACTGGTGATAGGGATTGTGGCACTAATAACACTATGTTTGCTCATACGAGTTTGTCCGTCCTTCCTGGCCCTACTCTTGAAAAAAACCTGTTATACACACATTATCGAAGGGAAAGGCGTGAGGATGACAACAGGGACGAGGCAGAGGTAGAAATGAGAGAAATACATCATGACCCTTAAAATTGTCATTGAGTATCAGAGGGCAGAATGTGGAATCACATTTTACAGTTCTTTAGTTTCTTGGGCCTACTAGGCCCTATGATACACAATGACAATCTCTGCACAGGCCTATCATCAAGGACAGAGGCCTACACATGTAATTCGCTACTGCTAGAAACGCATCATGTTGCAAGGCTTGCTCTCGGAACAGCCACCATGAAATATAACCGTCATTGCATGCTAGTTGAAGCAATCTTCCTTCTGGAAAGTACCAGTCTGCGTACGTGTTCTTCTCAAGTTCTGTAATAAGATGGACCATGTGATATTAGGCACGTAGGCCATATTATGTAAGTTCCTTGTCTATGCTTGTTATTACTATATATGGTGCGATAGGAAGAACCACCTTTAGCCATAATGAAGAAATTATCATACGTCAATGTCAAGGACCAATGAAACGTTGAATTATGTTTGTGGTTTTACACTATAAAAGATCATGTATTACTTCCTTTAGGCAGACTGTTCTTGTACAACTAGTACCGAGCATCCTCCATGTACATGTATTTTTACTTCTAAATAAACCTTTAATGTTTACCTAGAAGAGCTGGCTAACGGTCGTTTGTATCCTAAGATGGATGCTGAAGAAGGTGGCTTCTACAGACCGTGGTACAATCCTTCGTCCTCTCTAAGTAGGACTACGGTAATGCAGCGATCACTGGTATCTACAAAAATGCCTTATTCCTATGAAATCTACAGTTAACACAGTGGCCATACCTGTCTCTGGAAAGAGCTGCTATGATCACATCACTCCCACACTCAAGAAACTCAACTGGCTACCAATCAAAGCAAGAAATATATCTAAAATTGCCTGCTTAATCTGCAAAGCTCTCTACATGGAAAAACCTACCTACCTCACAAGCAAACTATCAAAAGCTGGACAAAAAAGGCCCCTGTAAAGCTTAAACAATCTACCCCTGATTCCTCTCAAATTTAAGAAACTAAAATCACTCACCTGTGCTTTTTCCGGAAATGGGCCTAAAATCTGGAATGCCCTGCCAAAGGATCTACATGACATTCAATCACTCCCACACTTCAGAAAAAAACTCAAATGATTTCTTCTTCCTCAATACCTAAACCAACTCACCTATAACAGAGTTTCAGTGATACATGTTCCCATCAACCTCAATGAGCCCGAACACCTCCACCTTTGAAAATAACTATGCACTACTCCAACTTTTGAAAAAACATCCCATTGCTACCTCCGGGCAATATTACCCATCTATTTCACAACTGTTTATATATTATTACCATGTATGCCAGTACTGTCTGTAATGTTGCTATGCATATTTTGAAAAGTGCTCTGATACCTTTTGGTCAAGTTTGTGCTATACAAAATTCTGGTGCACTAGATATAAATATGTGATTACGGGTGAAAAGTGTAGTAAACCTCAGACAATATAATTGTATTACTGTTATCAATGATTTATCAGTATGTAAACTATTTCTCTTTTGTTATTTTCTCCTTTTCTAGGAGGTAAATGATAACTTGTCTCTGAGGAAATAATTATCTGCTTACAGAAACAGCAAAAAAGAGCATTGTTACACCAAGCTTGATTATATGTTTGATCAACAGTGAGTACCTGAATGTAACCAGGGTGAAAAGATGTGGAAGCACATTAAGACATGACGGGCTCTGAAGTTCAGCAGCACAAGCCAACTGCGCCCTAGCTAGCCTTGGTAACTCTTTTTAAATACACTGTACACATGAGAAACTTTGCTGAGACTTTATTGTTAAGTGGCATAACTGGTATATCAAATACTTTTGCAGGTGGTGCAACTAGGATGATCATTTTAATGTGATGAAGATATTATAAAGTAGTAAAGTTGGCTGGTTTGTTTGTTTTATTAGTTGTTGATATTGTTTTTAATGTAGTTGTAGGTTTGTAATTTTGTGAACTTAGTATTAAATTAAATTCAATCATTGTTAACCTAGTTAAAACAGTATTGTAATATTGCTCCATCTTCAGGGACGGTGAATATGGTGCTTTATGTATATGTATCAATACGGTACTATGGTAATCTGTAATGCCACAGATAATTGGTAATGGAGAAGCAAGTACTTTGGGTATGCAGCTACAGTTATCTGTCATGCAACAGTGAGGTTTTCCTATAGAGATTAGTTCTTGTGAATGCTGTAGTACAGGGAATTCTGAGGTATTGGCACAGAGGTCAATGCATCTGTTTACTCTAAGAAACACTGCAATCAGCTGCTGTCCACACTCTATTACATATGGGTGTTGCCACTGGGAGGCATCTGAAACAGAAGTGAGTATGTTTCCCTAATCAAAAATGGATTCCAGTTGTCCAAGAAACAGGCCCTCATTACGAGGCTGCCGGTCATCAGACCACCAGACTCGCTGTGGTGGTCTTACCGCCACGGACCTGGCAGTAAAGACCGCCACTTTACAAGTTGTGGGGTATGGCAGACACCAAACCTCCAAAGCGCCACCTGGCCTGTGAGCACCTCCAACCCAGCGGCAGGCCTCTGCCTGCCAGCTGGATTATGAGGCTACCACTCGCCAGGCTTTCTGTGGCGGTCATGGCACCACGAAAACCCCGGTGGAAACACCAACACAACAGGAATCCCCATTCCATCACCGGCACGCACACCACAACCTGTCCACACACATGCAGACATGCCCCACCCATCCACACACTTACAACCACGCCCACCCCTTCACGCACGCATGCATTCAAATACGCACCCCTCCGCCTCCACATGCATTCACACAGAAACCCCCATTCACTCGCATACATGCAGACACACCCCGATTCACGTGCACATACATGCACACCAACATTCACATTCAATCATATACATGCACGCATTCGCCACCCGCTTCCCCTCTGCATACTCTCACTCATGCATTTATACATGCAGACACGCACACACAGACACCCCTTACATCACATATACGCACCCACAAACATCCCCCAACCGTACACATCCATTTACACACCGGCACTCACACATATGCCCCTATCATCTGCACACATGCACACAGAGAGATATATATTACACTGGGAAGAATTGTTAGAAGAGAGATGACTCCCTTCTCAGACATCACTACATATCACTGTTATTCTGAGGAGAGATATGAGAACAGATGCCACGTATTCATTACACCAAACTGAACATATCCTCGTTGTCATCCTGGAGATAGGTGTTAGAGCAGAAGACAAAGGGGGTCATTCTGACCCTGGCGGTAAAAGGCAGTTACCGCCAGAACACCGCCGCGGCCGCGGTAACCCGCCAGGGTCATTCTGACCCACAACTGCCAAACCGCCAAAAACCCGTCCTCAACTGCAGGCCGCCACATCAGCGGTCAGCGATAAACTGGAGATGACCAAACCTCCACCGTCACGGCAACAGAAATACGCCCATGCCATTACGACCCACGAATCCACGCGGCGGTCTTTCAACCGCGGTATCCCATTGGCGGTACACACCGCTGCACTCAAAATACACACACATCTACAAAACACTGCCACATTGGACAATTACAAATACACACACCTGATACACATACAAACACCACTCCCACACAATCAATACGATATAAAACACACACCCACATCACCCACAAACCGCCACAAATCAAAATTCAGAGACAAGGCGCAATACACAGAGAGAGAGCACAGGGAACGCAAACCACAACACACACAGGAACCCAACATCATCCCCCACACTACATCTACGCACAAAACACCACACACCACTACACTCATCACCACAAACACCACCCCACACCTCATCCACACCACCCCATGGCACCCCAAAGACACCCCAGGTTCTCGGACCAAGAACTCAGGGTCATGGTGGAGGAAATAATTAGGGTAGAGCCCCAGCTCTTCGGCACACAGGTGCAGCACACCACAATAGCCAGGAAGGCGGAGCTATGGCAAAGGATCGTCAACAGGGTCAACGCTGTGGGACAGCATCCCAGAAATCGGGAAGACATCCGAAAGCGCTGGAACGACCTACGGGGGAAGGTGCGGAGGATGGTGTCAAGACACAACATCGCTGTGCAGAAGACTGGCGGCGGACCCCCACCCACTCCACCCGAATTCACAGCATGGGAGCAAGAGGTCTTGAACATCCTGCATCCTGAGGGCCTCGCTGGAGTAGGCGGAGGAATGGACTCTGGTAAGTCTAATCTCAACTACTTCGGCCCCCGCCAACCACCAGCATGCCAACCCACACCCCCACCCTCACCCCCAACCCCCCAGCACATATCCTCCCTGCAAATGTCTCACCAGCACAACCCACCCAAACCAACACCAACCCCTGAATGCCAACCCAAACCATGGACACCCATCACCTAAGCATGACCACTGAACATATCCATCCCCCCCCCAAACCACCCTCACAACTCCTCCCACAAGGGAATGCCAGCACTGGGGGACAAGGGCACCCACAAATCGCACGCCATGGCACACACAGAAGCAATAACCATACTCTTTTACCCCTGCAGGGCCCGAACGCCAGCACACCAGCCCGGAGGATCCAGAAATGTCCATCCCACCCCCAGAACAGGCCCCCAGTGATGACAGCAGCTCTGTCGACCTAGAACCTGATGACCAGCCCGGACCATCGGGGACCTCTAGACAGTCGGTTCCCCTCAGGCAGCCACAGGCCACAGCAGACCTACCCCCCTCTGGAAACCCCAGCACAGCACCCACCCAGCAGGCCCATGCCTCTGTCTCCAGGACAGGTCAAGCAGCGGTGTGTCTACCACTACAGGGCACCCAGGGCAACCCACCACCCCAACAACAACAGGGACCTGGGGGCAGTGGAAGTGGGCACACCGTCCAGGGGACAGAGGCCCAGGAACAAAGGGGAACTGGGAGGGCTGCTGTGCGACAGAGGGAGGACAGGCCTAGGGAACCCACTGTCCAAGAGGCCCTCACCACCATCATGGGAGCGTACCACCACTCCCAAGAGACGATGGCGACGGTCCTGGCCAGGTTCCAGGAGATCCAGGCCATGCAGGAGGGCCAGTACATGGGGTTCTGGGAAGAACTGCGCAGCATCAGTTCCGCAATGGGTACAATCGTGGTGGCACTCAACCAGATTGTCACCACATTGCGGGACCATGTGGCCCCCCAAAGGGCCCCTGCCACTAGCATGGAGGAAGAACAGCCCACCACCTCCGCTGGCGCTAGTGGTCAGGAGGCCCCGACACAACAGCAACGGGCCACCCGGACCCCAACCCCTGCAGAACATGAACCACCCCGCAAGAAAGGCCTGAGACCTAGGAAGAAGACAGAGTAGGATGTCAAGACCCCTGCCATGCACGGATCCCCCTGGATGTCATCCCACTGTCCCACTTGTTCACCCTGTCCAACCTTGAACTGCCCCTGCTCCACCTTCCACAGGCATATGGACAATGCACCTGTGCAAACGAGAGTCTGGACTCTGCCATTGACATGCCTCCACCATCACCCATCACCCTTTTTGAACTATACACCAATTTTTGCACTTCAACAAACACAATTATTGCACAAAAACCATCTGGAGTCTGCTATTTATTTTTTTAAACCAAATGTATTCGATATAACCAACCAAAAATGTCCAATTACATTGTGATGACAACATACCAGTGTCACACAGCGGTAGTCCATGGGGAAATAAACCACAGGGCACTCCGTGGTGACCAGATCACTGAAATAGGAAGGCAAATTCACAACTAAGTTACCATACATTGGGGTGAAAGGTCAGACAGTAGAGAGCCAGTACTGTTACAGATATAATGAAATGCAGGAGTAGATTCTTACCTGTGTGTTACTGGAAATACTGCAGTATCACTCTGTCCCTGTTGTCTGTGTCGTCCTCTTCGTCTTCCTCCTCTTCACTCTCCGCAGGCTCCACAGCGGCCACAACACCACCATCTGGACCATTCTCCTGCAGGAAAGGCACCTGGCGTCGCAAAGCCAGGTTGTGAAGCATGCAGCAGGCCACGATGATATGACACACCTTCTTTGGTGAGTACATTAGGGATCCACCTGTCATATGCAGGCACCTAAACCTGGCCTTCAGGAGGCCGAAGGTCTGCTCGATCACCCTCCTAGTACGGCCATGGGCCTCATTGTACCGTTCCTCTGCCCTTGTCCTGAGATTCCTCACTGGGGTCAATAGCCAAAGCAGGTTGGGGTAACCAGAGTCACCAATTAGCCACACACGCTGTCTCTGTAGCTGTTCCATCACATAAGGGATGCTGCTATTTCGCATGACGTACGCGTCATGCACTGACCCTGGGAACTTGGCATTTAAATGGGAGATGTACTGGTCAGCCAAACAGACCACCTGGACATTCATTGAATGATAACTTTTTCGGTTCCTGTACACCTGTTCATTGTCTTTTGGGGGGACCAAAGCCACATGGGTACCATCAATGGCACCAATAATATTGGGAATGTGTCCAAGGGCATAGAAATCACCCTTCACTGTAGGCAAGTCACCCACCTCAGGGAAAATGATGTAGCTCCGCATGTATTTCATCAGGGCAGACAACACTCTGGACAATACCCTTGAAAACATAGGCTGAGACATCCCAGATGAAATGTCCACTGTAGTTTGAAATGATCCACTAGCCCAAAAATTGAGTACTGACAGCACCTGCACTAGAGGCGGAATCCCTGTGGGTTGGCGGATGGGTGACATCAGGTCTGGCTCCAGCTGGGCACACAGTTCCTGTATAGTGGCACTGTTGAGTCTGTAGGTGAGTATGACATGTCGTTCTTCCATTGTCGACAGGTCCACCAGCGGTCTGTACACGGGAACATTCCTCCGTTCCTCGCAAGCCCCAGCGGACGGTGCCTAGGAAGGACAAAATGGAGCACAGAGTCAATCAACCCACAGGTAAGTTCCCACAGCCTGCACAGTACACGAATCTCTCTGGATTGAATGGCTTGTATGAGTGTCGATGCAAGGCCTAGCCATGTGTGACGCAGTAGGAATTAAGCCATGTGGGCCCTTGAAATGGCGGCTGCCTGACCTGTGAAGTGTGACAATGTGAAGTGAGGTCATTGCGCTGGCATGGCACGCCGTGGCGGTAGGGGGTCGAAGACCGCGGCGCAAAGCAGCATTGGTTAACATTGAACCCTATGGGTTTCAGGAGCCAATGACGATGTGCGCCGGCGGTCGCGGTACGCACCGCCGCGGTACGCACCGCCGCGGGCGTGACCGCCATTTTCTCTCTGCTTAATCACACGAGACCTGAGCATCCACAGGAGAGGACTGTTAGAAATGGGGTCTTTGGTTGACAGTCAGGTTACCCCCTGTTCAAGCAAGGACCCTCACTCTAGTTAGGATAAAAGAGAATCACCCTCAGCTAACCCCTGCTTACCCCCTTGGTAGCTTGGCAGAGCAGTAGGCTTAACCTCAGAGTGCTGGGCGTAAAGTATTTGTACCAACACACACAGTAACTTAATGAAAACACTACAAAATGACACAACACCAGTTTAGAAAAATAGGAAATATTTATCTAGACAAAACAAGACCAAAACGACAAAAATCCAACATACACAAGTCAAGTTATGATTTTTTAAAGGTTTAAAATAAAAAGAGTCTTTAGGTAGTTGTAACAACACACTAGCGCTGCTAGCGTGTAAATGTACCTGGTTTGCGTCAAAAATAACCCCGCACGGGCGGTGTGCGTCGAAAGTAACCCTGCACGGCTGTGTGCGTCGAAAACAACTCGGCACGGCGGTGCGTGTTGAAAAAGCCAGCCACACGACGATCCGAAAGTCCCGCGGCGCAGGGTGCGATCTCTCAGCCTCCGTCAGCGATGCTGCGCGTCGTTTCTCCTGCTCCGGGCGTCGGTTTTTCGGTCGCGTTTCCTGCGGCGTCGTTTCTCAGCTGCGGAACCGGCGTCGCGTCGTTTTCTCAGCCGCGATCGGATTCGCGTCGATCTTTTCTCTGCACGGCGCTCGGTGCGTGTATTTTTGTCCTTAGGCTGCCAGCCTCTCCTTTCAGGGTCCCAGGAACTGGAAGGGCACCACAGAGCAGAGTAGGGGTCTCTCCAGAGACTCCAGGTGCTGGCAGGAAGAAGTCTTTGCTATCCCTGAGACTTCAACAACAGGAGGCAAGCTCTACATCAAGCCCTTGGAGATTTCTTCTTCAAGATGGAAGGCACACAAAGTCCAGTCTTTGCCCTCTTACTCTGGCAGAAGCAGCACTGCAGGAAAGCTCCACAAAGCACAGTCACAGGCAGGGCAGCACGTTTTCCTCAGCTATCAGCTCTTCTCCAGGCAGAGGTTCCTCTTGGTTCCAGAAGTGTTTCTAAAGTTTGTAAGTTTGGGTGCCCTTCTTATACCCATTTTAGTCTTTGAAGTCACCTTTCTTCAAAGGGGACTCACACCTTCTTGTGAAATCCTGCCTTGCCCAGGCAAGGCCTCAGACACACACCAGGGGGCTGGAGACAGCATTGTCAGAGGCAGGCACAGTCCTTTCAGATGAGAGTGACCACTCCACCCCTCCCTCCTAGCAGAGATAGCTAATCAGGAAATGCAGATCACACCCCAGCTCCCTTTGTGTCACTGTCTGGTGTGAGGTGAAAAACAACCCAACTGTCAAACTGACCCAGACAGGGAATCCACAAACAAGGCAGAGTCACAGAATGGTTTAAGCAAGAAACTGCTCACTTTCTAAAAGTGGCATTTCCACACGCACAATCTTAAAATCAACTTTACTAAAAGATGTATTTTTAAATTGTGAGTTCAGGGATCCCAAACTCCACATGTCCATCTACTCTCTAGGGGAATCTACACTTTAATCATATTTAAAGGTAGCCCCCATATTATCCTATGAGAGAGAGACAGACCTTGCAACAGTGAAAACGAAATTGGCAGTATTTTCACTGTCAGGACATATAAACCACATTACTATATGTCCTACCTCATCCATACACTGCACCCTGCCCTTGGGGCTACCTAGGGCCTACCTTAGGGGTGCCTTACATGTAAGGAAGGGGAAGGTTTAGGCCTGGCAAGTGGGTACACTTGCCAAGTCGAATTTACAGTGTAAAAATACACATACAGACACTGCAGTGGCAGGTCTGAGACATGATTACAGAGCTACTTATGTGGGTGGCACAACCAGTGCTGCAGGCCCACTAGTAGCATTTGATTTACAGGCCCTGGCACCTCTAGTGCACCTTACTAGGGACTTACTAGTAATTCAAATATGCCAATCATGGATAAACCACTTACATACAATTTAAACAGGAGAGCATATGCACTTTAGCACTGGTTAGCAGTGGTAAAGTGCTCAGAGTTGAAAAGCCAACAGCAACAGGTCCGAAAAAAATAGGAGGCAAAAAAGACTGGGGATGACCCTGCATAAGCAAAAGTCCAACAAGGACCTATACTGCAAGTGCTGCTGTGACCTCGGTCTGGAAGTGACAATGGCTGCTGCGACTGGGGAAAGGGCCCCCGCCTTCAGTTCCGAAGAGTTGGAGAAGCTCGTGGACGGGGTCCTCCCCCAGTATGCGCTACTCTACGGTCCTCCAGACCAACAGGTGAGTACACGGGGGCCAATGCATAGTGGGCAACGCCTGTGATGAGTGGGGTGGATGTACGATGGAGGGGAGGGGAGGGGAGCGAATTACGAATGCATAGCACGACAGATGAGAGCATGTGCCACATGGCAAGTTTGGGGAGGGGGGCCACTCACATTGAGCATGCAGAAAGGTGATGATGTTTCTTTCCCCCCCGTACATGTCACATAGGTCAGCGCCCATCAGAAGATCGATATTTGGCGTGCCATCGCCAAGGACGTCCGGGCCCTGGGGGTCCACAACAGACGGGGCACCCACTGCCGCAAGAGGTGGGAGGACATCCGCCGCGGGAGCAGGAAGACCGCCAAGGCTCTGCTGGGGATGGCCTCCCAACCTAGGAGGGGTGCCAGTCGTACCTTGACCCCCCTGATGTCCCGGATCCTGGCGGTGGCCTACCCCGATTTAGATGGGCGCTTGAGGACATCACAGCAGACACAAGGGGGTGAGTACCAGCACATTCAGCTATATTTGTGCGCAGTGGAGGTGCCTGGGTGGGGGAGGAGGGCTGTGGGTATCCCTAGGTCAGGGCGATTTCTGTAGGCTAGGCCCCTCCGTGAGGTATGGTCCTGTGCCCCCGCCCCCCACCTCTGTAGGGTGCCTAGTGACGCTATTCATGGACCTGTGTATTCTGTGTGGGCAGTTGTCGCCCATAGGCTTGTAGGGCATGTCCCAGTGAATGAGTAGTGTACCCCAAGTGCGCAGCGTAGTGCAGGGGGCTTCTGTGTCTGTCCTCTCCGCCAACGGTGTCCCCAATGCATGCACTCAACTTGTCTTTATTTCTCCACCCCCCCCATTTTCTTTGTTTTTCTGTGAATGTGTGCATTAGCATCATCAGGCGGAGGAGAAGTGGCATCGGCGCAAGAGGGAGCTGCATCTCACATGGCCCCGGAGGGCCATGCAACGGACTCCGACATGACCAGTGAGACGGAGGGCGAGGGGGGCTCCACCACGGGGACCCGTGCAGACGTCAGTGACACCGACACGTCCTCGGATGGGAGCTCCCTTGCGGTGGCGGCAACATCCGTGCCCACCGATACTACAGGTACACCCAGCGCACCAGCTCCGCCCTCCCAGCAGCCCCTCAACGTTTGCCCCGTGCCCGCTCACCCAGGAAGGTTGGCATCTCCTTTGCCCCAGGCACCTCAGGCCCTGCCCCAGTCACCCCTGCTGCCCTCAGTGAGGAGGTCATTGACCTCCTGAGGACCATCATTGTTGGGCAGTCTACCCTTTTGAATGCCATCCAGGGTGTGGAGAGAGAGGTACATCAAAGCAATGCATACCTGGAGGGCCTTCATTCAGGTCAGGCTGCCCATCAGCGATCGTTCAACGCTCTGGCCTCAGCACTGACGGCAGCGATTGTCCCTGTCTCCAGCCTCCCTCTTCTAACTCCCTCCACCCAGTCCCACTCCCCTGTTCCTCTGCCTATCCCATCCACACCTACAGACCAGCCTGCACACACCTCAACACCCAAGGGAAGCTCATCCAGACATAAGCACCACAGAACACACAAGCATTCACACAAGCAACATACAGATGCAGACATGCCAACAGCCACTACCTCCTCTGTGTCCCCCACCTCCTCGTCTCCCTCCTCCCTCCCTGTGACGTCTACACTCACACCTGCATGCACACCACCATCAGCCAGTACACCCATCACCAACACACCCTCCAGACCAGTCCGCACACGTGCAGTCACCACCCCCACTGCCATGTACACGTCCCCTGTGTCCTCTCCCAGTGTGTCTGTCACCCCCGCTTCCAACCCACACAAACGCAGGCAGGCACCCAACCAACAGCCATCCACCTCACGTCATCCTCCAGCCCAAGCACCGGCACCCAAAGACACCAGACTTGACTCTCCTACAACCACATCCTCTTCCTCCACTCCCATACCCACTCCAGCTACCCTTCCCATTGCTCCTAAAAAACTATTCCTCTCTAAAGTGGACCTCTTTTCCTCACCTGACCCACCCCCTCCATCTCGTAAGAGTTCCAAAAACACCTCAGCCACCACCAGCCCAGCAACTCCCAAGAACGTCGTGCCTGGTTTTTGGAGTCCGCCCTTTCCTTGGGCAGGGACATCGGCCAGCAGCAAAGGCACAGCCAGCCCCCCCCCGGGAAGAGGAGCAAAAAACTGAAGGGCAGGCGCGACAGGCCTGATACGCCTGCCCCCAAGGAGGGTAGCCTTGCACCGTCACCTGCCACATCGGGTAAGGGAGCAAAGGGCCACGGAGAGTCTGCCAAGGAGGGCAAGGGCAGCAAAGCGCAAAAGGCAGGGAGCAGCCAACCTGGCCATGAGGGCCCCACCAGCCTCATTCCGGGGGTATCGGAGGAGACCCAGGGCCCCAGGACTCCACCACAGGAGGGCCCTGCAACGGAAAGGTCCGATGCTGACTGAGCGGGAAGTATTGGCCAGGTGTGGTTCACTCGAAACACAAGACAGGCACCACTGAACAGGGCCCCGCCGTGAGGAGCACCGCTGAACAGGGCCCCGCCATGAGTAGCACCGCTGAACAGGGCCCCGCCGTGAGAAGCACCGCTGAACAGGGCCCGGCCATGAGAAGCACCGCTGAACAGGGCCCCGCAGTGAGGAGCACCGCTGAACAGGGCCCGCCCGTGAGAAGCACCGCTGAACAGGGCCCCGCCGTGAGGAGCACCGCTGAACAGGGCCCGCCGTGAGAAGCACCGCTGAACAGGGCCCCGCCGTGAGAAGCACCGCTGAACAGGGCCCCGCCCTGAGAAGCACCGCTGAACAGGGCCCCGCCATGAGAAGCACCGCTGAACAGGGCCCCGTCCTGAGAAGCACCGCTGAACAGAGCCCCGCCGTGAGGAGCACCGCTGAACAGGGCCCTCCTGTCAAGCACCGCTCCTCTGGGCCCTCATCTCAAGCACCGCTCCGCTGGGCCCTCCTGTCAAGCACCGCTCCGCTGGGCCCTCATCTCAAGCACCGCTCCGCTGGGCCCTCCTGTCAAGCACTGCTCCGCTGGGCCCTCATCTCAAGCACCGCTCCGCTGGGCCCTCCTGTCAAGCACCGCTCCGCTGGGCCCTCATCTCAAGCACCGCTCCGCTGGGACCTCCTGTCAAGCTCCGCTCCGCTGGGCCCTCATCTCAAGCACCGCTCCGCTGGGCCCTCCTGTCAAGCACCGCTGGCCCATTGGCAGGCCCGGTTCTGTGTCGGGCAGGGCTTCACGAGGCACTCTGCCCACCATGCCTCCTCCATGACCAGTGGACTCTGTAATCCACCTGATGGACTGTGGCTTTGCACCCCCCAGGATGGCACAGTGGGCAATCCACCCACTGTAGAGACTTGAGAGACTGTGGCTTTGCACTCCCCAGGATGGCACAGTGGGCATGGAGGCCCTTCGTGGATCTGGCGTCCTGGACTCTTGTCTGAGGTGCCCCCCCTTCCCTTCCCCCTGAGGTGCCAGTATTTTATTTTTGTGATGCCCCAGCAGTGTTCTCTCCAATGGACTCGATCTTGTGTGTGGGCTTTGCCCATGTGTTGCTGCACATTGGCCCACGGACATTTGAACTTTGCAAAACTGTGCCGGACTTTTGCTACTTGTATATATATAGTTCTAGATGTGTAATAATTCTTTATATATTGCTAAGTTCGCTATACTTAATTATTGCTATAATATAGTTCTATTTTTACAATCATTGCCTTTTGTCTTTTCATTTTTGTTTTGGGGTGTCACTGTGACTTTTTAATCTGCATTGGTGTGTAGGTATTTCGGTGTGGGTGAGGGTGGGGGTGGGTGTGTGGCGTATGTGTGTGCCCGTAACCTTTCCTCCTCCCCCCTCCCCTGTGTCGTAGGTGCAGTACTCACCGTTGTCGTCTGCGGCGACGTTCGTGATCCTGGAAGAAGAGCATGTGGAGTTCCGGCTCCATGCTGTCCCGATTCCGCGTGGAGTGTGTCGAGGTGAGCGTTTTCCATTGGAAATGTCTGTTTCCGCCGTGTTTTTATCGGCGGGGCTCCCGCCCCGGAAAAGGTGGCGGATTGGTGAGTCGTGATAGGGTGGGCGGTACATTGTCTGCCGCCTGGCTGTTGGCGGTGACCGCCGCGCTGTTTGTTTGTGCCGCCGTGGCGGTCGGAGTGTTAAAGCGGCGGCATGTGTTGGCGGTTCCCGCCAGGGTCAGAATTCCATTTTTTGGACCGCCAGCCTGTTGGCGGGTTGGCCGCCGCTTTAACACCGACCGCCAGGGTCAGAAAGACCCCCAAAGTTTCCCTACATACTACATACATGGTAATTTCCCTGGGGAGAGTTCTCAGTTGGGAGTCCAATACTTGTTACACTTGCTGTGGAATAGTGAGGTCTTCCATGTGAGGTGAGTACTGTCCCCATCCTACTATGATTAACACTGAGCCTAGGGAAATGTGTGAATGGAGAGGCAGTGTTTCTTTACACACTACTCTACACATTAGCTATCTTAATGTATGGTCTCAGTAGAGAGCCCAATCTTCCCCTCATTCTAGTAGTGTGGATTGTAAGAGGTAAGTATTGTAAAGAAGGAAAATGTATATTCCTCCTGTAAAGTATTTTTATGATCTTGCAAGAGTCTCACAGGACGGTATTATTATATAAATCGGTACGTTATTAAAAAAGTAGTGAAAATATGGAGCATATAAATTATTCCTATTACAACAGGATATGTTCAGTGAAAATGTAAATTCCATTAAAAAAGTATGGTCTTATGAGACGCTCATGAATGCACACCAACAAACACTGTACTCTTGCAGTTGACATGGAGGACTGTGTGTCCGTTTCTCACAAGATGCTCATGAAAATCACCCATGCTATGTATGGGAACATCAGGATTCTTGTGAGTGTCATCAAGAAGGAAGAAGAAAGGGGTGCATAGTACAAATGACGTACATTGTGAAAGTATAGGGTAGTTCTGAAATGAGATTTTTCAGCGAACATTTTAGAGTTTTTTTTACATGTTTTATCTGTTAGTATATTTTTAAAGGGATAGAACAAAAACAAAGAGAAAGAAAATGTAGACTTTTTTTTTTTAAATACTGCCATGGTGGCCATTTATGATCCTGGACAAGTCTGTCCTTTACAGCCCTGGTGTTGGCAGAAGAATAAATAATCTGCTTGCATAAGAGGCAAAAGGAGTTTGTTCAGATGTGCAGGATTGTTATCTACTTATGCGGTGAGCACCTGGGCAGGCACACTGTCACCAGGTTGAAACAATGTGGTTTCCTCTGAGGACTTCTGTACCTCAGCATTATGGACTACCTCATCCCAAGCAAGGATTTCAGAGTGATTAGCTTTCAAATGTTGCCACATCACAGTGGTACTCATGGAATATTGCTTGTACTGGCTGCCCCGCGAAACTTTTTTTTGCATCAGCTCCAAATTACATATTTGGCAGATACTCTCTTACCACCAGGGCTCATCTAAAAACATTACCACAGCAAGGACTCGTTGGGTGGCCTATGTGGCTGATTTGCAGGAACAAGAGTAGGGTTTTCATCTGAATCAGATGATAACATTCTGTTTACAGGAAATCAGCAATGTCAGTGAGGTAGCCAATAATGTGTAATCACAGAAAAACACAATAGGCAAATGATGCAACAAGGAAGGATTCTTTCTTTGCTAAATAAAGACATCTATATGAACCAATCACTATCCTTCCTCAGGATATCTTTCCTTTCCCGGGCTTCTCCTGGGTCACTTACATGAGGCCCCCTGAGATCATGAAAATGGAGAACTTTCTTAACACATGAAATGCAATAAAACATCAACTGTTTTCTACTTTAAACAACATTTCTACTTATCTTACTCATGTCAGACTCTCATGCACCCACTCACAGACTCACTCAGACCCTCACACACCCACTCACAGACCCACTCAGACACTCAAGCATCCACTCACAGAACTACTCTGATACTCACAAACCCACTCATGTACCCATTCAGACCTTCAAGTACCCGCTCACAAACCCACTCAGACACTCATGCACCCACTCATAGACCCACTCAGACACTGACACACCCACTAACAGACCCATTCAGACACTGACATAGTCACTCAAAGACCCACTCAGAATATCACACATCCACTCACAGAACCCTAAGATCCTCACACACCCACTCTCACACCCAGATAGATACTCTGATACCGATTCTCACACCCAGGGAGACAGACCCTTCAGCCGTGTGAGAAGGTGGTTGTAATAATGTATACTAAATAAAATTACTTTATGTTGAAAAAACATTAAAATTCACTGAAAAAAACAAAATTACTGTGTCGTTATAATTAGGAAATAGAATTTGAAAAAACAGAAAATATATTTTTTTTTAAACAAAGTTTAGAGGGAAGTTATTGTTAGGTTCTGAATTTACCAGTACAAAACATTAGAAATTCATCAATTATAGTTAATGTTATTTCAAGTAACTATAATTCACACCCTTGCCATCCACTGCTAGTTACCCCAGATATTACAGCACTCATGACATCTTGTATATCATTAATGATAATATCACTGTAACATTTGTTGTAAAATTATTCATAAAAAAACTGTGCATGTGGGGGGGGCTCAAGTTATAGTTACCTAAGTGGCTGGTGAATTTATTAGGTTTTTTAAGAGTAAATATTCAGAACCTAACTATAAAATCCCTGTAATCTTTGTTTGTTTAAGTGGAAAAAAATATATGTATATATATATATATATATATATTTATATTAGAGCTATAAATATATATAAATCAATGTAAATATATATAGATATATTAGAGCTACAGACATAGATGTATATAAATGGGTTAAAGAGCTACAGCTGGGTGAAAATGTCAGTTCATTCATAGAATTTTAAATGAACAAATACTACTGAAATTCACAAGCTGTATTTAAAAAAGCTAGAACCAGCAATGCACAGTGTTATCATCAATTATGTCATTTCAGATGTCATTAGTGATGTATTAATGATGTCATAGAATATTTTATGAGTGTTGTAATATGTGAGGTCTTAAGCAGGGCCTGATGAGTGTATGGGTGTTCATTTTTCACAAAAAGCTATGTAGGAGGAAAACCTACCCAAGAGCACATTTAGAGATTGTGAGCAAGTGCTCACTTTGCTATTCATGTCCAGTGGCATTTAGCACTATTTCTCAGTGCAACATGCATTCTCGCATTGATTTAGGACATGAAGAAGCATGTTTCTGCTATTAAAGTATAGATTAATGCAGAATTCCTCTTCTTGTGTAATTCTGCATAGTCTCGCAGAGTTTTTAGGTTATTCCACTTCATTATGCTATGTGGAATAATGCAAGTTGCACCCACCCCTAATCACATTTCACACTAATTACCATTGATACACTTTATTTTCTGCACTATGATGTCCTTTTCTGGCTTGAATAATGGGGATAATGTAGCCAAGTTAGTACTTTTTTGTTAACGATGCATGCACCACACTTGCCCAACAAGAGTGTAGACTGTTGATGGTGGTAATAGATAACAAAACATCAGATCCCACAAATTGGGGGAAGAGAGAATCGATGATTAAATGGGTGGGGAGAATTCGGTGACACTTTATAGCATTTGACAAGTCCATATTCTCGGCACATCTGCCGTGGAAGGGAAATGTCAGTCAAGCTAACCAACTCACAGAGCTATTTACTAAGGTAACTTACACTTGTGAGTGATTTACACATGTATATGTAGTCATATACTTTTTGTTAACTTGAGTACTCTTGGCTTTCCACAGAATCCCAGTGTAAAGTTACTCATAAGAGTAAAAATATGCATCTTCACCCTCTGAAAAAGGAGGTGGAGCCAACTTTACAAGTTTGATTTACTACTAACAATAAACTGTAATAAACCTAGCATAAGACATGGCAAACCTCTGGTAGTAAAATGCCCAACCAAAAAAATAATGGGGGAAGGAAATTAAAATAAATCCCATTGAAAAAAAAAAGTTACATGAAATTGCTTTTTATAAAATAGTCACAAATACGACTAAATATGATTACGTATTACAAAGAATTTATAAAATATATTACACATGTTTAATTATAAGTCTAATACCTGTTTTGCTTTTTAAAATAATGTAGCACTACATTTAACAAAATATAATTAAAATATGATTGACAAATTATATGCATCACTTTTAAAAAGTAATAAAGCATACAAAAATATAAATACAAATGAAAATGTTTATTTAACTTATCAACATTTTTTGGGGATAAATCTTAATGGAAATACAGACTATTTATTTTAAATATAGAATTAAAACAACAATTAGAACTAAATAAAATAATGCAACAGCACTAGGAACTTAGGGCCTAATTATGAATTTGGCAGACAGGGTCCCACTGTTGAAACGGCATTGGATTCCCTGGCCACTGATGTGGCAGTCCTCCCATCCAGTTACAGCAGAATATGGTATAGCTTCTGTCGAAGGGCAAACTGCCACTTCCCCCACTGGCCCAATCATACTGTCTCTTACCAACGACGTGACTGTGGTGGCAAAACCTTCACACCTGAGTTGGGGGAAAGGGACAACTATAAGACAGGAACTCACCTTTACTCAGCTGCACATCCTCTGCCACCATTGAGATCATCATACTTTCCTGCCGCTGCTGCTTGATGATGTCCAAAACCCACACCGTCGTGTACGCAACCAACGGTAAGCTATATTCTTTCTGTTGACTTCTCAGTTAATAAATGCGCAGGAACTGATCATAACTTAAGGTTTTCTTCTATTAATATTTAAATTTAAATTCTTCATGAAAGGATTTGTAATTCTTGATAATAATATGCTTCATTCACATTTAATAATACTGAAAATGACCATCTCCCCAACTGTGGGAAAACGTATCTCCATCTATTAAAAACAGTTCTATACCATTAGTTATTATACGTTATTGCGGCCTGTAAGGCCATAAAAGCACATACAAATTTAAGACAATATTATAACTTCCAAAACATTAAAATTTAATAAAATGTAATAAAATTTTATAAAAGCGAGGAACCTATCTGAATAATCTCTGATCTAGGGTCCCTGCAAAGGTCACTCATTTCCTCCATAGTTAGCCGTGTAATCAGTGAGCATATGTAAATAATCACTAATTACAATACAATATATAAGAAGGAAAGTGAGAATCATCAAGGGTACCTGCACTCGTCACAACATAATTGCCAGTATAATCACACTAAACTATATAACATGACAAGATTAATTATAGACCAGATAATGCTAGCCTTAAGGTATCTGAAACGCCGCCATACCTCAGTTCTTGTCCTGCCCCAATCTTTAATCATGATAGCCCCTAGGGTACATTCAGTACAATTAATTGGACACCCAAATTCCTACTTACAGGCAGTAGAATGTCCTTGCTAGGCCCCTCTTTGGGTAGTAGTTAACTACTCTTGCAATGTCTGGGTAAGTATCTTAGCTCGCTTGTACCAAGGAAGTGGCTTACTGAATAAACAACGAGCTCTGCAGTATTTGTTGTAAATAGGAGTATCACCGCCTGATAATCCCTAATCCCCAAAGATAAACAAATGGGCCCAGAGTCAGCGTCACCTTATGTCACGACACACTGGGCAAACAAAGATGATATGATTCAACGTCTCAAACACAGAGATGCAAACAGGACAAGAGGCAAGTGTTGCCTTTTTGAGCCACGAACTGCAAAAATCATTCAGCTGTAAACAACCATATCTAAAGTACAAGTCAATACTTTTTTTCTCATGGGGAAGTTAAAGTATCTAAAAAATCTTCAAACCTTGGTACATGTTTGACCCCCAAAAATATTTTCGTCAAATGTCCCCACTTGGCCCGTGTTTGTTGATGCTCCCGAATGTGGTGTCAAAATGTATTTTTTATATCCTGTTTATCGAATTTGCAGATTTAGTCTGGATGCTCCCAAAGAGCCTCAAGCTTCAACTTCCTACACCAGATGTAAATAAAACTTAGCCAAATAAATTTAAAGGCAGGATCCAGTCTTAGTAGTTGGCCTAAATAAACACTGTAGGGGGGCAATTCAGTGTTAGACCAGATACGAACCCAGAAGAGGAGAGGTTTGAGCTGCAAGAGGGCTGTTACTCCGTTCATACCCAAGTTCGAGCGCAAGGAAGTGGGCAGTGTACTTTCTGGGGCAGCCACTAATGCTCTGAAAATATTATTTCCAACAACCGCTGAGCTATTCTAGTGTACCCCCATATTTCAGTGTCATAGGTGGTGGCAGACAGGGTCTTAGTGGGGTAAGCCTAAAGAGCTCTTTAGAATTTGAAGGGTCCACTTAAACTTGTCTGACCCAGTGGTGCTTCAATAATCAAAACATAACACCCTTTCAAGGTTTTCCTTGCCTACCCTGACACTCTTTGTTCTTGCAGGGCACTTGCCCAAGACCATACATTTTGTTCTTCCACAGTTTATCTCCAATCCTCTTTCAGCACAGAATGACCCAAATTTTGTCAGTGAATTTTGAAACCCGTTGGGGATTTAGAAATTAACAGCGAGTCATTGGCGAACACGAGCAGTGAGATTGTCCCTCCATTTTTGGTAGGGGAGACATTGACACACTGCCCTAGGTACTCAGCAACATCATTCATGTAGAGAGAAAAGTGCGTTGGGCCAGCACACAGCCTTGGTGCACACCGTGACCAACAGGAATTCTGGACATAAATTCTCCATACCACCCCTTCAGTGCACCAGGGAGTAGTTCCCTGTGAGCAATCTGATCAAAATGTCTATGAGGTCACTTGGGACACCCATCTTCCTTAGGACCCTCCAGAGATTATCACATGGTATTAGATCAAAGGCAGCTCGAAGATCAACAAAAGCTACATATACCCTCTGCTGTCGTTGGAGAACCTGTTTCCAGTATAAAACCGAAAACCTAAATACCTGATAATAGTGCTACTCTTAGGCCAGAAACCTATCTACAGGGACAAGAATACTTTTTCTGTGGTTGCCCATGTCAGCAGTTTGTCAAGCACTTGTCTTGCTAAAGTTTTTTGAAGGTTATCCAGTAAGCTAATGGGACGATAATTAGCTGGATTAATTGCATCTCCTTTTTAAATACTGGGATAATTTCAGCCCCTTTCCAAGTCTTCTACATCTTGCCCCCTCTAGCTATTACGTTTGATAGGGTATGTATGTGCCAGATCCATGGTCTAGGTTCCGGGTCCAGGGGCTTTTAAGCCTTTCAAGCTGTCTATTGCAACCAGAGTTAGCTCCATGGTGAAAAATGGTATGACACAAGCATCAGGCACAAAATTAGGGGTGCCAATGGGTCTCTCCCCCTCCCAAGCTTCTAGGGATTACTCATTGTTTTGTCTCACAGAATACAAGGCACCAACGTAATGTTCCCACTTATCAGGTGAAATGTAAGAGCACCTAGATTTATCATGTTCTCCGATCCCATCTGCCCTTAGTGACCAAAAGATGCAATTACCTCTCTCTTTTAGGGACTCAAGTCCATATACTATTTTTTCTAGGGTGCTTTGAGTGCACTTTTGTACCTAGCTTGAGCATATTTAATGTCTGACCTAGGACATTCCCTTACGGTTGTCAGTAGGGAGCGTTTGGCCAGCCTACAATCCTTATTGTGCCATCTTTGGACTTTCCCGAGCGACGTGTGTCTGCCCTGGTAGTCCCTAACAAAAATTGATTTAAGTTTGTCAAAAACTAAGATGTGAGTTCTTAGGATAAGATCAGGATCAGCAATCGTACTGTCAAATTCTGACATACGACAAACAAATAATCGATAGATCTCTGCATACCTATCCTGGTCACCCATAACTCTAGGCCACGCTACTCTGCAACTTGTTTGTTACACTAGGCTCGGCAGTGTTGCTTGTTCCATGATAGGTGTCTTAAAAAGTTGATCCCCCTTTAGAGTGGTGGCCAGGGGATTATGGTCACTATCTGTGGTACTCAGCACCTCCATATCACTAAGTTCCGGCCACAACCGGACATCCACCAGCACATAATCGATGACACTCCTTTGCCATCCTCTTTTAAATGTAGACGCTCTATTCTGGTCTGAGCTGGTTCTCCTGTTGCATGCTCAGAGCCCATGAGCTACTGTCAGTGGGGCTACTTGTACGGCAGTCTTAGTAAGATGGCTCTGCAATTCGCCGACAGATTGTGGTACACCCAAATATTCATCCTGTTCTTTAATCACCGATTTGAGAGCATTACAAGTTTCAAACAAGGTGTTAAAATCCCCAGCCACTATTATTCTGGAGTCCTGTTTGCGAATCTCCACTAAGCTATCATGCCTAGGTCTGGAGACTCACTTTTCACTGGCATAGAGCGAGCATATACATTAAATTTGGTCAGTGTTATATCCCTGGGGAACATTAGCTTAATGCCCATTAAATTGGGTCAATCTATCTTAAGTGGATCCTGCACACAAGCAATGTTGTTGCTAACGAAGATCATGAGATCCCCCCATTGCCCGCCCAGTTTTCCTAGGTGGGATGGCTTCTAAACTGTAGGTGGTAAATCCACTTACAAAAACATTACTCACAGCCCATGTTTCTTGGAACATGCGAATATCATACTTCCCCATAAGGGAAGTCTAATCCCTGTTGATCAGCTTTGAGTTCACCCCTGCCATACATTCCATGAGAGTAGATGAAAATCTATCCTGTGTCTAGCCTTTACTTTAAGAGAAGAGTTCTCCTGCTCTTCATCTGCAGAAGAGCAAGATGCCCCTGCAGGGGGAACAACCAGATTCAACCCAGCAGCAGCGAGATGAGACAAAGGAGTACTCCCAGTAGTTCACTGATGTACTGACAGACATAGTCAGTCCTGCTGATCTAGCGTGGCAAGGGGAGAAAATCAATTACAGGTGGAGATGCCATAGATAGTTTTATATGTGCTGTGTGGCAGACTGTGTGAGAGTATTTATGCCCATCACTACTGAGAGATAAAAATAACCCAGGTGAAGGGCTCTAATGCCCTCATTTCCATGGCCTTTTTGACTAAGCCAAAATAACAAGAATTGAGAGCAATGTGGAGCATTAAAGTTCACAAGTACACAATCACTCTGTAAAGATTTTGGTGTGGGTCCCACCCATGAGACCCTCCAAGTGGTGACAATTCCCTTTCTAAGATCATATGTCCATCATGAATGCTCTCGTAACCAATGAACAACTTTGCATAGTAATGAGTCATGCAACCCCCCCTTCTCTATAGGTAATCGTGGTTTGTTTTAGAGAACAATGATATATGGGGTACATTTCAGTGGTATGCAAGGTCTGACATCAGGAGTTCCAGGACTTGCAGTGGGAAACCCCATGTCTACCATTCCTCTAGCTGCTATAGGGTGGTTGATACATGATCGTTGAAGGATACCCTCGTTGGGCACTTTCTCAACAAGGGGCCTACTCACCGTGCACAGAGCGGGATGCACAGACGGACCAGTTTTGGTCCTATTTGGACAGATTGCCATAGCCTCGGAGGCTCCGCAAAGCTCTGAGTTTGTGTGGCCAGTCGGTTGCGCAGAGTATGAGATATGTGATCCACTGGTATGCGCAATTCTGGACAGTTTAATGATCTAGTTCAATGGAGTCTAAATGCTCGAGTGTGGGTTTCAGTTTTAAATCCAGGGCAGTATGTAACAAAGCTTCCAGCCAATCCATCGACACACCCTAAACTGGGTCAGAGACCTGCCTCACCTCTTTAGCTAGTGCCTTCTTATTATATGCCTGACTAGTGAGGTGAGCAACAGACTGGTTGAAACTTAAGGTAATATCATACTACATCTGATTGAGTTTGTGTGCTATGTACTGGCATCACAGGACAAAACGTTTGACATATATGGCACTGTTACAGGGATGAAATCAACATACCATTGTATTTCTTGTTTGACTGGTTGAATTTAAAAAAAAGCCTGTGAATAACATGTCAAAACCCTTCTGAAGTAACCAACTATCTGAACTGTTAATGTGTCACATGTGAAGTAGGCCTGTACTGTGCATGCATGAGGTATGGAAAAGTAAAAAAAGACCTGTGGAGGCCTCTTTTTGCATGGTTAGCCCCCACTTTTTTGCCTGATGTTGATGTGTTCTAGAAGTTGGCAGTGCCCAGGGCCCCTGCTGATCAGGTTCCCTGGACCAGAGCTTTTTCTCTAAATCTGTTGTGATGCTTGGCACAATTGGATACACTGTTAATTATCAGCATAAGTCCCTAGTAAATGGGTACCCAGGGCAAGAGATAGTAAGAGTAGACCCCTGAGGGCAGAAGCACTGATTGTGCCACCCCCAAGGGTCCTGCACCCAGATGCACCCAGTAGTGCCATTGCAGGCTGAGTGTACTGGGACAAACCTAAAAAGACAAACTCGAAATGGCACACCCTCTGTGTGCCCTGTCCACCCTACACTGCATGTTGTATGAGTAAGTTACCCCTCTGGCAGGCCTTCCAGCCCTAAGGCAGGGTGCACCATACTATGTGTGATGGCAAAGCTGCATGACCAACATGCCCACGCTGTGTCCTTGACAAACCCAAGACACAGTGAGTGAACAGAGCAGCCATTTTACATACATGTACTGGGTACTGGTCAAACACGAGTTTCCCAGTTGCATGATGGCTACTCTACAACCTGGGTTGTTTGGTATCAAACAACTCAGAATATTAAATCCAAACTGGTAACAGTATTGGATGTATCCCTAAATATACCATGGGTTCACCTTAGAGTTGCCCCCTGCAAAAGCTAACCCTAACTGGCATAGTTGCTGACTGGTTCCATCCAGCCTGCCACTCCAGATGGCGAACATAGAAACCTGGGGAGAGCAATGGCTAACGCCCCATCCCTCAGGAATGTGCAACACCCTGTCAGTGAGCTTCAAAGGGCTACAGCCCCTGAAACTCAAAACCCCAGGCCTGCAGCTAGTAGCAGAGGACTTCCCCTTTGCAAACCCCTACTTTGGGCGGGAGCAAATGTGGGAAACCAGACAAAGGGTAGGAGGAGTGGCCTCACTGAGCATGCACACCCCTGAGGCTTGCATGCGAAGTGGACCCTCTATCTCATTTTTCTCCATCTTGGAATGAAGGAAAATAGCTTAAGGTTCCCACAGGAAGTTGTCATTATTGTGGGTACAGCTACCCAAGGGTAAGTGTCCCATTGGACACTACCAGGTTCCCCCTAAAACGCCCACTAAGTTCAGTATTTAATGTTTCCCCTAGACCAGGAATTTAGATTGAACAGGAAGAAGGAAGACAGCACCAAAGAACCCACCAGGGCAAGAACCGAGGACCTGCTTCACCAGAAGAGGTTCCAAGACCCCTGCTTGCTGCACCAGAGCCCCAACAATAGCCACTGCAGAGGAGCTGGCCACTGGACTGACCTCAAAAGCCCCAGAGGACCTCCAGACTTCACAAATAGCCTAAATCTCCATCCTGAGTTGAGGCACCACTCAAGAAAATCAAGAAACCTGCAAAGGACCAACAAACCAGTGAGGGTCACTTCACTAAATTGCTGATATCTCCGTGACCGGAAATTACAGCTGGATGCGATGACACACCTTTGTGACCTCAGCAGCACAAGGGGACCCCAAGGCACCATCTTTAAACATGCACACAAGCTCCTTTCCCAAGTGGTCACTCCTGGTGGCCATGTGCCAAGAACCTCTCCACACTGCTCCTGCCTTAACCGGAAGCTGTCGGAGACTCTCCAGCTGGCACAGTGTACCCACCGACTGATGCGACCACCCTGTAAAAGAAGAGACTGGTAACTCAATCATGAGATTTTTAATGCATTTTTTTTAAGTGACTGCTTATTGATTCCAATGATGCGTAATTACGCACAGAAAGACTTACGTTACATGTTCTAAAGATCTTGGTCTTAAAATTTAAATAAAAGTCTGAAATATTTTTATAAATTCTAGTCTCGAGTTCTTCATTGAGTGTGTGTGGTTCATGATTGGATTTGTGAGTATAGCAAATACTTAGCACATCTCCTGGGTAAGCCTAACTTCTGACCAGCTACCTTAACATTTGGGGCATTAGGTGGTTTAATTTTTATCTCTGGAAACCAACGTGTGGTTGCCTGAGCCCTTTGCATAGTGTACTCGATTTTGTTCACTGCATAGAGGGCCAGCCTTCAACAAGACATGTGGGAGTAAGGGTCCTGTCATTGGTAAATGACACAACTTGACAAAGTGGGGCAATGGAATGAAGTATCAGGTCCAGAGGTTACCTGAGTCACCTTTCCAAATTTAATCCATGTAAAACCAATGAGGGTTACTCTTGATTGTGAAAACCTTTTTTATGATCATCCAAAGATCCACAGGTCTATGGGGATTTTACTCTGTGAATCAGTATTATTGCCACAGAACATCTGCCACAAACTAGGCCATGGTTTAGACTGGGCACGAGTCATTGTAAGGCCTTGCTCTCTGCAGGCTGAGCATACTGATCCTACATGAACATCACATTTCCATCAGTTCAACATATAAAATGTCACCTTGTGGCCATCTGATACATGAGCTCAAGGCTGTGTGGCACTCTGAAGGGGTCTGTGAGCTATTGGTAGCTCACAGACAAAGGTTTGGCAAGCCCTGATCTAGGCTAAGTGATGTGTGGGACTGTACACCTACCCAACATAATCTGCACATCATCATGCACCTACTATCAGACCAACAACTGTTTTTTACAGAATACATTTATATCTCATGCTGTAAAGGCTATAAATGAGTTTGCACAGTTAGTATGATCTGAATAGTAAATAGTAAATATACCATAGGTACCATGAAATGTATACATTCATAGATGTCTTCATGAAACACAAGTAGAACTTAGGGCTTTCCACACACCCCAGTGGTGATGTTAAGTGCACACTGCATAGTGCTCGACAACTCCTCACATTATTTCTTATGTAGGGACCACCAAAGTTTACAACAGTAATCAGACTTAACACTTGAACTCAGAGGCATATTCTAGTCTGTGGGAATGGAAATGATGGAGCAGAACAAACAACATAGGTGTGTAAGGTAGTTATCTGTGCCTCTGGTGAGCCATGGAGCTAGGCCATACAGGGAAAGGACCCCATCGGACAGCAACTCCTCTTACCTGCTTGGCCTGCCATGACTGCTCCCAGAGGTCGAAAACAGCAGCTAAAACATAGGAGCTCTTGATAGCAGCAGTGTCCGGAGGCAAGTGAGGTATTTATCAAACCACAGCGTACGTGCATGCGACGTACGTAGTCATCAGCATATACAAACACAGCCATTGGCCCTCTTCCATCACAATCACCATTGTTAGCCTATGGCTTTGTCTGTTGTAGAGTCAATTGCCTGCTGCATGATTGACTTTTGCCAGTGGCATCAGAAGTTCAATGTCCAGTATGCTAGGTCAGGCAGCCACCATTTTATTAGTTGAAAGTACTTTATTGATGATTGCAAATTGCATCACCACCACTCCAAATGAGTGATTACATGTTTAAATATGTACAAATCCATTGACATTAAAACGTAACTCTACTTTTCATTTGTCCAGTGCATTAGTGTGCCTATAGGCTATATTAGCGTTGCACAGTGTACACCACCGTTGAGGGTATTTTGTTAAAAAAAAAAAAAAAAAGGTTGGAAATAATACATCCAAGAGGTATTATTTACAAAATAATGGCCAAGATGCTTGTCGAGGCCACAATGGGGTTTGGTGATGGATGTTGCACAATACTGTATTTGTAAGTAATACGTGTATGTTGCAATTTGAAACAGTAATGTATTTTCACATGAGTTTCGGCTTCCTATTCACATATGTTACTGTGGACGTTATGACCAATGTTCATGTATTGTTTTTAATTCACACATAGGCACCATGGGAGAGGGAGAGGAAGACAGCCTCCAGTGTACCACCCATTCCCAGACCAAGGTTATGTGGTGTACTACATGACGTGCTTAAAGAAGGATGAAACACATTGACAGCTCCATCCAGTTCCCAAGATGTGAGGATTTAGCCAATGTAAAGGTTGACTTCTATGGATTTGCTCCTCTACCACATGTGGTTGGAGCCATTGGTGGCATCCATATTGCCTTAGTACAAGCACAATCCAGGGAACAGGTTTAACATAACAGGAAGAAGTGCCATTCTATCAATGTGCAAGTTGTCTGCTTACCGGATTTGTACATCTCAAACGACTGTGCCCGGCTCCCAGGATCAGCCCATGATTCCTTTGTAATGCGGAACAGCACCTTACCATAGGCGGTCCAACAGCTACTACCGGAGAGGGCCTGGGTTGTTGTTAAGTATGATCTGTCCTACTTTTGTGTAGGAAATGTCAGGAAGTACAATCAGACACTGTGTAACTTACTGTTGTGCTCATGGCAATTGTCTGTGTAAGAGACTCATCTTATCACAACCAGCCATGAGTGTTGCCACTGCTTAGGAATCCAACAATGCCAGGGAAAGTCCACTTCAATGAGACCCATGGAAAGACACGTGGTTAGTGAAGTGGGCTTTGGGATCCTGAAGGCCAGATTTGAATGTTTGGACGAAACTGGGGGAACCCTCCTCTACTCACCGAGAAGGTGTGTCAAATCACAGAGGCCTAATGCATACTCCACAACATCACCCTGTGACAGCACACCCTTTATATTGCAGAGGATAGAGACTTTGAAGTGCCATCGGGTAATGATCCTGAAATGCCAAATGATGATGATAGTGGTGAAGAGGAAGGAGCTGACTTGCATCAAGATCTCATCAACAACGTTTTCTCATGAGTGGAGAAGTATTTTTGTCAAATGTCATAACTTTGCTACAGCAACTCTTGTTGTGATGATAGGAGGAGTAGGTTATGGGAAACTATTAGGGAGGGTAAGCCCTGGGAAATCCAGGTGAGAGGTGTTTGTTGAACAAGGTTTTGACACATGGTCATTTTTTTGTGTTGCTTTGTTTTGTTCAGATTTTTGCCATGGACTATGTTCTCCAGGCGTTGACTATGTGAATTGTATCATATGTATGGTTTGATAGCTAATTTCTTTGCTTCATTCTGCTTTAGGTACCTTCATCATGGCATTTTCATTTGGACATTTCAGAGTTGTGACATATTGGGGTTTATGATGCTGTTTGGAAGTACAAAGAGGACATGGTTTGTTGTTGGGAATGACAGGCACAGACTTTGGGTATACAAATATTTTATCAAGACAGCTTGCACAGTGATGGAAGTTATAAGGACTTCTACTGGACTTGTTCCTTGCCATGCTGTGGTCCTAATGCAGTATATATATGATTGCAGAACCAAATCATGCTATTCTCTCTTCATATTGGTTAAATCTTTATCATGTGTAAAGTGTATGTAGCTGATGATGTGCCTCCTCATTTTAGGGCAAAGGTCTTGTAGCACATCACAAAAATGTGTTTGTGACATCCCGCCAGATAGTGGAACAATGGATTGGAATGATCCTGTGATCAGAAAATGTGGTACTACCATTAGTTTGCCTATTGCTGTTATTGATGTGGGATTCCATTTGTGAGCTAGGTGATATGGCTCCAGCTTATGACATAGACCAATTTTATTTTGTCTATTCAATAGGAAATTGTCAGATGTATCTCCTCCTTCCATGATGTTGAGGTCTGCAACTGAAAATTTGACTATGAGAACAGTCCAGCCCTAACTGCCAGGCCAGGCCCTCCCTGGAGCAGAAACAATCATCCTGGGGATCCATGGGTAACAGGGTCAAGACTGATTTGTATATGGCTGGGTCCAAACTGGGGTGGCATGGTGAGCAAGAGAATTGATGGATTAAACCCAGATCTGTGACTGGAGGTGAATGTTTGATTGGTTCTGCATTCTGTCCATCATTTGTGTCTGTTTGTGTTCTATTGTGAGGCATGAGATCAGGCTCCAGCTGCTGACACAAATCAGGTTTAGTTTGTCTATTTAATCTGAACGTTTTGATTTTGTTCATTTCCTACATTGTGACAATCTCTAAAAACAGGTCTGGAAACAATCTGAAGACTTGAGGACGCCTTCCTCTACCATTCTCTGGGTTCATAAATCTGCATGTAAGGAAAGCAAACTATCAATAAAAATAGTCACACAACACTTTTACAATCAACACGCATCTCACGTCTAGGTTAGTTGTTCTTATTGTGTCACATATGTTCCCATAATTTTCCAACATCTACTGCTGCAAATCGATTTTTTTTCATGTTTTGAATTTTTTTACAAATAATGTGCGAATAATACATTTTTTTAATTTAAATTCCTGTCAACAGAAATATTATACACACCTCAGCACTAAGAGTTCACTGTTTTGTGTGTCATATCTTGCAAAAAAAAGTGTTGTACGTATCTGAGATATGTATACAACGTAGCCACCATTTTGAGGGCTAATGATGCACAGAAAAATTAAAAATACACAGCTACACAGCCTAAAATAGGTGCCTGAACGTGCCATCAAGACATTGACTATCCTAATGCTATCGGTGGCCGTTGACCGTGTAGTAGGAGGAACACTCCATGATGGAACCTGCCATAGGCTAACGTGTGACGGCTACACATGAAAGCCTGTGTCATGGATTGCCTACACTGTGTACTTGTATGTGGCATATTGGGAAAAAAGATCACTTGCCTCCTAACACTGCAGCAAACAAGACCTATGTATTTGTCTGCTGCTGTTACCTGCCTCTGGGAGTCAGGATGTTGGGAAAAGCAGGTGAGAGGGCCCCTGCCTTCTTCCCCGAGGAGTTGGAGCTCCTCACCATGGAGGTCATGTCTTTTTACAGCCAGCTTTATGGGAACCAAAAGGAACAGGTAGATGTTTGAATGGGAAATGTTTGACAAAGTAACTTGTTTCTCATTTTCCACATGCTGTTTGTTCCCTTTTTGTTCATGAGTGAAGTGTTGTCATTAAAGTGTAGTGAACTGAATGGTTTAGCTGGGTAAAGGGTGTTGTTTGAAGATGTTAGAAATGTCTGTGCATTGAAATGAAATGTCACCTGAAAGAATTAGTTGAGTTTTCAGTGCATGTCATTCACCATTCCAAGTTCAACTACAGACACCTTACTTTCAGGGGCTAGTAGGCACTGTGCCACTAGTTTAAGTGGAAACATGCAGCTCAGGTTTTATTGAGAGAAATGTAATGTCCAAATGGAATCTCTATGGGTATTGAGTTGTCTGATGCTATTCTGTCAACTGTACGGACACCCTATATTTTGAAATAAGAGTATTTTCATGTGTGAAACATCTCAGGGTGCCACATATGGGGAATGGTATTTCATGTGCTGTCAGTCTAAATAACCCAGGCTCTCAATTAGCTATACAAGTATGTCCAATTACAACACACTTTTGCTCATACATCACCCAAAACCATAATCTCATATGCACATGGCAGCCCTCCCATACTGCCCTCAGTCACTCTATGTGGAGCAAAGCATAGTATTTGACTCATAGAAGGTTAGACATAAAGAAAATGTAGCTGTGTGTGTGGTTATATGAAAATAATGTTCAGGTTGGTTAGCTTTTAGTGGCTCACAATGAGTTGGACTAATCTGGAGTGGGTCTCACTACATGGAAAGTTTCCTATCCCTGGCTTAGATGATGTTTGTGTCATGGATTGGTAACATGAGGAGAAATAAAGTGTAGAGGCTACTCCACAGATCACTGCAAATGAGTGTTTCTTAGGAACTTTAAAACACATGTAAATAATCTATACTGACTGCTCTGGGAATGCATGTAAGAGATGCATCAAAATTGCGTTACTGCATTACTGATGTACAAAACCACTCAAAACATATTTTGTTATATTTAGTTCTTATCCACACAGATCAATGTCCATCAGAAGTGGGATTTGTGGAAGGCCACTGCAAAGAAGGTGTGGACCCTGGGGGTCTTTAAGCAGTGCAGCCTGCATTGCAGGAAGAGGTGGAAAGACCTTCTACACTAGTTGAGGAAGTCGGCAAAAGCCCAACTCGGCAAGATCTCCCAATGAGGCAAGTGTGTGCAGCTCACCCTGACCCTTCTCATGGCCCCATACCTGCGGTGGCATACCCAGAGCTTGATAGGCAGTTGAGGGCCCAACAACAGCATCAAGGGGGTGAGGTAGTGCATGTAACTAATCCTGTTGTTTAATCTTTTTTAAAATTACAACAATATTGTTTGCAATAACATGATGGTTGAAACACAACCAACTCAGATGAGGATTTCTAGAGATGTACGTTTTTCAGACCGTGTATTTGTGACAGTGACAACCACAGGTTGTATATTTTAGATTTGTTTTTAATGCATACATTACTGTTGCACATTTTTGATGGACTCTTAATTTTTTTGCAAGCATTCATTATTTTACTGGATAATTCCCCCCAAATTATATGTGTTTCTGTTATTGTGACTGAGAAAGCATGTGTGTTTACTTTAACATGATATGTCAATAATATGCACATATGATTTACACAGGGAACCTAACCCTTTACAGATAAATGGCATCTTATGTTTGGCACGTGTGACCTTCATACATCTCAGACATGTTTACTTTTTAGTGGTAAGATTGGTTGTACATTCTGTGATTTGTAGTGCAATTGCTACATTAATATGGATATGAGTACTTCCTATTGGGCATACTGATTATGTATAAGATGTGGCAGGTTAAAGAAAATTATTGCACTCACCTGTATGGACACATTTCTATTTGGGATTTCTGTGACTTTTTGTGTAGGTATTGACATGAAGGCAGTTAGCACTAGAATAGTGGGTGTTACTAAAATCTTGAGGTGTGTTTGAAATAGTTTTCTAAGTATGACATGACAGACATATCCATTGCACATAATTGTATTATTGCTTGCAAGTATTTACTAACCATGCTTGAGTCCAGTGCTAATGCACAGCTACAGTCCTGAGGATGACAGGTAAAACAGTAACTTACCTTCTGCTCTGAAGACATCAGGGTTTATCTCGTCTTAGCCCGGGGGCAGCAGCTATGGCAGGACTAGCACAATCAGAAAAATAGTAGAAGGAAATGGGAAATTGGAAAAATGGTACGTTTTGTGCTTATATCCCTCCCATTCCACCAACTCAGTTGTGGAGGCTTGGCCACCAGAGTTAGTTTGGTGGGAACGCATATTGTAATTGGCTCGGCAGTAAAAGGGTCTGGAGTCCCACTGCCAGCTGCTTTTGCCTATCACGCAGTCAATGCAGGCAGTGATTTATAGCTGTGATGGCGGTTCGTTGGTGGTCTTTCATCTATGGGATCGCCAACACCTAAATTGGGCAGACAGGAAATCCAACGGTAAATCTACAGTGGGACCAATATGGTCAAGATTTAAATCAGGCCCTTAATCTAATCAATAATCAGAACAGTCTAGCACAAGATGAATGAAAACAATTTGCCATAAGGACTGTTCAGTAAGGTAGAAGAGAAAAATATTCTAAGTGCAATAAACAGAATAACATGAAGTATGCTCTCTGAGGGGGCAGAGAGAAATCTGGTTCATTTTCCAAAGGGTGACTTTTTTATATACAGTATTGGACATGGAAACTGTACAGCAGCTGTGGTTTATTTAAGAAAGTTTATTACATAACCAAATAGCACATGGTAACATAGATTTTACCCCACATCTGATGATTAGTGTTGTGATAATAAAGACCATTATTTAGGCTTCTTGATGCACAAACAGGGAGGGAGAAAACACTGAACCTCACATTTATTTTTTTAAAGCGATGTTTGAAAACACATATGGGTCTAGGCCTCCTCATATTAACCTGACACAACTTCACAATATTAAACACAATAAGAGCGTTAGATGTGTGTCTTATTATTGTTAATTAAAAATGTAGAATTACTGATTTGTGGAATCTGTTTTCACAAAAATTATGAGAATTTGGGGCCCGATGTACCAAGAAGGCCTTTTGCGAGTCGGAAACAGCGATTTTGAAGAAATCGCTATTTCTGATTTGCAAAATGCAATGTATCATATTTGCGATTCGGTAATAGCGATTTCTTAAAAATCGCAAATGCTGTTACCGAATCGCAAATTGCAATACCGGCCCCATTCGTACCTATGGGCCTGTAGGCCCCTATTTGCAAATTTTTTGCATTTCCAAAATTGCGTTTTCTTAACTGGAAATCGCAATTTTGGAAATGCAAAAGCCCAGGGTGCTGGGGGCCCAAGGCCCCCTCTGCTGCACCCCAAAAAGTTTTTAAAGACATGTAAGGTGCACACATGCAAAAGGGCATGTATGCTTTACATGTAGATTTTTTAAATACATTTTAAATCCTTATTTGTGATTTCTTATTTAGAGAGTCGCAATTTGTGACTCTCTAAACAGGGTCGCAATTTTAAGGAATCGCTATTTTAGCGATTCCTTAAAATTGCTTTCAGAATGCCTTTAATACATTCTGAAATGGCTTTTTGCATTCGCACCATTTGCGAATGCAAAAAGCTTTGATACATCTGGCCCCTAGTCTCCTCTTGTTACATGGCGTTTTAATGTGAGCCGTAGCTGCCTGTTCTTTCCATAGGTGAAATGCAGAAGCAAAAGGGCAGGTGCCAGAATGAGAGGTGTGGTAGCCTCAAAGGGCAGCCATTGTTGAATGAGTAACATCAGGCCCACAAATCAAATGTTAATTGTGAGAAATTGGGTGTGAGCTCTTGTCAAGCAACAGACACAATCCCTTAAAGGAAGAACCACAAAAAGTCACAATAATAACCTGTGCTTAATCCTGGGTAGCTTGCCACAAAAAGCAGTCAGACTGAAATTGGAGGCAATGTGAAAACTATTTGTGCAGCACACAAGAAATAATAAAGTGAAAACAACAAAACAGAAATCCACGCCAATTTAGGAAAATAGAGCACATTTTAATAAATGTTATAATATAAAAAAGACAAAAATCTATTAAAGTAGAACTGGGGTTATGCTAAACAGTTTGGCTGCTGTGGAGAAGAACGTAGAGGGAGAAGCTGCAAATTCAGTCTGACCACCGATGCACCTCAGGTGAATAAGCGAGCAGATTGGTCCTAGTCTTCTCCTGGTTCTCAGAGAAGTTTGTGGCCAAACATTAATTTTCTAAGTCCTCAATTTTGGGACCTTTAGCACCACAACAAAAGAGCCAGGGCTAGGGAGCCACTACTTGGTGGTTCAGGACTCCTTCAGGCTGGGTCCAAGTTTGGGTTGAAGGTGGTGGGAGCCTTTTATGTCCCTGAGGTTCAGATCAGGAGATCTGCAAAGTAGCTTTTTTGAGTCAATCTGGTGGTCCCCCTTCCAAGTTGCAAGCCCAATCCTTCTCCCTCAGGATAGAGGGCAGCAAGACAAAAAGGCAGCAATTCAGCAAGTCAGCAGCAAGTCAGCAGTGCAGCAGACTTTCAGTTCATTCAACAGCATAGCAGTCCTTCTTCCTAGCAAAGTATCTACAGGTCCAGAAGTGCAGTGAATAGCTTCAGTCTTAGATCCTATATTTATACCCTTGTTCTGGAAGGTGGGAGAAGCTTTTAGACAGTGGCTTTGAGGTGCATGGAATTTCTTAGCTCCTCTGCCCTGGCTCCAAGGTGACTGCTGGGATAATAGGGAGGTGATGGGCTCCTTGTGTGAGGGCAGAGCACTCCCTATTACATGACATAACTATTAGCTCCCAATTGGAAATTACAACTTATTAAATGTAATTAGGAATCCTTGATGTTATTCTGTGGGAGGGGTTTTTCACTACCAGGACATGAAAATGTAAAAGTACTTCTCCAAACCTTTAATTAAATGGCACCCCGCCCTATAGGCTACCTATGGCCTACATTAGGGGTGACTTATATGTAATAAAAGGGGAGTTTAAGACTTGACAAAAAGAGAGTTTTGATGCTTAGTCTACATGGCACTTTAAACCTGCAATCAGGATTCAGTGGCAGGCCTGGGGTATGTTTTAAAGTGCTACTTACGTGGGTGGCACAATATGTGATGCAGGCCCACAAGTAGCATTTAATTTACAGGTCCTGTTTATGGTATACCACCTCTACAAGGGAGTTACAAGTAAATTAAATATGCCATGTTGGTATAAGCCAATTTAACCATGTCTTAGAGGAGTGAGCACAACCACTTTAGCATTGGTTAGCAGTTGTGCAGTGGACAGAGTCCTGAGGTCAAAAGAAGTAAGTTCAGCAAAATGGAGAAGGAGAGGCAATAAGTTTGGGGGATGACCACCCTAAGGCTGAGAGGTCTAACACTCATCCATCTATCAGGCAGATCATATCATTAAAAGTTTTAGGCTAACTCTTTAATACGAGGCAGTCTAATTGCACACTTCACTTCCTCACCCACTCCCTCATTTGACAGCTCATTCAGGCATCCTCTAACTCCTCCATACATCTACCCACTCACCAGTGTCACTGACTTAAGCATCCACTCACTTGTCCATACATCTATCATCACAACTAACAACCGGCTTATTCATGCACAGACTTATTAGTCCTTTACCCGCTTCCCTGTCCAACAGAACATTCTTTGATTTATAGATTCTTCCATCTGTCTACCTGTTCAACCCATCATAATATTTGCATCTAGGCAAACAAAACCACCGTTTATAAACAAGCAATTTGATAATAAAAATGAGTTAGATCTAACCAATTTGCGATTGCTTGTTTTAGCATGCCTTCTTGGTCATCTTCTTTAATAATCATTTACCCTTTTAATTGCCCTCTGTGGACCATCTGTAGCTCCTTGTCGTTCATTTTAGGCTCTCAGAATGTTAGTCAACTCATCGTCAATCGATAAAATGAGACGGAAAGAAAATCAACAGATTATCAATGAAACCTAAATATGATCTCAGGTATATATGACCATGAAAAACTATCTGGTTTGCCTGTGTTAGACTGTGAAGCATCACCCATATAGCTATCATAAGAAAAACAATAAATGATTAACACTGTACTAGAGCAGTGATCAAAATCGGGGTCATAGCTAAAAAAAAGTGCGGTGGGTGCAGTGACACCGTGGCCCAGGGGTCTGAGTGGACGTTGACCAATCAGAATGACTTATACTGCAGTATCCCGAACAGGGGATGTGGGTAACATTATTAGCTTGCTTTAGGGTCAATTGCATTCTCTCTATGTCACTTGTCTACATCTTAAAATTAATATATAATGACAGTTGTGCTTGATACAGAGGAATTGAAGGTGCTTTATTTGTCACTGGGGTATTCGTAGACATATTGACCATCTGCCAACAAATGTGTTACAGCAGCCGCTGTATCATGCCACGCTTATTTTTCTAATTATAACCATGTTGGCTTACACATTCATCAAATTACACATGCTCTTTTTGCCTGTAGGCAAAGCTAAAATATTTGATATTACAACAATGAAACAGGCTTAAAATATGTGTAAATATGTTTCCTAAATACAAACTGGCAAGTTCAGATTATATCAAGATTTTAAAATTTATAGTTTTGTGTGTTCTGAATATCATGATAACCAGAATTTGATAAACTCATGTCCTTAAAATCATGAAGTATTTTTATGTCTCATAAATTATTTCAATGTCAATATTTCTTATAGATTTCAATATCATGACATCCAGAATCTTAAACGGAAATATCTTTAACCTCTTGAAGTCATTTTATATACATAATGGACCTCTGAATTTGTAACAAAAATGTTAGCATGGTCTTCAAATGAAGATGCCACTAATGCCACCATCTTCAAAGTAGGTCCTGCAGTGGTCATCAACAGTGTTAATCCTAAATAACTTACATGGAAAGACATGGTCAAGGACACTTTTGCTGTGGCAAAGGTAGAGAGTAGGGGTGAAATAATCAAGTGGCAATAAATATCACCTTTTCCATTACTGGGGAACTAGCCTAAACCTAATCCCTTGGATGAAGCTCAGAAGGGCATAATCAGTTATTGGTCATTGTTTCTTCATTTGCTAGTTGTCTTGGGCAGACAAAATATCACTCAATGATTTCTTGAAGATATCATCAGAACTAGTTTTCAAATGGTTTACAAATATTTTTAATTCGGTAACCAGACACAAATTGGTTTGCAACAACTAAACAGGCTGTTTGCGATGTACTAACACTCTCTAAAGTACTGTTTCATAAAGTTGCACACTACACTGAATAAATAGCAATTTTTATTTTTAGCAACAGAAATTACTGAGTTGCAAAAAGCGGTTTCCAAATAACAAGCCCCTATTTTGATCAACAAAGCATTCGTAATTAGGAAGTTCAGTAAAACACAGCGTTTTGCATGTGTAAAATGCCATTGATTCAAAACAGGAGGTAACTAGCTGAAAAGTATAAAAGGTGTCCTAAAATGCTTTGCAAACTTTCACAGTGGGTGCACTTTATGCTGTAGTGAGCAGAATGTGGATTCTTAGTGCTCACCAGGGGAGGGGGAGGTGGAGAAGAGAAAGGATATTCAGGCACAGGGTTACCTTGAACAGACTGATGAGGTTTACCAAACACGTCATTCTTAATTTATTTAATTAATGATTTAGAAACAGTATTTTGCAGGCATACCCAACACAATGTAGCAGTACTGACACATATTCAGTTAATGTGTAGCTAACGCCAATTAGCTTCTGGTAGCTACCAATTCACTGACAAGGGAGGGATATCCCAAGGTACATTCTGCAGTGTTTTTAAGAATTTCTTAAAGGCAATATTTGCTTGACCATATTCCCACAATTTCAAGTACACCTAAAGAACCAGTAAATACCTACATTTAATTCTGTGCCATTACACAAGTTATCCACGTGCTTGGTTGTGTAGATGATAGACATATTATGAGTTATCAACCCTTCGATACAGAATATGTGTATATGAACAGAAAGAGCCAACATTCCTAAAATATACTAGTTGTATGTAATGCACTATGCCTGATCACAGAGCTAGTAGCACAATAGCCTTGAAGCACTCATGACTCCTACAGCTTTTTTCACTTTCTGTGTCTGTTGTAATGTTTCTCACAGTTTCTGCCCTTTAACTTCTTTTTGAAATGATGTCTCGCCCATATCCTCTATTTCAGGTTGTGCATTATGAATAGATTTAGCAAAAAACGAAAATAAATGTATCAGTGATAATGGTCTTAGCTATAAAAAAAAGCTAAGAACATATTGATACTAATTGCTTTTTTTGATTTACATAAATATGTTATACCTACTTCTTCAGCGATGGATCCTTACTGTAATGGCTGGATTACATTAACCAGAATGGATTAGAGCCTGGATTATATTATCACAATCCATTGAATACAACTTTAGAAAAAGCTGATTTTTTTGTGACATATATGTTTAAACTTCACTTTAATCATATTGTACAGTTCATTCATTCATTAGACAGTATAAAGAATAATAATTACTATATATGTGTTCAAATGTGTAGCATAACTTTGACAAAGGGTATTACATTTATAAATTTAAACAGCATACAACTAATCCTGATCTTTTGATGCAGTCACTGAAGTATCAACAGTAGATACACATTTGATGGCTTATGGCTGCAAGATAGACTTGATCATCTCGTCCATGGTGATGAGTGGTGGCTTTTTCACTGTGGGTTCCACTTCTCATTGTTAACTACTCCTTCGTACAGGAGCAGATGTGATTCGCAGATTTCTTCTCTGATACTTTAGCCACTCCTGCAGCATTTTTTATGTTGTATTCTGGTCCATATCTGTCTTTTGCTGGACTCAGGAACATATATGGAAACCTTTCCAAAAGGGCGTTATGCTCACCTATATACTACTATTCCACTAGAATTTCCTGCTCAGGATCAGAAAATGTCATGTTGTGCTTCCTCTCCACCTCCTCCTGTGGTTCCTGCCTTCCTATTATTAAAAGAGAAACTGCTAGGTTGAGAGGCAACCTCTTCCTATCCTCTGCTGTGACAGGTAAACAGACTTCCTGAACAGGGTGTGGCCCTAATTAGCTCCCAGTGGAAGAATCACTAACTGCGATTCATACTGATTTCGCAAATTATGAATCAGGATTTAAAATACCAAATGGAACTGAATTGCTATTGTGTATAGTAAACATCACTAAATTAAATCTTAATCTTGCTTTTCCTTAATTCCAAAGCATAATGAGTCACAATATGTGGATCTGCAAATCGGGCTTTTGTTCATCAGAATCAGGGGGTTATTACAACTTTGGAGGAGGTGTTAATCCGTCCCAAAAGTGACGGTAAAGTGACGGATATACCACCAGCCGTATTACGAGTTCCATAGGATATAATGGACTCGTGATACGGCTGGTGGTATATCCGTCACTTTACCGTCACTTTTGGGACAGATTAACACCTCCTCCAAAGTTGTCATAACCCCCCTAGTCCTTACACTTTTGTTCTGAGTGTATCATAGTTTTGAGTATGGGGGTCGTTACGGCCACACTCCCGCGGACCCTATTACGACATCCCCGCTGGGCCGGCGGGCGCAAACCAAGTTTACGCCCGCCGGCCCAGCAGGGATGAGGCCGCAACATAGGAGCCGGCGGTGTTGCGGCCGTGCGACGGGTACAGTAGCACCCGTCGCGCTTTTCACTGTCTGCTATGCAGACAGTGAAAAGCTGCCCGGGGCCCTGTTAGGGGGCCCCTGCACTGCCCATGCCAGTGGCATGGGCAGTGCAGGGGCCCCCAGGGGACCCCAGGACACCCCTTACCGCCAGCCTCTTCCTGGCGGTGCAAACCACCAGAAACAGGCTGGTGGTAGGGGGGTCATAATCCCGAGGGCAGCGCTGCTTGCAGTGCTGCCCTGGCGGATTATCACCGCCGGGGCTAAAACTGCGGGAAACCGCCGGCCCCGGCGGTGCGACCGCGGCGCTACCACTGCGGTCGTAATACGGGTCTCCGTACCGCCAGCCTGTTTGCGGTACGGACGCCACATTACCCCTGGCGTAATGACCCCCTTTATCTTATTTACTGTGAGAGCTCAGCTCCTTGTCTTTAGGGTCTGGACAAGTTTCTTCTGGGTGACCTAGTACTCATTTGCTGGGCTCTTTTTCAGAAATGTACTTCTCTTTGCTTCAGTTCAATTTTCTATACATTTGAAAAAAGTGCCAACAATAAATTAAAAAATAAATAAACATGTAAAAAAATGTAAAGGACACTCTAGTTTACAAATATAGGACCAGATTTACAAGGGAGTAAATTGTCATGCTCCGGTGGCGCTGTGCAATGTACAACATTGACAAGGTGGTGCTAAGCCACTTTTTGTGGCTTTACGCCACCTTATAAATGTGGGTCACTCCGACGCAGTTTTGTACATCACAGCGGCATTCAATGGGGTGTTGCTGTGGGCATTCCACCACAACACCCATTGCTTTGATGCTGTCACTGATTTACAAGAAGGTGTAAAAAAATTATGCCACCCCAGGGGTGGCGTTAGCATTGCACAGCGAGAAGGACTACTTTTTTCTTCTTCATTTTTGCTTTCTCTATGAGAAAGACAATCACTTACTGCCTTATCATGCACATGTACTGATGTATACAGCGCCACAATTTATAAAAATAGGCCTCTTTATGAGTTTGCCAGTATCACCACGGGACCACCAAACTCACGAGGAGGATGCCACTGCCATAATGGTGCTTTCCCCCTGAGCGTATTACAATGCCCGGCGGGAACATTGTAATACATGTTCCCGCCGGGTTGACTGGTGAGAACAGTATTAGGATATTAGTCTGCTCCTCTAAGGGAGCTGAGTCCAACATCCTAACAATCCAGCATCCTTGGAATATGCACTATCTGCAAAGTAGACATTGCACATTCTGATGGTTCTGGGCAGTGTGGCCCCTGTACTGGCCATGCCATGGGCATGGGTAGTGGAGGAGCCCCCCTGTGGCCCCCGGCACTGGCCTTCTATCATCCTTTTCATAGCAGGGTACCCACGATGAATAAGCTGGCAGAAATAGGGGTTGTAATTAGCCTGATGGTGCTGAGTTCAGCTACGCCCTGGCTGGTTACAAACCCGACTGCTGTCATGCCACTGACAACCACTCTACAGCATGTCACTCTACAACGCTCTACTGTATGCACTCCACTGTATGTCACTCTACTGTTCACCACTCTACCCTGTGCTTTTCCACTGTATGCCACTCCTCTCTAACACACTTCTGTGTATGCCACTGCACTGTCCACTATTCCACTGTACTCTGTTCCACTCTTTGCTACTCAACTATATCACACTCCTGTCTGTGCCACTCCACTGTATGCTGCTACACTATGGGGGTCATTCCAACCCTGGCGGTCGGTGTTAAAGCGGCAGCCAACCCGCCAACAGGCAGGCGGTAAAAAAAATGGAATTCTGACCCTGGCGGGAACCGCCAACAGAGACCGCCACTTTAACACTCCGACCGCCACGGCGGGACAAAACAAACAGCGCGGCGGTCACCGCCAACAGACAGGCGGGAGCCAATGTACCGCCCACCCTATCACAACCCACCAATCCGCCACCTTTTCCAGGGCGGTAGCCCCGCCGATAAAAACACGGCGGAAACAGACATTACGAACGGAAAACGCTCACCTCTACACACTCCACGAGGAATCTGGACAGCATGGAACCCGAACTACACATCCTACCAGCTATTGTCTTCCTGCTCCTCTACCAGGAGCACGAACGCCGGCGCAGAAGACACCGGTGAGTACTGCACCTACGACACAGGGGAGGCAAAAAATTTTGGGCACACACATACGCGACACACCCACTCTCACCCTCACCCACAACTACATACACATCAATGCAGAGCAACAACTCAGAGTGACAGCCCCCAAACCCCCCGGAATAATGCAAAGACAAAATAAAATGTTCATGAATCTTGAAGTATATTGAACGGCTAAGTTAAAAAATATATCCAACATCCATAACTATATATACAAATGTAAATTGTCCTGTGCAAATTGGGTATCAGCCATTGTTCGTGGGCCAATGGGCCTAAACACATGGGCAAAGCCCACACACGATACCCGAATCCATTGGAGAGAACACTGCAGGGGCATCAGATAGCAAAACTACAGGCACCTCAGGGGGAAGGGAAGGGGGGGCACATCAGCCAGATGAGTCCACGACGCCAGATCCACGAGGGGCCTCCATGCCCACTGTTCAATCCTGGGGAGTGCAAAGCCACAGTCTCACAAGTCTCTACAGTGGGGGGATTGCCCACTGTGCCATCTTGGGGAGTGCAAAGCCACAGTCTCACAAGTCTCTACAGTGGGTGGATTGCCCACTGTGCCATCTTGGGGAGTGCAAAGCCACAGTCTCACAAGTCTCTACAGTGGGTGGATTGCCCACTGTGCCATCCTGGGGAGTGCAAAGCCACAGTCAATCGAATAGGTTACAGACTCCACTGGTTCTGGAGGAGGCATGGTGCCCAGAGTGCTTCGTGCAGCCCTGGCCGACACAGATCCTGCCCTGCCCCTTCTGCCAATGGGCCAGCGGTGCATGAGACTGCGGTGCCCTGTCCAGCGGTGCTTGACATGAAGGGCCCAGAGGAGCGGTGCAGAGACGGCGGTGCCCAGCGGAGCGGTGCTTGACTTGAAGGGCCCAGCGGAGCGGTGCTTGACTTGAAGGGCCCAGCGGAGCGGTGCAGAGACGGCGGTGCCCAGCGAAGCAGTGCTTGACTTGAAGGGCCCAGCGGAGCGGTGCTTGACTTGAAGGGCCCAGCGGAGCGGTGCAGAGACGGCGGTGCCCAGCGGAGCGGTGCTTGACTTGAAGGGCCCAGTGGAGCGGTGCTTGACTTGAAGGGCCCAGCGGAGCGGTGCTTGACTTGAAGGGCCCAGCGGAGCGGTGCTTGACTTGAATGGCCCAGCGGAGCGGTGCTTGACTTGAAGGGCCCAGCGGAGCGGTGCAGAGACGGCGGTGCCCAGCGGAGCGGTGCTTGACTTGAAGGGCCCAGCTGAGCAGTGCTTGACTTGAAGGGCCCAGCGGAGCGGTGCTTGACTTGAAGGGCCCTGTTCAGCGGTTCTTGAGACGGCGGTGCCCTGTTCAGCGGTGCTTGTCTTGAAGGGCCCTGTTCAGCGGTTCTTGAGACGGCGGTGCCCTGTTCAGCGGTGCTTGTCTTGAAGGGCCGTGTTCAGCGGTTCTTGAGACGGCGGTGCCCTGTTCAGCGGTGCTTGACTTGAAGGGCCCTGTTCAGCGGTTCTTGAGACGGCGGTGCGCTGTTCAGAGGTGCTTGACTTGAAGGGCCCTGTTCAGCGGTTCTTGAGACGGCGGTGCCCTGTTCAGCAGTGCTTGACTTGAAGGGCCCTGTTCAGCGGTTCTTGAGACGGCGGTGCCCTGTTCAGCGGTGCTTGACATGTGTCTCCAGGGCACCAGATCCGGCCATGACATGGATCTCACTCGCCAACCGACATGTGGCTGCCGTGCCCTTCATGCACATCCGTCTTCTCGCTTGCGGGGCCCTCCTGTGCTGCCGTCCCGGGCCCGTGGGTGTCCTCCTTCACCCCTGGAATGGGGCTGGTGGGGCCCTCCTGGGCAGCTCGCCTGCTGCCGGACTTGTCGGGCGTGCTGCCCTTGCCACCCTTCCCTGCTCCTCTGTGGCCCTTTCCTCCCTTTGTCGGTGTGCCAGGTGGCACCCCACTTCCTGACAGTGCCAGGGTAGTGCCCTTGGAGCCTGCTGTCTCTGGCCTCTCGCGCCGGTCACTAGCTTTTTTGGCTTTCTTTCCAGGGGGTGGGCTTGTTGTATCTTTACTGCTAGCCGAAGTAGCTGGCCTTGAAGGTGTTGGACTCCAAAATCCTTGGACTATTGTCCTTGTAGGTCCAGGTTTTGTGGTGGCTGAGGTGCTGGTTGGAGTCTTATGAGATGGAGGGGGTGGGTCAGGTGATGGAAAGAGGTTAATTTTGGACAGGAAAAACTTTTTAGGAGCAGTGGGAAGGGTAGGTGTAGTGGGTATGGGAGTGGAGGAAGAGGATGTGGTTGTAGGTGAGTCAAGTCTGGTGTCTTTAGGTGCAGGTGCTTGTGCTGGAGGCTGTTGTGAGGTGGATGGCTGTTGGGTGGGTGGCTGCCTGCGTTTGTGTGGTTTGGAAGAGGGGGTGACAGACACACTGGGAGAGGACACAGGGGACGTGTAAATGGTAGTGGGGTGGTGACTGCACGTGTGCGGAGTGTTCTGGTGGCTGTGCTGGTGATGGACGTAGTGGCTGATGATGTTGTGCATGCAAGTGTGAGTGGAGACGTCACAAGGAGGGAGGAGGGAGACGAGGAGGAGGGGGACACAGAGGAGGCCGTGGCTGTTGGCATGTCTGCATGTGGCTGTTGCTTGGGTGAATGCTTGTGTGATGTGTGGTGCTTATGTCTGGATGAGCTTCCCTTGGGTGTTGTGGTGTGTGCAGGCTGGTCTGTAGGTGTGTCTGGGATAGGCAGAGGTACAGGGGAGTGGGACTGGGTTGAGGAAGTTGGAGGAGGGAGGCAGGAGACAGGGACAATGGCTGCCGTCAGTGCTGAGGCCAGAGTGTTGAACTATCGCTGATGGGCAGCCTGACCCGAATGAATGCCCTCCAGGTATGCATTACTCCGGTGCACCTCCCTTTCTACATCCTGGATGGCATTCAAAAGGGTAGACTGCCCAACAATGAGCGTCCGCAGGAGGTCAATGACCTCCTCACTGAGGGCAGCAGGAATAACTGGGGCAGGGCCTGAGGTGCCTGGGGCGAAGGAGATGCCCACCTTCCTGGGTGAGCGGGCACGGGGTGAAGGCTGAGGGGCTGCTGGGAGGGCGGAGCTGGTGCGCTGGGTGGCGGCTGTACCTGTTGTTGCGGTGGGCACGGATGTTGCCGCCACCACAAGGGAGCTCCCTTCCGAGGACGTGTCGGTGTCGCTGGTGTCACCATGTGTCCCTGCTGTGGAGCTCCCCTCGCCCTCCGTCTCACTGGTGAACTCCGAGTTGGTTGCATGGCCCTCCATGGCCATGTGAGATGCAGCTCCCTCGTGCTCCGATGCCACTTCTCCTCCGCCTGATGATGCTAATGCACACATGAACAGGAAGACCACCAAAAAAAGGGGGGGGGAGAAATAAAGACATGTTGAGTGCATGCATTGGCGACACAGTTGGCGGAGAGGACAGACATAGAAGCCCCCTGCACTACGCCACGCACTTGGGGTACACTACTCAATCCGTGGGACATGGCCTACAAGCCTATGGACGACAAATCCACACATAGGTGACACAGGGCCATGATTAGCTGTACTAGGCAACCTACAGAGGTGGGGGGCGGGGGCACAGGGCCATGCCTAACGGAGGGGCCTAGCCTGTAGAAATCGCCCTGGCCTAGGGTTAGCCACAGCCCTCCCCCCCACCCAGACACCTCCACTGCGCGCAAAGTCAGCAGAATGTATTTGTACTCACCCCCTTGTGTCTGCTGTGAATTCCTCAAGCGCCCATCTAAATCGGGGTAGGCCACTGCCAGGATCCGGGACATCAGGGGGGTCAAGGTACGACTGGCACCCCTCCTAGGTTGGGAGGCCATCCCCAGCAGAGCCTCGGCGGTCTTCCTGCTCCCGCGGCGGATGTCCTCCCACCTCTTGCGGCAGTGGGTGCCCCGTCTGTTGTGGATCCCCAGGGTCCGGACGTCCTTGGCGATGGCACGCCAAATGTCGATTTTCTGATGGGCGCTGACATATGTGACATGTACAGGGGGTGAAAAATAAACAATCATTTTCTGCATGCTCGATGTGAGTGGCCCCCCATCCCCACCCTTGCCATGTGGCACATGCTCTCATCTGTCGTTTGATGCATGCCTCATTCGCTCCCCTCCCCACCATCGTTCATTCACCCCACTCAACCCAGGCATTGGCCACAAAGCATGGTCCCAGTGTACTTACCTGTTGGTCTGGAGGACCGTAGAGTAGCGCATACTGGGGGAGGACCCCATCCACGAGTTTCTCCAATTCTTCAGAAGTGAAGGCAGGGGCCCTTTCTCCAGTCGCAGCAGCCATTGTCTCTTCCAGACCGAGGTCACAGCAGCACTTGCAGTATAGGTCCTCTCCTGTGGATGATCAGGTATCAAGTGATTAAGCAGTTAGAAAATGGCGGTCACGCCCGCGACGGTTCGTACCGCGGCGGTGCGTACCGGGGCCACCGGCGCACATCGTCATTGGCTCCTGAGACCCATAGGGTTCAATGTTAACCAATGCGGCTTTGCGCTGCGGTCTTCGACCGCCTCCCGCCACGGTGTGCCACGCCAGCGCATTGACCTCACATCCCACTGTCGCACTTCACAGGTCAGGCAGCCACCATTTCAAGGGCCCACATGGCTTAAAATCTACTGCGTCACACATACCTAGGCCTTGCATCAACACTCATTCAAGCCATTCAATGCATTGAGAATCGTGTACTGTGCAAGCTGTGGGAACGTAACTGTGGGTAGTTTGACTCTGTGCTCCATGTTGTCCTTCCTAGGCACCGTCCGCTGGGACTTGCGAGGAGATGGAGGAATCTTCCCGTGTACAGACGGCTGGTGGACCTGTCGACAATGGAAGAAAGACATGTCATACTGACATACAGGCTTGACAGAGCCACTATACAGGAACTGTGTGCCCAACTGGAGCCAGACCTGATGTCACCCATCCGCCAACCCACAGGGATTCCCCCTCTAGTGCAGGTTCTGTCAGTACTCCATTTCTTGGCAAGTGGGTCATTCCAAACTACAGTGGCCATTTCATCAGGGATGTCACAGCCTATGTTTTCCAAGGTGTTGTCCAGAGTGTTGTCTGCCCTGTTGAAATACATGCGGAGCTACATTGTTTTCCCTGAGGTGGGCGATTTGGCTACGGTGAAGGGTGATTTCTATGCGTTTGGACATATTCCCAACATCATTGGTGCAATTGATGGGACACATGTTGCTTTGGTCCCCCCCAGCACGAGTGAACAGGTGTACAGGAACAGAAAAAGTTATCATTCCATGAATGTCCAGGTGGTCTGTTTGGCTGACCAGTACATCTCCCATGTAAATGCCAAGTTCCCTGGTTCAGTGCATGACGCGTACATCATGCGAAATAGCAGCATCCCTTACCTGATGGAACTACTTCAGAGACACCGTGTGTGGCTAATTGGTGACTCTGGTTACCCTAACCTGTCATGGCTACTGACCCCAGTGAGGAATCCCAGGACAAGGGCAGAGGAACGGTACAATGAGGCCCATGGGCAGACTAGGAGGGTGATCGAGCGGACCTTCGGCCTCCTGAAGGCCAGGTTTAGGTGCCTCCATATGACAGGTGGATTCCTAATGTACTCACCAAAGAAGGTGTGCCTTATCATCGTGGCCTGCTGTATGCTTCACAACCTGGATTTGCGCCACCAGGTGCCTTTCCTGCAGGAGGATGGTCCAGATGGTGGTGTTGTGGCAGCTGTGGAGCCTACGGAGAGTGAAGAGGAGGAAGACAAAGAGGACGACACAGACAACAGGGACAGAGTAATACAGCAGTATTTTCAATAACATACAGGTAAGAATAAACAGCGGAATTTACATTTACTTAAAGTCTCCTGCCTCTCTACTGTCTGAGTTTCCACCCAGTGTATGTTCACTGAGTTGTGTCTTTCCCTTCCAATTTCAGAGATGTGGGCCCCACTCCGTGACCTCTGCTTTGTTTCCCCATGGACTACAGCTGTGTGACAGTGGTATGTTGTCATCACAATGTAACTGGACATTTTGGCACGGTTCTGTGTAATACATTTGTTCAAAAATACAGGCAGACTCCAGATTATTTTTGTGCAATAAGTGTGTTTATTAAAGTGTAAAATTTAGGGAAATGGTTGCAATTCGGTGATGGGTGATGGTGGAGGAATGTCCATGGCAGAGTCCAGATTTTCAGTCTCACAGGTGCATTGTCCATATGCCTGTGGAAGGTGGAGCAGGGGCAGTTTAAGGTTGGACAGGGTGACAATGTGGGACAGTGGGACGACAATCAGGGGGTATCCTTTCCTGGCGGGGGTCTTGGTATCCTACTCTGTCTTCTTCCTAGATCTCAGGCACCGCTTGCGGGGTGGTTCTCCTTCTGCAGGGGGTGGGGTTCTGGTGGCCTGTTCTTGTGTCGGGGCCTCCTGTCCACTAGAGCCGGCGGAGGTGGTAGCCTGTTCTTGGTCCATGCTAGTGACAGGGGCCCTTTGTGGTGCCACATGGTCCCGCAATGTGCTGAAAATCTGATTGAGAGCCAGAACGATGGTGCCCATAGCGGAACTGATGCTTCTGAGTTCTTCCCGGAACCCCATAAACTGTTCCTCCTGCAGTACCTGGATCTCCTGGAACCTGGCCAGGACCGTCGCCATCGTCTCCTGGGAGCGGTGGTATGCTCCCATGATGAAGGAGAGGGCCTCGTGGAGAGTGGGTTCCCTGGGCCTGTGCCCCCCCTGTCGCACAGCAGCCCTCCCAGTTCCCCTGTTTCCCTGGGCCTCTGTCCCCTGGACCGTGTGCCCACTACCACTGCCCCCAAGTCCCTGTTGTTGTTGGGGTGGTGGGTTAACCTGGGTGCCCTGTAGTGGTGGACACACCGCTGATTGACGTGTCCTGGAGACAGAGGCATGGGCCCGCTGGGTGGGTGCTGTGCTGGTGTTCCCAGAGGGGGGTAGGTCTGCTGTGGCCTGTGGCTGTCTGAGGGGAACCGACTGTCCCGAGGTCCCCGATGGGCCGGGCTGGTCATCTGGGTCCAGGGAGACAGAGCTGCTGTCATCACTGTGGGCCTCTTCTGGGGGTGGAATGGACATTTCTGGACCCTCCTGGGCGGTGTTGTGGTGTTCGGGTCCTGCAGGGGTATAAGAGTATGGTTATTGCTTCTGTGTGTGCCATAGCGTGCAATGGGTGGGTGCCCGTGTACCCCAGTGCTGGCATTCCCTTGTGGGGGCTGTTGTGACGGTGGTTTGGGGGGGTGGGTATGTGCAGTGGGCATGCTTAGGTGATGGGTGTCCATGGTTTGTGATCGCATGCAGGGCTTGGTGTTGGGATGGGTGGGTTGTGATGGTGAGACATTAGCAAGGAGGATGTGTGATGGGGGTTTGGGGGGAGGGCAGGGTATGATTTGGCATGCCGGTGGGTGGGGGAGGATGAAGTAGTTGAGATTCGACTTACCAGAGTCCATTCCTCCGCCTACACCTGCGAGGCCCTCAGGATGCAGGATCGCCAAGACCTGTTCCTCCCATGTTGTAAATTCTGGGGGTTGAGGTGGGGGTCCGCCGCCAGTCCGCTGCACCGCGATGTTGTGCCTTGATACCATGGAACGCACATTCCCCCGTAGGTCGTTCCACCGCTTCCTGATGTCGTCCCGATTTTGTGGATGCTGTCCCACAGCGTTGACCATGTCCACTATTCTTTGCCATAGCTCCATCTTCCTGGCAATGGTGGTGTGCTGCACCTGTGCCCCGAAGAGCTGGGGCTCTACCCGAACTACTTCCTCCACCATGACCCTGAGTTCAGCGTCTGAAAACCTGGGGTGTCTTTGGGGTGCCATGGGGTGGTGTAGATGAGGTGTGGGTTGGCGTTTGTGGTGATGAGTGTGGTGCGTGTGGTGGTGTGTGGTGTTTTGTGCGTGGATGTTGTGTGGGTGATGGTGTTGTGTGCCTCTGTGTGGTGGGATTGTCTATTCTGTGCTCTCTCTCTGGCCTTCGTCAATAATTTTGGGTCATAGGGGTTTGTGGGTGATGTGGGTGTGTGTTTTATGTTGTGTTGGGTGTGTGGGAGTGGTGTTAGCATGTGTATCAGGTGTGTGTGTTTCAAAATGACCAATGTGGCAGTGTTTTGGAGCTGTGTGTGTATTTTGACCGCGGCTGTGTGTACCGCCAATGGAATACCGCGGTTGAAAGACCGCCGCATGGATTCGTGGGTCGGAATGGAATGGGCGTATTTCTGTTGGCGTGACGGTGGAGGTTTGGTCATCGCCAGTTTTTCGCTGCCCGTTGGTGTGGCGGACTTTTGTGGATGTCGGGTTTTTGGCGGTTTGCCTGTTGCGGGTCAGAATGACCATGGCGGTTTCCCGCGGCAGCGGCGGTGTTATGGCGGTCTTCTGACCGGCGGTAAGCGCCTTTTACCGCCGAGGTCAGAATGACCACCTATATGCCTCTAAACTATTCTACTATAAGCAAATCCAAAGTGCAACACTCCAACACATGCTATTTGTTGGACCTGGCTTTTTGACAGGGTCATCCCCAAACTGTTTGCCTCCTTCCTCCTATTTTTTCTGACCTGTTGTTGTTGGCTTTTGATCTCTGGGCACTTTACCACTGCTAACCAGTGCTAAAGTGCATATGCTCTCTGTGTAAATTGTACTGTTGATTGGTTTATCCATGATTGGCTATTTGATTTACTTGTAAGACCCTAGTAGAGTGCACTATATGTGCCTAGGGCCTGTAGATTAAATGCTACTAGTGGGCCTGCAGCACTGATTGTGCCACCCACTTAAGTAGCCCCTTAACCTTGTCTCAGGCCTGCCAATGCAAGGCCTGTGTGTGCAGTTTCACTGTCACTTCGACTTGGCATTTAAAAGTACTTGCCAAGCCTTAAACTCCCCTTTTTCTACATATAAGTCACCCCTAATGTGGGTCCTAGGTAACCCCTAGAGCAGGGTGCTGTGTGGGTAAAAGGCAGGACATGTACCTGTGTAGTTTATCTGTCGAGGTAGTGTAAAACTCCTAAATTTGTTTTTACAGTACTGTGAGGCCTGCTCCCTTCATAGGCTAACATTGGGGCTGCCCTCATACATTGTTGAAGTGGCAGCTGCTGATCTGAAAGGAGCAGGAAGGTCATATTTAATATGGCCAGAATGGTAATACAAAATCCTGCTGACTGGTGAAGTCAGATTTAATATTACTATTCTAGAAATGCCACTTTTAGAAAGTGAGCATTTCTTTGCACTTAAATCTTTCTGTACCTTACAATCCACGTCTGGCTAGGTTTAGTTGACAGCTCCTTGTGCATTCACTCAGACACACCCCAAACACAGGGTACTCAGCCTCTCTTGCATACATCTGCATTTTGAATGGGTCTTCCTGGGCTGGGAGGGTGGAGAGCCTGCCCTCACACAAAGGACTGCCACACCCCCTACTGGGACCCTGGCAGACAGGATTGAAGTGAAAGGGGACCTGGTGCACTTCTTGGCCACTCTTTGAAGTCACCCCCACTTCAAAGGCACAATTTAGTATAAAACAGGGCCTCTGTCCTACCACCTCAGACACTTGCTGGAGAAGAAACCTGAACCAGAAGCTGCATCCTGCCAAGAAGAACTGCCTGGCTGCTCAAAGGACTCACCTGACTGCTTTCTACAAAGGACTGCTTCCTTGCTGTTGGCCTGCTGCCTTGCTGAACTCTTGTCTGACTGCAAAAGTGCTCTCCAAGGGCGTGGATAGAGCTTGCCTCCTGTTCGCTGAAGTCTCAGGACCAAAAAGACTTCTCTTTTTCAACTAGATTCCTTGTGCGCCGAAAATTTCGACGCACAGCTTGCTCTGCGGTGAGAAATTCACTGCACGCCGATCCAGAAAGACGCCGCTCGATGCGACGCCTGGGGTGCGACCGGAACTTCGACGCACGGCCTCACATGGACAACACCGCCTGACTTCCAGAGAGGAAATCAACGCAATGCCTGCCGTGAGAAAGAAAATTCCACGCACAGCTCCCCGGAACGACACGCAGCCGGATAACAAGCCGAGGAATCCACGCACAGACCCTGGGACATCTGGTAATCCCGCGATCCATGGAAGGAGACGGTCCGCGTGCCGGAAAATGACGCACGTCTTCCCCGAGTGAAAAATAACAACGCAAGTCTGTGTGCGAAGGGGCGAAACCGACGCACACACCATTTTTCTTCCCGTAGAACGACGCACGTCTCCTGCGTAAAAAATAACGACGCAAGTCTGTGTGTGAAGGGGCGTAACCGACGCACACACCAATTTTCCACGCATCTCCTCTTCTGCGGCCCTCTGCTGAGATTTTCCACTCCAAACCAGGTACTTTGTGCTTGAGAGAGACTTTGTTTTCTTTTTAAAGACTTAAGACACTTCATATCACTTTTCAGTGATTTCTTTACAAATTCCTATTGCAACTTTGATCGTTTTGACCTGCACATACCCAGATAAATATTATATATTTTTCTAAACACTGTGTGGTGTATTTTTGTGGTGCTATATTGTGTTATTGTATGATTTATTGCACAAATACTTTACACATTGCCTTCTAAGTTAAGCCTGACTGCTCGTGCCAAGCTACCAGAGGGTGGGCACAGGATAATTTGGATTGTATGTGACTTACCCTGACTAGAGTGAGGGTTCTTGCTTGTACAGAGGGTAACCTGACTGCCAACCAAAAACCCCATTTCTAACACTATTCCAATCTTATTTATGCCACTCTACTGTATGCTACTCCACTGTATGCATGTGCACTCTATTCTACTCTATTCTACCCCACTCCACTCTACACCATTCCACTCTATGCCACGCTACTCTGTGTCGCTGTACACCACTCCACTGTACAGTGTTCCACAATATGCTGCTCAGCTGTATGACACTCCAGCCTATTCCACTCCACTGTACACTATTAAACTAAATATGAATACACCCTACACTATTTAACTATGTGCAACTCCACTGGGCAACACTCCACTCTATGCTACTCCACTCTATGCCATTATACTCCACACTAATCTAATACACTATTCAACTGTGCAGCATTTCACTATTTGCCACGCTACACTAAATCACTCCACTCTGTGCCACTCCAGTCTACACCACTGCACTGTACGCCACTCCACTATAGACCAGTCCACTCTTTGACAATACACTGTACCCTGTTACACTGTACATCTCTCCATTCAATGCCCTCCACTGTACACCACTCCACTGTATGCCAATCCACTCTACCCTACTGCACTCTACCCTATTCCACAATACCACCCACCATTATAAAGCACTCTACTGTGTGCTATTCCAATATATGCCACTCCACTCTATGCCACTACACTGTATTTTTCTCCACTTTATGCCACCACAGCTGACCCAACTAGAATGTACCCCACTCCACTCTACTCTACTGTATTCCACTCTAGAAGAAATCACTCCACACCACTACATGGTGTGCCACTCCACTCTAGCCCACTCCAGTCTATGCTACTGCATTGAACACCACTACACTGTACCACACTCCATGTTAGCCACACTACTCTATGCTACTCCACTGTATACCTCTCCACTCTAGGCCACTCCACTCTACCTCACTCCATTTTACATTATTGCTCTGTATGCTACTCCAGTGCACACCACTCCACTCTATGCCCATACACTTTACACTATTCCACTATATGCCTCTACACTATTCCACTATATGCCACTACACTATACTCCATTCCACTATATGTCACTCCACTCTACAATACCCACTGCCTGCAACTCTACTCTTTGCCACTCCCACTGAGCGCCACTCTACAGTCTGCTAATCCTATGTGTGCCACTCCACTCCAAGACACTCCAATGTAAGCCACTGACTGTACACCACTTCACTGTACACTAGTCAACTGTATTCTGCTCAACCATACGACACTTCAGACTTTGCCACACCACTGTATGTTACTATAATATACACCAATACACTCAACACTATTCCACTGTATTCAGCTCCACTGCAGGATGATCCACTCTATGCTACTCCACTCTATGCCGCTCCACTCTATGCCACTCCTGTCTATGCCACTGCACTGTACTCCACTACACTATGGGGGTCATTCCTAGCCGCCCGCCAAGGCCAAGCGGGAACCGCCAGAAGACCGTACCGCGGTCAAAAGACTGCGGCGGTCATTCTGAGTTTCCCGCTGGGCTGGCGGGCGACCGCCAGAAGGCCGCCCGCCCGCCCAGCGGGAAACCCCCTTCCACAAGGATGCCGGCTCCGAATGGAGCCGGCGGAGTGGAAGGGGTGCGACGGGTGCAGTTGCACCCGTCGCGATTTTCAGTGTCTGCCACGCAGACACTGAAAATCTATGTGGGGCCCTGTTAGGGGGCCCCTGCAGTGCCCATGCCAGTGGCATGGGCACTGCAGGGGCCCCCAGGGGCCCCACGACACCTGTTCCCGCCAGCCAGGTTCTGGCGGTGAAAACCGCCAGAACCAGGCTGGCGGGAAGGGGGTCGGAATCCCCATGGCCCCAAGCAGCGCCGCCATGGAGGATTCCCTGGGGCAGCGGGAAGCCGGCGGGAAACCTCCGGCTTCCCTTTTCTGACCGCGCCTTTACCGCCGCGGTCAGAATGCCCCCGGAAGCACCGCCAGCCTGTTGGCGGTGCTTCCTCCGTCACCTACCCTGGCGGTCATAGACCTCCAGGGTAGGAATGACCCCCAATATGCCACTTCACTCTACAACAATTTACTTTACTGTATTACATTGTATATCTGTTAGACCTGGCATTCTTGATTGTGGTCTCCCCTATCTTTTTCCTCTGCTTCCCATGTTTTGACGGTATGCTGGACTCGGTTTTGCTGTTTTTGGTAATCTAGGCACTTTATCACTGCTGACCGGTGCTAAATGCAATTGCCCTTGTGTAAAATGTATGTGTAATTGGCTATTCCATGATTGGAACATTTGATTTACTAAACTCCCTAGACTAAAGTGCACTAGAAGTGACCAGGGCCTGTAAATCAAATGCTACTAGTGGGCCTGCAGCACTGGTTGTGCCACCCACATTAGTATCCCTGTAAATATGGCTCAGACCTACAACTGCAGTGTCTGTCTTTGCAGTTTTGACCTGCCAAGTGTACCTACTTGCCATTCCTCCCCCTTCCTTTTTTATACATGCACGTCACCCTCAAGGTAGGCCCTAGGTTTTTTTCAACAGAGGGGGGCGCAGAGGACTAGGAGGTGGACCACTAGGGAGAGCCCACTATCAATACCAGGGATGGAGGCACTGCCAAGAACATGGAAATTTCTGTACGAGAAGGAGGACGTACAGACTATGATCAAATCCAACAAAGAGAACGATACTGTGCCTATATATAATTTGTCTAGCTATGTGCTCTCAGAGGCTGAGCATCAAATAATAAGCAAAGGTTTGTCTTTCGTACCCACCAAAATTCAAGATCGGGTTGAAACCAATACCAAAATCTTACAGTTTCCATGTAAAATTAGACTACGTGTGTTTTATGCAGAGCTGCCTAGTACCCCAGAAACCTCAATAGCGGAAGTAACATATAGGGGGTCATTCTGACCTCGGCGGTAAAAGGCCCTTACCGCCGGTCAGAAGTCCGCCATTCTACCGCCGCGGCCGCGGTAAACCGCCACGGTCATTCTGACCACCAACTGTGAAACCGCCAAAAATCCGACATCCAAGGAAGGCCGCCTCATCAGCGGGCCGCGGAAAACTGGAGATGACCAAACCTCCACCGTCACGCCAACACAAACACGCCCATGCCATTCTGACCCACGAATCCACGCGGCGGTCTTTCAACCGCGGTATTCCATTGGCGGTACACACCGCCGTGCTCAAAATACACACACAGCTCCAAAACACAGCCACATTGGACAATTTGAAATACGCACACCTAAGACACATACAAACAACACTCAAACACATCCAATCAACTATAAAACACACACCCACATCACCCACAAACACCCACTAGTTGGAAATCGGAGCGAAGGCGAGAGCGAGAGAGATAGAGATAGAGAGAGCGAGCACAGCAATAGAAAACCCCAACACACACAGGAACCCAACTTCATCACCCACACCACATCTACGCACACATCACCACATATCACCACGCACATCACCACAAACACCACCCCACACCTCATCCACACCACCCCATGGCACCCCAAAGACACCCAAGGTTTTCGGACCAAGAACTCCGGGTCATGGTGGAGGAAATCATGAGGGTTGAGCCCCAACTCTTCGGCACACAGGTGCAGCACACCACCATAGCAAGGAAGGCTGAGCTATGGCAAAGGATCGTAGACAGGGTCAACGCTGTGGGACAGCATCCCAGAAATCGGGAAGATATCAGAAAGCGATGGAACGACCTACGGGGGAAGGTGCGCTCGATGTTCTCCAGGCACAACATCGCTGTGCAGAAGACTGGCGGCGGACCCCCACCCACTCCACCCCAATTCACAGCATGGGAGCAAGAGGTGGTAAACATCCTGCATCCTGATGGCCTTGCTGGAGTACACGGAGGAATGGACTCTGGTAAGTCGAATCTCAACTACTTCACCCCCCCCCAACCACCAGCATGCCAACCCCCCCCCTCACCCCCAATCTCAACCCCCCAGCACACAACCTCCCTGCCAATGTCTCACCAGCACAACCCACCCTAAACAACACCAACCCCTGAATGCCAACACAAACCATAGACAGCCACCACCAAAGCATGACCATTGCACATACCCATACACCCCAAACCCTCACAACACCTCCCACAAGGGAATGCCAGCACTGGGGGAGAAGGGCACTCAAAATGCACGCCATGGCACACACAGAAACAATAACCATACTCCTTTACCCCTGCAGGGCCCGAACGCCAACACACCGCCACGGAGGGTCCAGATTTGTCCATCCCACCCCCAGAACAGGCCCCCAGCGAGGACAGCAGCTCTGTCGATCTAGAACCTGACGACCAGCCCGGACCATCGGGGACCTCTGGACAGTCGGTTCCCCACACACAGACACAGGCCACAGCAGACCCAAACCCCTCTGGGAACACCAGCACAGCTCCCACCCAGCGGGCCCATGCCTCTGTCTCGCGGACGCGTCAATCAGCGGTGTGTCTGCCACTACAGGGCACCCAGGCTGACCCAACACCCCAACAACAACAGGGACCTGGGGGCAGTGGTAGTGGGCACACCGTCCAGGGGACAGAGGCCCGGGGAAACAGGGCAACTGGGAGGGCTGCTGTGCGACAGGGGGGGGAGGACAGGCCCAGGGAACCGACTCTCCAAGAGGCCCTCACCACCATCATGGGAGCATATCATCACTCCCAGGAGACGATGGCGACGGTACTGGCCAGGTTCACCGAGATCCAGGCACAGCAGGAGGAACGGTACATGGGGTTCAGCAATGAACTCAGGAACATCGCTACCGCTATGGGGACCATAGTCCAGGCCCTCAACCGGATAGAAACCACATTGCGGGACCATGTGGCACCGCAAAGGGCCCCTGTCACTAGCCAGGAACAGCCTACCACCTCCGCCGGCGCTAGTGGTCAGGAGGCCCCCACAGAACGACGGGCCACCAGAACCCCACCTCCTGCTGAAGAACAACCACCCCGCAAGAGGAACCTGAGATCTCAAAGGAAGACAGAGTAGGATGCCAAGACCCCCGCCAGCCTAATATCCCCCCGGATGTCATTCCACTGTCCCACAGTGTTACCCTGTCCAACCTTGAACTGCCCCTGCTCCATCCTTCCACAGGCATATGGACAATGCACCTGTGCGACCGAGAACTGGACTCTGCCATGGACATAACTCCACCCTCACCCATCACCGTTTTAATATCATGTACCAATATCTAGCACTAAAAATAAATCACTCATTGCACTGAAATCATTCTGGAGTCAGCCTGTATTATTTACAATGTATAACACATTACTTATCAATAATGTTCTGTTATTTAAGTGATGACAACATACCGATGTCAATAAGCATTAGTCCATGGGCTAACCAAGCAGAAGTCACGCAGTGGGTCATGCAGCACTGAAAAAGGAAGGGAAAATCAAACATCAGTTTAAAAGAACTGGGGGGAAATACACAAAGTAAAGATGCAGGGGGCTTTCAGTAAATGTTAAATGGCGTGGGTGATTCCTACCTGTGTGCTACTGAAAATACTGTTGGATAACTCTGTCCCTGTTGTCTGGGTCGTCCTCTTCGTCTTCCTCCTCTTCACTCTCCGCAGGCTCCACAGCTGCTTCAACACCACCATCTGGACCATCCTCCTGCAGGAAAGGCACCTGACGTCGCAATGCCAGATTGTGAAGCATACAGCAGGCCACGATGATCTGGCACACCTTCTTTGGTGAGTACATCAGGGATCCCCCTGTCATATGCAGGCACCTAAACCTGGCCTTCAGGAGGCCAAAGGTTCTTTCTATGATCCTCCTAGTTCGCCCATGGGCCTCATTGTACCATTCCTCTGCCCTGGTCCGGGGATTCCTCACTGGGGTCAATAGCCAAGGCAGGTTGGGGTAACCAGAGTCAGCAATTAGCCACACACGTTGTCTCTGTAGCTGTTCCATCACATAAGGGATGCGGCTATTTCGCATCACATACGCGTCATGCACTGACCCAGGGAACATGGCATTCACATGGGAGATGTACTGGTCAGCCAAACAGACCACCTGGACGTTCATCGAATGGTAACTTTTCCTGTTTCTGTACACCTGCTCATCGTCTTTTGGGGGTACTAAAGCCACATGGGTCCCATCAATGGCACCAATTATGTTGGGGATATGTCCAAGGGCATAAAAATCACCCTTCACAGTGGCCAAATCAACCTCCTCAGGGAATACAATGTAGCGCCGCATGTGTTTCGTCAGGGCAGACAACACTCTAGACAAGATTTTTGAAAACATAGGCTGAGACATTCCAGATGACATGGCCACTGTTGTCTGGAATGAGCCACTTGCCAAAAAATGGAGGACTGACAGAACCTGCACTAGAGGGGGAATTCCTGTGGGTTGGTGGATGGGGGACATCAGGGCTGGCTCCAGCTGGGCACACAGTTCATGTATAGTGGCTCGGTCAAGTCGGTATCGTAGTATGATATGGCGTTCTTCCATTGTCGACAGGTCCACCAGCGGTCGGTACACGCGAGGATTCATCCTTCTCCTCGCAAGTCCCAGCGGACGGTGCCTAGGAAGGACAACATGGCGCACAGAGTCAAGCAAATCACAGGTACGTTCACCACTGCATGCATAGCACACGATTATCTATGTATTGAAAGGCGTGTATGTGTGGCAATGCAAGGCTTAGGCCTGTGTGACGCAGTACAAATTATGCCATGTGGGCCCTTGAAATGGTGGCTGCCTGACCTGTGAAGTGGGACAATGGGATGTGAGGTCAATGCGCTGGTGTGGCACACCGTGGCGGTAGGCGGTCGAAGACCGCTATACGAAGCCGCATTGGCTAACATTGAGGCCTATGGGTTTCAGGAGCCAATGACGAGGTGCGCCGGCGGTCGCGGTACGCACCGCCGCGGTACGCACCGCCGCGGGCGTGACCGCCATTTTCTATCTGCTTAATCACTCGAGACCTCATCATCCACAGGAGAGGACCTATACTGCAAGTGCTGCTGTGACCTCGGTCTGGAAGTGACAATGGCTGCTGCGACTGGGGAAAGGGCCCCTGCCTTCACATCTGAGGAGTTGGAGAAACTTGTGGATGGGGTCCTCCCCCAGTATGCGTTACTCTACGGTCCTCCAGACCAACAGGTAAGTACACTGGGTGCACATTGAATGGGCTATGCCTGTGTGGAGTGGGGTGGATGTAAGTTGGTGGGGTGGGGTGCGAATGAGGAGTGCAACGCACGACAGATGAGAGCATGTGCCATATGGCAAGGTTGGGGAGGGGGGGCCAATCGCATCTAACATGCAGAAAATTTATGATTTTTCCTTCCCACCCTGTACATGTCAAATAGGTCAGCGCCCATCAGAAAGTGGACATTTGGCGTGCCATCGCCAAGGAAGTCCGGGCCCTGGGGGTCCACGTCAGACGGGGCACCCACTGCCGCAAGAGGTGGGAGGACATCCGCCGCGGGACCAGGAAGACCGGCGAGTCACTGCTGGGGATGGCCTCCCAACCTAGGAGGGGTGCCAGTCGTACCCTGACCCCCCTGATGTCCCGGATCCTGGCGGTGGCCTACCCTGATTTGGATGGGCGCTTGAGGACATCACAGCAGACACAAGGGGGAGAGTATCAGCACATTCTGCTATCTCTCTGCGCAGTGGAGGCGTCTGGGTGGGGGAGGAGGGTTGTGGGTGACATTAGGCCAGGGCGCTTTCTGCAGTGTAGTCCTCTCCTTTAGGCATGGCCCTGTGCTCCCGGCCCCCACCTCTGTAGGGTGACAAGTACAGCTATCAATGGTCCAGCATCACACATGTGCGCCTTTGTCATCTCTAGACCTGTTGTCCTAGTCAGAAGTACTGAGTAGTGTACCCCGAATGCGTGGCTTAGTGCATGAGGCTCCTGTGTCTGTCCTCTCCGCCAACGGTGTTGACATTGCATGCACTCAACCTGGTCTTCGTTTTTCTCCCCCCACCCTTCTTCTTCATCTTCTTGTGCATGTGTGCATTAGCATCATCAGGCGGAGGAGAATTGGCATCGGAGCACGAGGGAGCTGCAAGTCACAAGGCCCCGGTGGGCCCAGGAACAGACACCGAGGGCACCAGTGCTCCGGAGGGCGAGGGGAGCACCACAACGGGGACCGGTGGTGACACCAGCGACAGCGACACGTCCTCGGATGGGAGCTCCCTAGCGGTGGTGGCAACATCCGGGCCCCCCGCCTCTACAGGTACAGCCGCCACCCAGCGCACCAGCCCCACCCTCCCAGCAGCCCCTCAGCCTACGCTCCGTGCCCGCTCGCCCAGGAAGGCGGGCGTCTCCTTCGCCCCAGGCACCTCAGCCCCTGCCCCTGTTACCCCTGCTGCCCTCAGTGAGGAGGTCATTGACCTCCTGAGGACCATCATTGTTGGGCAGACTACCCTTTTGAATGCCATCCAGGGGGTAGAAAGGGAGGTGCATCGGAGCAATGCCTACCTGGAGGGCCTTCATTCGGGTCAGGCTTCCCATCAACGATCGTTCAATGCTCTGGCCTCAGCACTGACGGCAGCCATTGTCCCTGTTTCCAGCCTCCCTCTTCTGACTGCCTCCAGCCTGTCTCTGTCTTCTGTTCCTCAGCCTATCCCATCCACACCATCAGACCAGCCTGCACACACCTCAACACCCAAGGGCAACTCATCCAGACACAAGCACCACAGAACCCACAAGCATTCACGCAAGCAACACCCAGATGCAGACATTCCAACAGTCACTACCACCTCTGTGTCCCCCTCCTCCTCGTCTCCCTCCTCCCGCCCTGTGACGTCTACACTCACACCTGCATGCACACCACCATCAGCCAGTGCTTCCATCACCAGCACACCCTCCAGTCCAGTCCGCACACGTGCAGTCACCACCCCCACTACCATTTACACGTCCCCTGTGTCCTCTCCCACTGTGTCTGTCACCCCCTCTTCCAAGACACACAAACGCAGGCAGACACCCACCCAACAGCCATCCACCTCACGACAGTCTCCAGCACAAGCACCTGCACCCAAAGACAGCACACCTGACTCTCCTACAACCACATCCTCTTCCTCCACTCCCATCACCACTTCTCCTACCTTTTACCTTGGTCCTAAGAAAGTTTTCCTTGCTAATCTTGACCTCTTTCCCTCCACTGACCCACCCCCTCCATCTGCAAAGAGTCCCAAGAGCACCTCAGCCACCACCAGCCCAGCTTCGAGTGTCACTGTGGTGCATGGGTTCTGGAGCCCACCCTTTGCCAGCAGTGACACTTCAATCAGCAGCAAGGGGACAGCCAGCCCCCCACCAGGCAAGAGGACCAGGAAGCTAAAGGGCCGCCGTGAGAGGACTGACACGGCTGCCCCCAAGGAGCAAAGTTCGCCCACTTCACCAGCCACAACATCTAGGGGAGGCAAGGGCCCGAGAGCCCCATCTAAGGAGCGAAAGGGCAGCAGGGCGGAAAAGTCAGCCAGCAGGAGCGCGGAGCAGGAGGGGCCCACAAGCCCCATCCCGGGTGTTAGGAAGAACACCAAAGGGCCCAGGACTCCGTCACCGAAGGGTCCAGCAACAGCACGGTCGGAGGGCGACTGAGCAGGGAGTCCAGGCCAGGTCTGGCTCCCTTGACCTACTGGACGAGCACCGCTGAACAGGGCCCCGCCGTACAGAAGAGCACCGCTGAAGAGGGCCCCGCCGTGCAGAAGAGCACCACTGAAGAGGGCCCCTCCATGCAGAAGAGCACCGCTGAAGAGGGCCCCGCCGTGCAGAAGAGCACCGCTGAAGAGGGCCCCGCCGTGCAGAAGAGCACCGCTGAAGAGGGCCCCGCCGTGCAGAAGAGCACCGCTGAAGAGGGCCCCGCCGTGCAGAAGAGCACCGCTGAAGAGGGCCCCGCCGTGCAGAAGAGCACCGCTGAAGAGGGCCCCGCCGTGCAGAAGAGCACCGCTGAAGAGGGCCCCGCCGTGCAGAAGAGCACCGCTGAAGAGGGCCCCGCCGTGCAGAAGAGCACCGCTGAAGAGGGCCCCGCCGTGCAGAAGAGCACCGCTGAAGAGGGCCCCGCCGTGCAGAAGAGCACCGCTGAAGAGGGCCCCGCCGTGCAGAAGAGCACCGCTGAAGAGGGCCCCGCCGTGCAGAAGAGCACCGCTGAACAGGGCCCCGCCGTGCAGAAGAGCACCGCTGAAGAGGGCCCCGCCGTGCAGAAGAGCACCGCTGAAGAGGGCCCCGCCGTGCAGAAGAGCACCGCTGAACAGGGCCCCGCCGTGCAGAAGAGCACCGCTGAAAAGGGCCCCGCCGTGCAGAAGAGCACCGCTGAAGAGGGCCCGCCGTGCAGAAGAGCACCGCTGAACAGGGCCCCGCCGTGCAGAAGAGCACCGCTGAAGAGGGCCCCGCCGTGCAGAAGAGCACCGCTGAACAGGGCCCCGCCGTGCAGAAGAGCACCGCTGAAGAGGGCCCCGCCGTGCAGAAGAGCACCGCTGAAGAGGGCCCCGCCGTGCAGAAGAGCACCGCTGAAGAGGGCCCCGCCGTGCAGAAGAGCACCGCTCAGCTGGGCCCCGCCGTCTCAAGCACCGCTCCGCTGGGCCCGCTGTCTCAAGCACCGCTCCGCTGGGCCCTTCCTGTCAAGCACCGCTCCGCTGGGCCCCGCCGTCTCAAGCACCGCTCTGCTGGACCCTTCCTGTCAAGCACCGCCCCGCTGGGCCCCGCCGGGCCCCGCCGTCTCAAGCACCGCTCCGCTGGGCCCTGCCGTCTCAAGCACCGCTCCGCTGGGCCCCGCTGTCTCAAGCACCGCTCCGCTGGGCCCCACCGTCTCAAGCACCGCTCCGCTGGGCCCCGCCGTCTCAAGCACCGCTCCGCTGGGCCCTTCCTGTCAAGCACTGCACCGCTGGGCCCCGCCGTCTCAAGCACCGCTCCGCTGGGCCCTTCCTGTCAAGCACCGCTCCGCTGGGCCCCACCGTCTCAAGCACCGCTCCGCTGGGCCCTTCCTGTCAAGCACCGCCCCGCTGGGCCCCGCCGTCTCAAGCACCGCTCCGCTGGGCCCCACCGTCTCAAGCACCGCTCCGCTGGGCCCCGCCGTCTCAAGCACCGCTCCGCTGGGCCCTTCCTGTCAAGCACTGCACCGCTGGGCCCCGCCGTCTCAAGCACCGCTCCGCTGGGCCCTTCCTGTCAAGCACCGCTCCGCTGGGCCCCGCCGTCTCAAGCACCGCTCCGCTGGGCCCTTCCTGTCAAGCACCGCCCCGCTGGGCCCCGCCGTCTCAAGCACCGCTCCGCTGGGCCCTGCTGTCTCAAGCACCGCTCCGCTGGGCCCCGCCATCTCAAGCACCGCTCCGCTGGGCCCTTCCTGTCAAGCACTGCACCGCTGGGCCCCGCCGTCTCAAGCACCGCTCCGCTGGGCCCTTCCTGTCAAGCACCGCTCCGCTGGGCCCCGCCGTCTCAAGCACCGCTCCGCTGGGCCCTTCCTGTCAAGCACCGCCCCGCCGGGCCCCGCCGTCTCAAGCACCGCTCCGCTGGGCCCTGCCGTCTCAAGCACCGCTCCGCTGGGCCCCGCCGTCTCAAGCACCGCTCCGCTGGGCCCCACCGTCTCAAGCACCGCTCCGCTGGGCCCCGCCGTCTCAAGCACCGCTCCGCTGGGCCCTTCCTGTCAAGCACTGCACCGCTGGGCCCCGCCGTCTCAAGCACCGCTCCGCTGGGCCCTTCCTGTCAAGCACCGCTCCGCTGGGCCCCGCCGTCTCAAGCACCGCTCCGCTGGGCCCTTCCTGTCAAGCACCGCCCCGCTGGGCCCCGCCGTCTCAAGCACCGCTCCGCTGGGCCCTGCTGTCTCAAGCACCGCTCCGCTGGGCCCCGCCATCTCAAGCACCGCTCCGCTGGGCCCTTCCTGTCAAGCACTGCACCGCTGGGCCCCGCCGTCTCAAGCACCGCTCCGCTGGGCCCTTCCTGTCAAGCACCGCTCCGCTGGGCCCCGCCGTCTCAAGCACCGCTCTGCTGGGCCCTTCCTGTCAAGCACCGCCCCGCTGGGCCCCGCCGTCTCAAGCACCGCTCCGCTGGGACCTGCCGTCTCAAGCACCGCTCCGCTGGGCCCCGCCGTCTCAAGCACCGCTCCGCTGGGCCCCGCCGTCTCAAGCACCACTGGCACAATGACAGTGCCGGATCTGTCTCGAGCTACTGTTCACGGTTCACTGTGCCCACCATGCCTCCTCCTTGACCGGTGGAGACTGTTATCCACCTGATGGACTGTGGCTTTGCACTCCCCAGGATGGCAGAGTGGGCAAGCCACCCACTGTAGAGACTTGAGAGACTGTGGCTTTGCACTCCCCAGGATGGCACAGTGGGCAAGCCACCCACTGTAGAGACTTGAGAGACTGTGGCTTTGCACTCCCCAGGATGGCCGAGTGGGCAAGCCACCCACTGTAGAGACTTGAGAGACTGTGGCTTTGCACTCCCCAGGATGGCACAGTGGGCATGGTGGCCCCTTCGTGGATCTGGCGTCGTGGACTCATGTGGCTGTGGTGCCCCCCCCTTCCCTTCCCCCTGAGGTGCCTGTAGTTTTTTCATCAGATGCCCCTGCAGTGTTCTCTCCAAAGGACTCAGGTCTCCTGTGTGGGCTTTGCCCTTGTGTTGATACACTTTGGCCCACGGACACTTGGAATATCGTTAGATGTGCAGGACTTATTGCCTCGGTTTATCGTATGCACTGGATATTGAATTGTTTTTTTTTTATTGTTATTGCTATTTGACCGTGACTTATCAGTGGTTTTTATTTCCCATAAATTTCGAGTCACATTTTAATTATGTCCTTGCTTTTTTTACGGGGGTTTGGGTGGTGTCACTGTGACTTGTTGCTCTGCATTGGTGTTTACATGGTTTGGGGGGGTGGGTGTATCGCATATGTGTGTGCACGTAACCTTTCGTCCTCCCCCCTCCCCTGTGTCGTAGGTGCAGTACTCACCGTTGTCGTCTGCGCCGGCGTTCGTACTCGTGGTAGATGAGCAGGTAGACGAGAGCAGGTAGGATGTTTAATTCGGGTTAAATGCTGTCCTCCTTCCTCGTGGAGTGCGTAGAGGTGCGTGTTTTCCCGTTCGTAATCTGTTTCCGCCGTGTTTTTATCGGTGGTGCTCCCGCCCCGGAAAAGGTGGCGGATTGGCCGGTCATAATAGTGTGGGCGGTACATTTTCTTCCTCCTGTCTGTTGGCGGTGACCGCTGCGCTGTTTGTCGGTCCCGCCGTGGCGGTCGGAGTGTTAATGTGGCGGGCTGTGTTGGCAGTTCCCGCCAGGGTCAGAATTCCATTTTTTGGACCGCCGGCCTGTTGGCAGGTTGGCCGCCGCTTTATCACCGACCGCCAGGGTTAGAATCACCCCCGAAGTATGCTCTCTGAGGGGGCAGAGAGAAATCTGGTTCATTTTCCAAAGTGTGACTTTTTTATATACATTATTGGACATGGAAACTGTACAGCAGCTGTGGTTTATTTAAGAAAGTTATATTACATAACCAAATAGCACATGGTAACATGGATTTTACCCCACATCTGATGATTAGTGTTGTGATAATAAAGATCATTATTTAGGCTTCTTGATGCACAAACAGGGAGGGAGAAAACACTGAACCTCACATTTACTTTTTTAAAGCGATGTTTGAAAACACATATGGGTCTAGGCCTCCTCATATTTACCTGACACAACTTCACAATATTAAACACAATAAGAGCGTTAGATGTGTGTCTTATTATTGTTAATTAAAAATGTAGAATTACTGATTTGTGGAATCTGTTTTCACAAAAATTATGAGAATTTGGGGCCCGATGTACCAAGAAGGCCTTTTGCGAGTCGGAAATAGCGATTTTTAAGAAATCGCTATTTCTGATTTGCAAAATGCAATGTATCATATTTGCGATTCGGTAATACCGATTTCTTAAAAATCGCAAATGCTGTTACCGAATCGCAAATTGCAATACCGGCCCCATTCGTACCTATGGGCCTGTAGGCCCCTATTTGCAAATTTTTTGCATTTCCAAAATTGCGTTTTCTTAACTGGAAATCGCAATTTTGGAAATGCAAAAGCCCAGAGTGCTGGGGGCCCAAAGCCCCCTCTGCTGCACCCCAAAAAGTTCTTAAAGACATGTAAGGTGCACACATGCAAAAGGGCATGTATGCTTTACATGTAGATTTTTTAAATGCATTTTAAATCCTTATTTGTGATTTCTTATTTAGAGAGTCGCAATTTGTGACTCTCTAAACAGGGTCGCAATTTTAAGGAATCGCTATTTTAGCGATTCCTTAAAATTGCTTTCAGAATGCCTTTAATACATTCTGAAATGGCTTTTTGCATTCGCACCATTTGCGAATGCAAAAAGCTTTGATACATCTGGCCCCTAGTCTCCTCTTGTTACATGGCGTTTTAATGTGAGCCGTAGCTGCCTGTTCTTTCCATAGGTGAAATGCAGAAGCAAGAGGGCAGGTGCCAGAATGAGAGGTGTGGTAGCCTCAAAGGGCAGCCATTGTTGAATGAGTAGCATCAGGCCCACAAATCAAATGTTAATTGTGAGAAATTGGGTGTGAGCTCTTGTCAAGCAACAGACACAATCCCTTAAAGGAAGAACCACAAAAAGTCACAATAATAACCTGTGCTTAATCCTGGGTAGCTTGCCACAAAAAGCAGTCAGACTGAAATTGGAGGCAATGTGAAAACTATTTGTGCAGCACACAAGCAATAATAAAGTGAAAACAACAAAACAGAAATCCACGCCAATTTAGATAAATAGAGCACATTTTAATAAATGTTATGAAATAAAAAAGACAAAAATCTAATAAAGTAGAACTGGGGTTATGCTAAACAGTTTGGCTGCTGTGGAGAAGAACATAGAGGGAGAAGCTGCAAATTCAGTCTGACCACCGATGCACCTCAGGTGAATAAGCGAGCAGATTGGTCCTAGTCTTCTCCTGGTTCTCAGAGAAGTTTGTGGCCAAACATTAATTTTCTAAGTCCTCAATTTTGGGACCTTTAGCACCACAACAAAAGAGCCAGGGCTAGGGAGCCACTACTTGGTAGTTCAGGACTCCTTCAGGCTGGGTCCAAGTTTGGGTTGAAGGTGGTGGGAGCCTTTTATGTCCCTGAGGTTCAGATCAGGAGATCTGCAAAGTAGCTTTTTTGAGTCAATCTGGTGGTCCCCCTTCCAAGTTGCAAGTCCAGTCCTTCTCCATCAGGATAGAGGGCAGCAGGACAAAAAGGCAGCAATTCAGCAAGTCAGCAGCAAGTCAGCAGTGCAGCAGACTTTCAGTTCATTCAACAGCATAGCAGTCCTTCTTCCTAGCAAAGTATCTACAGGTCCAGAAGTGCAGTGAATAGCTTCAGTCTTAGATCCTATATTTATACCCTTGTTCTGGAAGGTGGGAGAAGCTTTTAGACAGTGGCTTTGAGGTGCATGGAATTTCTTAGCTCCTCTGCCCTGGCTCCAAGGTGACTGCTGGGATAATAGGGAGATGATGGGCTCCTTGTGTGAGGGCAGAGCGCTCCCTATTACATGACATAACTATTAGCTCCCAATTGGAAATTACAACTTATTAAATGTAATTAGGAATCCTTGATGTTATTCTGTGGGAGGGGTTTTTCACTACCAGGACATGTAAAATGTAAAAGTACTTCTCCAAACCTTTAATTAAATGGCACCCCGCCCTATAGGCTACCTATGGCCTACATTAGGGGTGACTTATATGTAATAAAAGGGGAGTTTAAGACTTGACAAAAAGAGAGTTTTGATGCTTAGTCTACATGGCACTTTAAACCTGCATTCAGGATTCAGTGGCAGGCCTGGGGTATGTTTTAAAGGGCTACTTACGTGGGTGGCACAATATGTGATGCAGGCCCACTGGTAGCATTTAATTTACAGGTCCTGTTATATGGTATACCACCTCTACAAGGGAGTTACAAGTAAATTAAATATGCCATGTTGGTATAAGCCAATTTAACCATGTCTTAGAGGAGTGAGCACAACCACTTTAGCATTGGTTAGCAGTTGTGCAGTGGACAGAGTCCTAAGGTCAAAAGAAGTAAGTTCAGCAAAATGGAGAAGGAGAGGCAATAAGTTTGGGGGATGACCACCCTAAGGCTGAGAGGTCTAACACTCATCCATCTATCAGGCAGATCATATCATCAAGGACAGTTTTAGGCTAACTCTTTAATACGAGGCAGTCTAATTGCACACTTCACTTCCTCACCCACTCCCTCATTTGACAGCTCATTCAGGCATCCTCTAACTCCTCCATACATCTACCCACTCACCAGTGTCACTGACTTAAGCATCCACTCACTTGTCCATACATCTATCATCACAACTAACAACCGGCTTATTCATGCACGGACTTATTAGTCCTTTACCCGCTTCCCTGTCCAACAGAACATTCTTTGATTTATAGATTCTTCCATCTGTCTACCTGTTCAACCCATCATAATATTTGCATCTAGGCAAACAAAACCACCGTTTATAAACAAGCAATTTGATAATAAAAATGAGTTAGATCTAACCAATTTGCGATTGCTTGTTTTAGCATGCCTTCTTGGTCATCTTCTTTAATAATCATTTACCCTTTTAATTGCCCTCTGTGGACCATCTGTAGCTCCTTGTCGTTCATTTTAGGCTCTCAGAATGTTAGTCAACTCATCGTCAATCGATAAAATGAGACGGAAAGAAAATCAACAGATTATCAATGAAACCTAAATATGATCTCAGGTATATATGACCATGAAAAACTATCTGGTTTGCCTGTGTTAGACTGTGAAGCATCACCCATATAGCGATCATAAGAAAACCAATAAATGATTAACACTGTACTAGAGCAGTGATCAAAATCGGGGTCATAGCTAAAAAAAAGTGCGGTGGGTGCAGTGACACCGTGGCCCAGGGGTCTGAGTGGACGTTGACCAATCAGAATGACTTATACTGCAGTATCCCGAACAGGGGATGTGGGTAACATTATTAGCTTGCTTTAGGGTCAATTGCATTCTCTCTATGTCACTTGTCTACATCTTAAAATTAATATATAATGACAGTTGTGCTTGATACAGAGGAATTGAAGGTGCTTTATTTGTCACTGGGGTATTCGTAGACATATTGACCATCTGCCAACAAATGTGTTACAGCAGCCGCTGTATCATGCCACGCTTATTTTTCTAATTATAACCATGTTGGCTTACACATTCATCAAATTACACATGCTCTTTTTGCCTGTAGGCAAAGCTAAAATATTTGATATTACAACAATGAAACAGGCTTAAAATATGTGTAAATATGTTTCCTAAATACAAACTGGCAAGTTCAGATTATATCAAGATTTTAAAATTTGTAGTTTTGTGTGTTCTGAATATCATGATAACCAGAATTTGATAAACTCATGTCCTTAAAATCATGAAGTATTTTTATGTCTCATAAATTATTTCAATGTCAATATTTCTTATAGATTTCAATATCATGACGTCCAGAATCTTAAACGGAAATATCTTTAACCTCTTGAAGTCATTTTATATACATAATGGACCTCTGAATTTGTAACAAAAATGTTAGCATGGTCTTCAAATGAAGATGCCACTAATGCCACCATCTTCAAAGTAGGTCCTGCAGTGGTCATCAACAGTGTTAATCCTAAATAACTTACATGGAAAGACATGGTCAAGGATACTTTTGCTGTGGCAAAGGTAGAGAGTAGGGGTGAAATAATCAAGTGGCAATAAATATCACCTTTTCCATTACTGGGGAACTAGCCTAAACCTAATCCCTTGGATGAAGCTCAGAAGGGCATAATCAGTTATTGGTCATTGTTTCTTCATTTGCTAGTTGTCTTGGGCAGACAAAATATCACTCAATGATTTCTTGAAGATATCATCAGAACTAGTTTTCAAATGGTTTACAAATATTTTTAATTCGGTAACCAGACACAAATTGGTTTGCAACAACTAAACAGGCTGTTTGCGATGTACTAACACTCTCTAAAATACTGTTTCATAAAGTTGCACACTACACTGAATAAATAGCAATTTTTATTTTTAGCAACAGAAATTACTGAGTTGCAAAAAGCGGTTTCCAAATAACAAGCCCCTATTTTGATCAACAAAGCATTCGTAATTAGGAAGTTCAGTAAAACACAGCGTTTTGCATGTGTAAAATGCCATTGATTCAAAACAGGAGGTAACTAGCTGAAAAGTATAAAAGGTGTCCTAAAATGCTTTGCAAACTTTCACAGTGGGTGCACTTTATGCTGTAGTGAGCAGAATGTGGATTCTTAGTGCTCACCAGGGGAGGGGGAGGTGGAGAAGAGAAAGGATATTCAGGCACAGGGTTACCTTGAACAGACTGATGAGGTTTACCAAACACGTCATTCTTAATTTATTTAATTAATGATTTAGAACCAGTATTTTGCAGGCATACCCAACACAATGTAGCAGTACTGACACATATTCAGTTAATGTGTAGATAACGCCAATTAGCTTCTGGTAGCTACCAATTCACTGACAAGGGAGGGATATCCCAAGGTACATTCTGCAGTGTTTTTAAGAATTTCTTAAAGGCAATATTTGCTTGACCATATTCCCACAATTTCAAGTACACCTAAAGGACCAGTAAATACCTACATTTAATTCTGTGCCATTACACAAGTTATCCACGTGCTTGGTTGTGTAGATGATAGACATATTATGAGTTATCAACCCTTCGATACAGAATATGTGTATATGAACAGAAAGAGCCAACATTCCTAAAATATACTAGTTGTATGTAATGCACTATGCCTGATCACAGAGCTAGTAGCACAATAGCCTTGAAGCACTCATGACTCCTACAGCTTTTTTCACTTTCTGTGTCTGTTGTAATGTTTCTCACAGTTTCTGCCCTTTAACTTCTTTTTGAAATGATGTCTCGCCCATATCCTCTATTTCAGGTTGTGCATTATGAATAGATTTAGCAAAAAACGAAAATAAATGTATCAGTGATAATGGTCTTAGCTATAAAAAAAAAGCTAAGAACATATTGATACTAATTGCTTTTTTTGATTTACATAAATATGTTATACCTACTTCTTCAGCGATGGATCCTTACTGTAATGGCTGAATTACATTAACCAGAATGGATTAGAGCCTGGATTATATTATCACAATCCATTGAATACAACTTTAGAAAAAGCTGATTTTTTTGTTACATTTATGTTTAAACTTCACTTTAATCATATTGTACAGTTCATTCATTCATTAGACAGTATAAAGAATAATAATTACTATATATGTGTTCAAAGGTGTAGCATAACTTTGACAAAGGGTATTACATTTATAAATTTAAACAGCATACAACTAATCCTGATCTTTTGATGCAGTCACTGAAGTATCAACAGTAGATACACATTTGATGGCTTATGGCTGCAAGATAGACTTGATCATCTCGTCCATGGTGATGAGTGGTGGCTTTTTCACTGTGGGTTCCACTTCTCATTGTTAACTTCTCCTTCGTACAGGAGCAGATGTGATTCGCAGATTTCTTCTCTGATACTTTAGCCACTCCTGCAGCATTTTTTATGTTGTATTCTGGTCCATATCTGTCTTTTGCTGGACTCAGGAACATATATGGAAACCTTTCCAAAAGGGCGTTATGCTCACCTATATACTACTATTCCACTAGAATTTCCTGCTCAGGATCAGAAAATGTCATTTTGTGCTTCCTCTCCACCTCCTCCTGTGGTTCCTGCCTTCCTATTATTAAAAGAGAAACTGCTAGGTTGAGAGGCAACCTCTTCCTATCCTCTGCTGTGACAGGTAAACAGACTTCCTGAACAGGGTGTGGCCCTAATTAGCTCCCAGTGGAAGAATCACTAACTGCGATTCATACTGATTTCGCAAATTATGAATCAGGATTTAAAATACCAAATGGAACTGAATTGCTATTGTGTATAGTAAACATCACTAAATTAAATCTTAATCTTGCTTTTCCTTAATTCCAAAGCATAATGAGTCACAATATGTGGATCTGCAAATCGGGCTTTTGTTCATCAGACTCATAGGGGGTTATTACAACTTTGGAGGAGGTGTTAATCCGTCCCAAAAGTGATGGTAAAGTGACGGATATACCACCAGCCGTATTACGAGTTCCATAGGATATAATGGACTCGTAATACGGCTGGTGGTATATCCGTCACTTTACCGTCACTTTCGGGACAGATTAACACCTCCTCCAAAGTTGTAATAACCCCCCTAGTCCTTATACTTTTGTTCTGAGTGTATCATAGTTTTGAGTATGGGGGTCGTTACAAGCTTGGCGGGCGGCTACCGCCGCTCGCCAAGCGGTAACTGGCGTGCGGCGGCCAATGCGGCCACACTCCCGCGGACCCTATTACGACATCCCCGCTGGGCCGGCGGGCGCAAACCAAGTTTACGCCCGCCGGCCCAGCGGGGATGAGGCCGCAACATAGGAGCCGGCTCCTAATGGAGCCGGCGGTGTTGCGTCCGTGCGACGGGTACAGTAGCACCCGTCGCGCTTTTCACTGTCTGCTATGCAGACAGTGAAAAGCTGCCCCCAGGGGCCCCAGGACACCCCTTACCGCCAGCCTCTTCCTGGCGGTGCAAACCACCAGAAACAGGCTGGTGGTAGGGGGGTCATAATCCCCAGGGCAGCCCCGGCGGTGCGACCGCGGCGCTACCACTGCGGTCGTAATACGGGTCTCCGTACCGCCAGCCTGTTTGCGGTACGGGCGCCACATTACCCCTGGCGGTCTCTGACCGCCAGGGTCGTAATGACCCCCTATATCTTATTTACTGTGAGAGCTCAGCTCCTTGTCTTTAGGGTCTGGACAAGTTTCTTCTGGGTGACCTAGTACTCATTTGCTGGGCTCTTTTTCAGAAATGTACTTCTCTTTACTTCAGTTCAATTTTCTATACATTTGAAAAAAGTGCCAACAATAAATTAAAAAATAAATAAACATGTAAAAAAATGTAAAGGACACTCTAGTTTACAAATATAGGACCAGATTTACAAGGGAGTAAATTGTCATGCTCCGGTGGCGCTGTGCAATGTACAACATTGACAAGGTGGTGCTAAGCCATTTTTTGTGGCTTTACGCCACCTTATAAATGTGGGTCACTCCGACGCAGTTTTGTACATCACAGCGGCATTCAATTGGGTGTTGCTGTGGGCATTCCACCACAACACCCATTGCTTTGATGCTGTCACTGATTTACAAGAAGGTGTAAAACAATTATGCCACCCCAGGGGTGGCGTTAGCATTGCACAGCGAGAAGGACTACTTTTTTCTTCTTCATTTTTGCTTTCTCTATGAGAAAGACAATCACTTACTGCCTTATCATGCACATGTACTGATGTATACAGCGCCACAATTTATAACCATGGGCCTCTTTATGAGTTTGCCAGTATCACCACGGGACCACCAAACTCACGAGGAGGATGCCACTGCCATAATGGTGCTTTCCCCCTGAGCGTATTACAATGCCCGGCGGGAACATTGTAATACATGTTCCCGCCGGGTTGACTGGTGAGAACAGTATTAGGATATTAGTCCGCTCCTCTAAGGGAGCTGAGTCCAACATCCTAACAATCCAGCATCCTTGGAATATGCACTATCTGCAAAGTAGACATTGCACATTCTGATGGTTCTGGGAAGTGTGGCCCCTGTACTGGCCATGCCATGGGCATGGGTAGTGGAGGAGCCCCCCTGTGGCCCCTGGCACTGGCCTTCTATCATCCTTTTCATGGCAAGGTCCCCACGATGAATAAGCTGGCAGAAATAGGGGTTGTAATTAGCCTGATGGTGCTGAGTTCAGCTACGCCCTGGCTGGTTACAAACCCGACTGCTGTCATGCCACTGACAACCACTCTACAGCATGTCACTCTACAACGCTCTACTGTATGCACTCCACTGTATGTCACTCTACTGTTCACCACTCTACCCTGTGCTTTTCCACTGTATGCCACTCCTCTCTAACACACTTCTGTGTATGCCACTGCACTGTCCACTATTCCACTGTACTCTGTTCCACTCTTTGCTACTCAACTATATCACACTCCTGTCTGTGCCACTCCACTGTATGCTGCTACACTATGGGGGTCATTCCAACCCTGGCGGTCGGTGTTAAAGCGGCGGCCAACCCGCCAACAGGCAGGCGGTAAAAAAAATGGAATTCTGACCCTGGCGGGAACCGCCAACAGAGATCGCCACTTTAACACTCCGACCGCCACGGCGGGACAAACAAACAGCGCGGCGGTCACCGCCAACAGACAGGCGGGAGCCAATGTACCGCCCACCCTATCACAACCCACCAATCCGCCACCTTTTCCAGGGCGGTAGCCCCGCCGATAAAAACACGGCGGAAACAGACATTACGAACGGAAAACGCTCACCTCTACACACTCCACGAGGAATCTGGACAGCATGGAACCCGAACTACACATCCTACCAGCTATTGTCTTCCTGCTCCTCTACCAGGAGCACGAACGCCGACGCAGAAGACACCGGTGAGTACTGCACCCACGACACAGGGGAGGCAATAAATGTTGGGCACACACATACTCGACACACCCACTCTCACCCTCACCCACAACTACATACACATCAATGCAGAGCAACAACTCAGAGTGACACCCCCCAAACCCCCCGGAAGAATGCAAAGACAAAATAAAATGTTCATGAATCTTGAAGTATATTGAACGGCTAAGTTAAAAAATATATCCAACATCCATAACTATATATACAAATGTAAATTGTCCTGTGCAAATTGGGTATCAGCCATTGTTCGTGGGCCAATGGGCCTAAACACATGGGCAAAGCCCACACACGATACCCGAATCCATTGGAGAGAACACTGCAGGGGCATCAGATAGCAAAACTACAGGCACCTCAGGGGGAAGGGAAGGGGGGGCACCTCAGCCAGATGAGTCCACGACGCCAGATCCAAGAGGGGCCATCATGCCCACTGTTCAATCCTGCGGAGTGCAAAGCTACAGTCTCACAAGTCTCTACAGTGGGTGGATTGCCCACTGTGCCATCTTGGGGAGTGCAAAGCCACAGTCTCACAAGTCTCTACAGTGGGTGGATTGCCCACTGTGCCATCTTGGGGAGTGCAAACCCACAGTCTCACAAGTCTCTACAGTGGGTGGACTGCCCACTGTGCCATCTTGGGGAGTGCAAAGCCACAGTCAATCGAATGGATTACAGACTCCACTGGTTCTGGAGGAGGCATGGTGCCCAGAGTGCTTCGTGCAGCCCTGGCCGACACAGATCCTGCCCTGCCCCTTCTGCCAATGGGCCAGCGGTGCATGAGACTGCGGTGCCCTGTCCAGCGGTGCTTGACATGAAGGGCCCAGCGGAGCGGTGCAGAGACGGCGGTGCCCAGCGGAGCCGTGCTTGACTTGAAGGGCCCAGCGGAGCGGTGCTTGACTTGAAGGGCCCAGCGGAGCGGTGCAGAGACGGCGGTGCCCAGTGGAGCAGTGCTTGACTTGAAGGGCCCAGCGGAGCGGTGCTTGACTTGAAGGGCCCAGCGGAGCGGTGCAGAGACGGCGGTGCCCAGCGGAGCGGTGCTTGACTTGAAGGGCCGAGTGGAGCGGTGCTTGACTTGAAGGGCCCAGCGGAGCGGTGCAGAGACGGCGGTGCCCAGCGGAGCGGTGCTTGACTTGAAGGGCCCAGCGGAGCGGTGCTTGACTTGAAGGGCCCAGCGGAGCGGTGCAGAGACAGCGGTGCCCAGCGGAGCGGTGCTTGACTTGAAGGGCCCAGCGGAGCGGTGCTTGACTTGAAGGGCCCTGTTCAGCGGTTCTTGAGACGGCGGTGCCCTGTTCAGCGGTGCTTGTCTTGAAGGGCCCTGTTCAGCGGTTCTTGAGACGGCGGTGCCCTGTTCAGCGGTGCTTGTCTTGAAGGGCCCTGTTCAGCGGTTCTTGAGACGGCGGTGCCCTGTTCAGCGGTGCTTGACTTGAAGGGCCCTGTTCAGCGGTTCTTGAGACGGCGGTGCCCTGTTCAGCGGTGCTTGACTTGAAGGGCCCTGTTCAGCGGTTCTTGAGACGGCGGTGCCCTGTTCAACGGTGCTTGACTTGAAGGGCCCTGTTCAGCGGTTCTTGAGACGGCGGTGCCCTGTTCAGCGGTGCTTGACTTGAAGGGCCCTGTTCAGCGGTGCTTGACTTGAAGGGCCCTGTTCAGCGGTTCTTGAGACGGCGGTGCCCTGTTCAGCGGTGCTCTTCTTGAAGGGCCCTGTTCAGCGGTTCTTGAGACGGCGGTGCCCTGTTCAGCGGTGCTTGACATGTGTCTCCAGGGCACCAGATCCGGCCATGACATGGATCTCACTCGCCACCCGACATGTGGCTGCCGTGCCCTTCGTGCACATCCGTCTTCTCGCTTGCGGGGCCCTCCTGTGCTGCCGTCCCGGGCCCGTGGGTGTCCTCCTTCCCCCCTGGAATGGGGCTGGTGGGGCCCTCCTGGGCAGCTCGCCTGCTGCCGGACTTGTCGGGCGTGCTGCCCTTGCCACCCTTCCCTGCTTCTCTGTGGCCCTTTCCTCCCTTTGTCGGTGTGCCAGGTGGCACCCCACTTCCTGACAGTGCCAGGGTAGTGCCCTTGGAGCCTGCTGTCTCTGGCCTCTCGCGCCGGGCACTAGCTTTTTTGGCTTTCTTTCCAGGGGGTGGGCTGGCTGTATCTTTACTGCTAGCCGAAGTAGCTGGCCTTGAAGGTGTTGGACTCCAAAATCCTTGGACTATTGTCCTTGTAGGTCCAGGTTTTGTGGTGGCTGAGGTGCTGGTTGGAGTCTTATGAGATGGAGGGGGTGGGTCAGGTGATGGAAAGAGGTTAATTTTGGACAGGAAAAACTTTTTAGGAGCAGTGGGAAGGGTAGGTGTAGTGGGTATGGGAGTGGAGGAAGAGGATGTGGTTGTAGGTGAGTCAAGTCTGGTGTCTTTAGCTGCAGGTGCTTGTGCTGGAGGCTGTTGTGAGGTGGATGGCTGTTGGGTGGGTGGCTGCCTGCGTTTGTGTGGTTTGGAAGAGGGGGTGACAGACACACTGGGAGAGGACACAGGGGACGTTTAAATGGTAGTGGGGTGGTGACTGCACGTGTGCGGAGTGTTCTGGTGGGTGTGCTGGTGATGGACGTAGTGGCTGATGATGTTGTGCATGCAAGTGTGAGTGGAGACGTCACAAGGAGGGAGGAGGGAGACGAGGAGGAGGGGGACACAGAGGAGGCCGTGGCTGTTGGCATGTCTGCATGTGGCTGTTGCTTGGGTGAATGCTTGTGTGATGTGTGGTGCTTATGTCTGGATGAGCTTCCCTTGGGTGTTGTGGTGTGTGCAGGCTGGTCTGTAGGTGTGTCTGGGATAGGCAGAGGTACAGGGGAGTGGGACTGGGTTGAGGAAGTTGGAGGAGGGAGGCAGGAGACAGGGACAATGGCTGCCGTCAGTGCTGAGGCCAGAGTGTTGAACGATCGCTGATGGGCAGCCTGACCCGAATGAATGCCCTCCAGGTATGCATTACTCCGGTGCACCTCCCTTTCTACATCCTGGATGGCATTCAAAAGGGTAGACTGCCCAACAATGAGCGTCCGCAGGAGGTCAATGACCTCCTCACTGAGGGCAGCAGGGGTAACTGGGGCAGGGCCTGAGGTGCCTGGGGCGAAGGAGATGCCCACCTTCCTGGGTGAGCGGGCACGGGGCGAAGGCTGAGGGGCTGCTGGGAGGGCGGAGCTGGTGCGCTGGGTGGCGGCTGTACCTGTTGTTGCGGTGGGCACGGATGTTGCCACCACCACAAGGGAGCTCCCTTCCGAGGACGTGTCGGTGTCGCTGGTGTCACCACGTGTCCCCGCCCTCCGTCTCACTGGTGAACTCCGAGTTGGTTGCATGGCCCTCCATGGCCATGTGAGATGCAGCTCCCTCGTGCTCCGATGCCACTTCTCCTCCGCCTGATGATGCTAATGCACACATGAACAGGAAGACCACCAAAAAAAGGGGGGGGGAGAAATAAAGACATGTTGAGTGCATGCATTGGCGACACAGTTGGCGGAGAGGACAGACACAGAAGCCCCCTGCACTACGTCGCGCAATTGGGGTACACTACTCAATCCGTGGGACATGGCCTACAAGCCTATGGACGACAAATCCACACGTAGGTGACACAGGGCCATGATTAGCTGTACTAGGCAACCTACAGAGGTGGGGGCGGGGGCACAGGGCCATGCCTAACGGAGGGGCCTAGCCTATGGAAATTGCCCTGGCCTAGGGTTAGCCACAACCCTCCTCACCCACCCAGACACCTCCACTGCACGCAAAGTCAGCAGAATGTATTTGTACTCACCCCCTTGTGTCTTCTGTGATGTCCTCAAGCGCCCATCTAAATCGGGGTAGGCCACCGCCAGGATCCGGGACATCAGGGGGGTCAAGGTACAACTGGCACCCCTCCTAGGTTGGGAGGCCATCCCCAGCAGAGCCTTGGCGGTCTTCCTGCTCCCGCGGCGGATGTCCTCCCACCTCTTGCGGCAGTGGGTGCCCCGTCTGTTGTGGATCCCCAGAGTCCGGACGTAATTGGCGATGGCACACCAAATGTCGATTTTCAGATGGGCGCTGACGTATGTGACATGTACAGGGGAAGAAAAATAAACAATCATTTTCTGCATGCTCGATGTGAGTGGCCCCCCATCCCCACCCTTGCCATGTGGCACATGCTCTCATCTGTCGTTTGATGCATGCCTCATTCGCTCCCCTCCCCACCATCGCTCATTCACCCCTCTCAACCCAGGCATTGGCCACAACGCATGGTCCCAGTGTACTTACCTGTTGGTCTGGAGGACCGTAGAGTAGCGCATACTGGGGGAGGACCCCATCCACGAGTTTCTCCAATTCTTCAGAAGTGAAGGCAGGGGCCCTTTCCCCAGTCGCAGCAGCCATTGTCTCTTCCAGACCGAGGTCACAGCAGCACTTGCAGTATAGGTCCTCTCCTGTGGATGATCAGGTATCGAGTGATTAAGCAGTTAGAAAATGGCGGTCACGCCCGCAGCGGTTCGTACCGCGGCAGTGCGTACCGGGGCCGCCGGCGCACATCGTCATTGGCTCCTGAGACCCATAGGGTTCAATGTTAACCAATGCGGCTTTGCGCTGCGGTCTTCGACCGCCTCCCGCCACGGTGTGCCACGCCAGCGCATTGACCTCACATCCCACTGTCGCACTTCACAGGTCAGGCAGCCACCATTTCAAGGACCCACATGGCTTAAAATCTACTGCGTCACACATACCTAGGTCTTGCATCAACACTCATTCAAGCCATTCAATGCATTGAGAATCGTGTACTGTGCAAGCTGTGGGAACGTACCTGTGGGTAGTTTGACTCTGTGCTCCATGTTGTCCTTCCTAGGCACCGTCCGCTGGGACTTGCGAGGAGATGGAGGAATCTTCCCGTGTACAGACAGCTGGTGGACCTGTTGACAATGGAAGAAAGACATGTCATACTGACATACAGGCTTGACAGAGCCACTATACCGGAACTGTGTGCCCAACTGGAGCCAGACCTGATGTCACCCATCCGCCAACCCACAGGGATTCCCCCTCTAGTGCAGGTTCTGTCAGTACTCCATTTCTTGGCAAGTGGGTCATTCCAAACTACAGTGGCCATTTCATCAGGGATGTCACAGCCTATGTTTTCCAAGGTGTTGTCCAGAGTGTTGTCTGCCCTGTTGAAATACATGCGGAGCTACATTGTTTTCCCTGAGGTGGGCGATTTGGCTACGGTGAAGGGTGATTTCTATGCGCTTGGACATATTCCCAACATCATTAGTGCAATTGATGGGACACATGTTGCTTTGGTCCCCCCCAGCACGAGTGAACAGGTGTACAGGAACAGAAAAAGTTATCATTCCATGAATGTCCAGGTGGTCTGTTTGGGTGACCAGTACATCTCCCATGTAAATGCCAAGTTCCCTGGTTCAGTGCATGACGCGTACATCATGCGAAATAGCAGCATCCCTTACCTGATGGAACTACTTCAGAGACACCGTGTGTGGCTAATTGGTGACTCTGGTTACCCTAACCTGTCATGGCTACTGACCCCAGTGAGGAATCCCAGGACAAGGGCAGAGGAACAGTACAATGAGGCCCATGGGCAGACTAGGAGGGTGATCGAGCGGACCTTCGGCCTCCTGAAGGCCAGGTTTAGGTGCCTCCATATGACAGGTGGATCCCTAATGTACTCACCAAAGAAGGTGTGCCATATCATCGTGGCCTGCTGTATGCTTCACAACCTGGATTTGCGCCACCAGGTGCCTTTCCTGCAGGAGGATGGTCCAGATGGTGGTGTTGTGGCAGCTGTGGAGCCTGCGGAGAGTGAAGAGGAGGAAGACAAAGAGGACGACACAGACAACAGGGACAGAGTAATACAGCAGTATTTTCAATAACATACAGGTAAGAATCAACAGCGGAATTTACATTTACTTAAAGTCTCCTGCCTCTCTACTGTCTGAGTTTCCACCCAGTGTATGTTCACTGAGTTGTGTCTTTCCCTTCCAATTTCAGAGATGTGGGCCCCACTCCGTGACCTCTGCTTTGTTTCCCCATGGACTACAGCTGTGTGACAGTGGTATGTTGTCATCACAATGTAACTGGACATTTTGGCACGGTTCTGTGTAATACATTTGTTCAAAAATACAGGCAGACTCCAGATTATTTTTGTGCAATAAGTGTGTTTATTAAAGTGTAAAATGTAGGGAAATGGTTGCAATTCGGTGATGGGTGATGGTGGAGGAATGTCCATGGCAGAGTACAGATTTTCAGTCTCACAGGTGCATTGTCCATATGCCTGTGGAAGGTGGAGCAGGGGCAGTTTAAGGTTGGACAGGGTGACAATGTGGGACAGTGGGACGACAATCAGGGGGTATCCTTTCCTGGCGGGGGTCTTGGCATCCTACTCTGTCGTCTTCCTAGATCTCAGGCACCGCTTGCGGGGTGGTTCTCCTTCTGCAGGGGGTGGGGTTCTGGTGGCCTGTTCTTGTGTCGGGACCTCCTGTCCACTAGCGCCAGCGGAGGTGGTAGCCTGTTCTTGGTCTATGCTAGTGACAGGGGCCCTTTGTGGTGCCACATGGTCCTGCAATGTGCTGACAATCTGATTGAGAGCCAGAACGATGGTGCCCATAGCGGAACTGATGCTTCTGAGTTCTTCCCGGAACCCCATAAACTGTTCCTCCTGCAGTACCTGGAGCTCCTGGAACCTGGCCAGGACCGTCGCCATCGTCTCCTGGGAGCGGTGGTATGCTCCCATGATGAAGGAGAGGGCCTCGTGGAGAGTGGGTTCTCTGGGCCTGTCCCCCCCCTGTCGCACAGCAGCCCTCCCAGTTCCCCTGTTTCCCTGGGCCTCTGCCCCCTGGACCGTGTGCCCACTACCACTGCCCCCAGGTCCCTGTTGTTGTTGGGGTGGTGGGTTAACCTGGGTGCCCTGTAGTGGTGGACACACCGCTGATTGACGTGTCCTGGAGACAGAGGCATGGGCCCGCTGGGTGGGTGCTGTGCTGGTGTTCCCAGAGGGGGGTAGGTCTGCTGTGGCCTGTGGCTGTCTGAGGGGAACCGACTGTCCCGAGGTCCCCGATGGGCCGGGCTGGTCATCTGGGTCCAGGGAGACAGAGCTGCTGTCATCACTGTGGGCCTCTTCTGGGGGTGGAATGGACATTTCTGGACCCTCCTGGGCGGTGTTGTGGTGTTCGGGTCCTGCAGGGGTATAAGAGTATGGTTATTGCTTCTGTGTGTGCCATAGCGTGCAATGGGTGGGTGCCCGTGTACCCCAGTGCTGGCATTCCCTTGTGGGGGCTGTTGTGACGGTGGTTTGGGGGGGTGGGTATGTGCAGTGGGCATGCTTAGGTGATGGGTGTCCATGGTTTGTGATCGCATGCAGAGCTTGGTGTAGGGATGGGTGGGTTGTGATGGTGAGACATTAGCAAGGAGGATGTGTGATGGGGGCTTGGGGGAGGGCGGGGTATGATTTGGCATGCCGGTGGGTGGGGGGGATGAAGTAGTTGAGATTCGACTTACCAGAGTCCATTCCTCCGCCTACTCCTGCGAGGCCCTCAGGATGCAGGATCGCCAAGACCTGTTCCTCCCATGTTGTAAATTCTGGGGGTTGAGGTGGGGGTCCGCCGCCAGTCCGCTGCACCGCGATGTTGTGCCTTGATACCATGGAACGCACATTCCCCCGTAGGTCGTTCCACCGCTTCCTGATGTCGTCCCGATTTTGTGGATGCTGTCCCACAACATTGACCCTGTCCACTATTCTTTGCCATAGCTCCATCTTCCTGGCAATGGTGGTGTGCTGCACCTGTGCCCCGAAGAGCTGGGGCTCTACCCGAACTATTTCCTCCACCATGACCCTGAGTTCAGCGTCTGAAAACCTGGGGTGTCTTTGGGGTGCCATGGGGTGGTGTGGATGAGGTGTGGGGTGGCGCTTGTGGTGATGAGTGTGGTGCGTGTGGTGGTGTGTGGTGTTTTGTGTGTGGATGTTGTGTGGGTGATGGTGTTGTGTGCCTCTGTGTGGTGGGATTGTCTATTCTGTGCTCTCTCTCTGGCCTTCGTCAATAATTTTGGGTCGTAGGGGTTTGTGGGTGATGTGGGTGTGTGTTTTATATTGTGTTGGGTGTGTGGGAGTGGTGTTAGTATGTGTATCAGGTGTGTGTGTTTCAAAATGACCAATGTGGCAGTGTTTTGGAGCTGTGTGTGTATTTTGACCGCGGCTGTGTGTACCGCCAATGGAATACCGCGGTTGAAAGACCGCCGCATGGATTCGTGGGTCGGAATGGAATGGGCATATTTCTGTTGGCGTGACGGTGGAGGTTTGGTCATCGCCAGTTTTTCGCTGCCCGTTGGTGTGGCGGACTTTTGTGGATGTCAGGTTTTTGGCGGTTTGCCTGTTGCGGGTCAGAATGACCGTGGCGGTTTCCCGCGGCAGCGGCGGTGTTATGGCGGTCTTCTGACCAGCGGTAAGCGCCTTTTACCGCCGAGGTCAGAATGACCACCTATATGCCTCTAAACTATTCTACTATAAGCAAATCCAAAGTGCAACACTCCAACACATGCTATTTGTTGGACCTAGCTTTTTGACAGGGTCATCCCCAAACTGTTTGCCTCCTTCCTCCTATTTTTTCTGACCTGTTGTTGTTGGCTTTTGAACTCTGGGCACTTTACCACTGCTAACCAGTGCTAAAGTGCATATGCTCTCTGTGTAAATTGTACTGTTGATTGGTTTATCCATGATTGGCTATTTGATTTACTTGTAAGACCCTAGTAGAGTGCACTATATGTGCCTAGGGCCTGTAGATTAAATGCTACTAGTGGGCCTGCAGCACTGATTGTGCCACCCACTTAAGTAGCCCCTTATCCTTGTCCCAGGCCTGCGAATGCAAGGCCTGTGTGTGCAGTTTCACTGCCACTTCGACTTGGCATTTAAAAGTACTTGCCAAGCCTAAAACTCCCCTTTTTCTACATATAAGTCACCCCTAATGTGGGTCCTAGGTAACCCCTAGAGCAGGGTGCTGTGTGGGTAAAAGGCAGGACATGTACCTGTGTAGTTTATCTGTCGAGGTAGTGTAAAACTCCTAAATTTGTTTTTACAGTACTGTGAGGCCTGCTCCCTTCTTAGGCTAACATTGGGGCTGCCCTCATACATTGTTGAAGTGGCAGCTGCTGATCTGAAAGGAGCAGGAAGGTCATATTTAATATGGCCAGAATGGTAATACAAAATCCTGCTGACTGGTGAAGTCAGATTTAATATTACTATTCTAGAAATGCCACTTTTAGAAAGTGAGCATTTCTTTGCACTTACATCTTTCTGTACCTTACAATCCACGTCTGGCTAGGTTTAGTTGACAGCTCCTTGTGCATTCACTCAGACACACCCCAAACACAGGGTACTCAGCCTCACTTGCATACATCTGCATTTTGAATGGGTATTCCTGGGCTGGGAGGGTGGAGAGCCTGCCCTCACACAAAGGACTGCCACACCCCCTACTGGGACCCTGGCAGACAGGATTGAACTGAAAGGGGACCTGGTGCACTTCTTAGCCACTCTTTGAAGTCACCCCCACTTCAAAGGCACAATTTAGTATAAAACAGGGCCTCTGCCCTACCACCTCAGACACTTGCTGGAGAAGAAACCTGAACCAGAAGCTGCATCCTGCCAAGAAGAACTGCCTGGCTGCTCAAAGGACTCACCTGACTGCTTTCTACAAAGGACTGCTTCCTTGCTGTTGGCCTGCTGCCTTGCTGAACTCTTGTCTGACTGCAAAAGTGTTCTCACCGTGGATAGAGCTTGCCTCCTGTTCCCTGAAGTCTCAGGACCAAAAAGACTTCTCTTTTTCAACTAGATTCCTTGTGCGCCGAAAATTTTTACGCACAGCTTGCTCTGCGGTGAGAAATTCACTGCACGCCGATCCAGAAAGACGCCGCTCGACGCGACGCCTGGGGTGCGACCGGAACTTCGACGCACGCCCTCACATGGACAACACCGCCCGACTTCCAGAGAGGAAATCAACGCAATGCCTGCCGTGAGAAAGAAAATTCCACGCACAGATCCCCGGAACGACACGCAGCCGGATAACAAGCCGAGGAATCCACGCACAGACCCTGGGACATCTGGTAATCCCGCGATCCATGGAAGGAGACGGTCCGCGTCCCGGAAAATGACGCATGTCTTCCCCGAGTGAAAAATAACGAAGCAAGTCCGTGTGCGAAGGGGCGAAACTGACGCACACACCATTTTTCTGCCCGTAGAACGACGCACGTCTACCCGCGTCAAAAATAACGACGCAAGTCTGTGTGTGAAGGGGTGTAACCGACGCACACACCAATTTTCCACGCATCTCCTCTTCTGCGGCCCTCTGCTGAGATTTTCCACTCCAAACCAGGTACTTTGTGCTTGAGAGAGACTTTGTTTACTTTTTAAAGACTTAAGACACTTCATATCACTTTTCAGTGATTTCTTTACAAATTCCTATTGCAACTTTGATCGTTTTGACCTGCACATACCCAGATAAATATTATATATTTTTCTAAACACTGTGTGGTGTACTTTTGTGGTGCTATATTGTGTTATTGTATGATTTATTGCACAAATACTTTACACATTGCCTTCTAAGTTAAGCCTGACTGCTCGTGCCAAGCTACCAGAGGGTGGGCACAGGATAATTTGGATTGTGTGTGACTTACCCTGACTAGAGTGAGGGTTCTTGCTTGTACAGAGGGTAACCTGACTGCCAACCAAAAACCCCATTTCTAAGACTTTCCAATCTTATTTATGCCACTCTACTGTATGCTACTCCACTGTATGCATGTGCACTCTATTCTACTCTATTCTACCCCACTCCACTCTACACCATTCCACTCTATGCCACGCTACTCTGTGTCGCTGTACACCACTCCACTGTACAGTGTTCCACAATATGCTGCTCAGCTGTATGACACTCCAGCCTATTCCACTCCACTGTACACTATTAAACTAAATATGAATACACCCTACACTATTTAACTATGTGCAACTCCACTGGGCAACACTCCACTCTATGCTACTCCACTCTATGCCATTATACTCTACACCAATCTAATACACTATTCAACTGTGCAGCGTTTCACTATTTGCCACGCTACACTTAATCACTCCACTCTGTGCCACTCCAGTCTACACCACTGCACTGTACGCCACTCCACTATAGACCAGTCCACTCTTTGACAATACACTGTACCCTGTTACACTGTACATCTCTCCATTCAATGCCCTCCACTGTACACCACTCCACTGTATGCCAATCCACTCTACCCTACTGCACTCTACCCTATTCCACAATACCACCCACCATTATAAAGCACTCCACTGTGTGCTATTCCAATATATGCCACTCCACTCTATGCCACTACACTGTATTTTTCTCCACTTTATGCCACCACAGCTGACCCAACTAGAATGTACCCCACTCCACTCTACTCTACTGTATTCCACTCTAGAAGAAATCACTCCACACCACTACATGGTGTGCCACTCCACTCTAGTCCACTCCAGTCTATGCTACTGCATTGAACACCACTACACTGTACCACACTCCATGTTAGCCACACTACTCTATGCTACTCCACTGTATACCTCTCCACTCTAGGCCACTCCACTCTACCTCACTCCATTTTACATTATTGCTCTGTATGCTACTCCAGTGCACACCACTCCACTCTATGCCCATACTCTTTACACTATTCCACTATATGCCTCTACACTATTCCACTATATGCCACTACACTGTACTCCATTCCACTATATGTCACTCCACTCTACAATACCCACTGCCTGCCACTCTACTCTTTGCCACTCCCACTGAACGCCACTCTACAGTCTGCTAATCCTATGTGTGCCACTCCACTCCAAGACACTCCAATGTAAGCCACTGACTGTACACCACTTCACTGTACACTAGTCAACTGTATTCTGCTCAACCATACGACACTTCAGACTTTGCCACACCACTGTATGTTACTATAATATACACCAATACACTCAACACTATTCCACTGTATTCAGCTCCACTGCAGGATGATCCACTCTATGCTACTCCACTCTATGCCGCTCCACTCTATGCCACTCCTGTCTATGCCACTGCACTGTACTCCACTATACTATGGGGGTCATTCCTAGCCGCCCGCCAAGCGGGAACCGCAGAAGACCGTACCGCGGTCAAAAGACTGCGGCGGTCATTCTGAGTTTCCCGCTGGGCTGGCGGGCGACCGCCAGAAGGCCGCCCGCCCGCCCAGCGGGAAACCCCCTTCCACAAGGATGCCGGCTCCGAATGGAGCCGGCGGAGTGGAAGGGGTGCGACGGGTGCAGTTGCACCCATCGCGATTTTCAGTGTCTGCCACGCAGACACTGAAAATCTATGTGGGGCCCTGTTAGGGGGCCCCTGCAGTGCCCATGCCAGTGGCATGGGCACTGCAGGGGCCCCCAGGGGCCCCACGACACCCGTTCCCGCCAGCCAGGTTCTGGCGGTGAAAACCGCCAGAACAAGGCTGGCGGGAAGGGGGTCGGAATCCCCATGGCGGCGCTGCTTGCAGCGCCACCGTGGAGGATTCCCTGGGGCAGCGGGAAGCCGGCGGGAAACCGCCGGCTTCCCTTTTCTGACCGCGGCTTTACCGCCGCGGTCAGAATGCCCCCGGAAGCACCGCCAGCCTGTTGGCGGTGCTTCCTCCGTCACCTACCCTGGCGGTCATAGACCTCCAGGGTAGGAATGACCCCCAATATGCCACTTCACTCTACAACAATTTACTTTACTGTATTACATTGTATATCTGTTAGACCTGGCATCCTTGATTGTGGTCTCCCCTATCTTGTTCCTCTGCTTCCCATGTTTTGACTGTGTGTTGGACTCAGTGTTTGCTGTTTTTGGTACTTTGGGGAATTTACCACTGCTGACCAGTGCTAAAGTGCAAGTGCAATTGTGTAAATTATATGTGTAATTGGCTTTTCCATGATTGCCGTATTTGATTTACTAGTGTGCCCCTAGTAAAGTGCAATAGAGGTGCCCAGCACCTGTAACTCAAATGCTACTAGTGGGCCTGCAGCACCGGTTGTGCTACCCACCCAAGTAGCCCTATAAACATGTCTTAGATCTGCCACTGAAGTGCCTGTGTGTGCAGTTTTAAGTTTTAAACTTTCAATTCGGCCTGGTAAGTGTACCCACTTGCCAGGCTGTAAACCTCCCTGTTCATACATGTAAGGCATCCCTAAGGTAGGCCCTAGGTAGCCCCATGGGCAGGGTGCAGTGTATGTTAAAGGCGGGACATGTACTGATGAGTTTTACATGTCCTAACAGTGAAATACTGCCTAATTTGATTTTCACAGTTGCAAGGCCTATCTCTCTCATAGATTAACATGGGAATGCCTTTAAATAACTTTTAAGTACAGTTCCCCTTTGGGAGTAGATAGAAATGGAGTTTGGTGTCTCTAAACTCACAATTTAAAAATTAATCTTTGGTGACGTTGGTTTTTAAATTGTCAGTTTGAAAATGCCACTTTTAGAAAGTGGGCATTTTCTGCTTAAACCATTCTGTGACTTTGCCTGTTTGTGGATTCCCTGTCTGTGTCAGACTGACAGTTGGGCTGTTTATGAATCCCATCTAGACAGTGAGACAAAGGGAGCTGGGGTGTAGCCTGCATATCATGATGGGCCATCTGAGCTAGAGTGGAGGGAGGAGTAGTCACTTACACCTGAATAGGCTGTGCCTCCCATCACACAATGCAGTCCCAACCCCCTGGTGTATGACTAGGGCCAGGCTTAGACAAGGAAGGATCCTGTCAACAGCACAGACTTTCCTTTCAAGTTTGCCTACTTCAAAGGCAGAAAGTGGTATAAGTAGTGGTCCCAAAACCCCATATATTTGTATTACTTCTGGAATAAAGAGGAACCTCAGCCGAGGAGAAGAGCTGAAGAGCTGGAGGAGGAGTACTGCCCCTTTGCCTGTGCCTGTGCTTTGTTGGGTTGGACTGCAGTTGCTGCTTCTGCCTGAAAGAGGACAAAGACTGGTCTTTGTGGTGTAGTCCTGCTTGTGAAGAATCTCCAAGGGTTTGAATTGAGCTTGCCTCCTGCTTTGAAGTCTTAGGGACATCAAAGACGTCCTCTGCCAGCACCTGGACTCTCTGCTGAGACTGATGCCCTGCCAAGTGGTGCCCCATCCAGTCCCTGGGCCCTTGAGAGAACAAGGACAGAAATCCACACACAGAACGCTGTGCAGGAAATTTTCGATGCACCACCTGCAACACGTCTTAAAAACAATGTGCCACCCCTTTGTGGCTAAAATCAATGCTCTACTTGCATCACGCCTGGGAGATCTACGCTTCATGTTTGGAGAAATGATGCAACACATGCTTGCAGCTGCTGATAACAACACAAACCCCACGCAGCATAGTTTTCTAACACTGTGTGACCGGATTTATCACTCATTTTCGCTGGGCATTGAAGTCATTGTGAACCTGCATAGATCTAAGGTGCCCTGTCTGGAAATCAACACATCATTCTCTTGCAAGGGAGAAAAAATGACGCAATGCCTACCGGAGCAGAGAAGAAATGATGCACAGCCTCACTTGTGAGCAAGGAATCAACGGATCGCTGACTTTTCTGATGCACGCTCACCCATGCGGCTTTATTTTTTACGCAAACCAGGAACTTTGTGTAAAATCAATGTTTCCATTGTTTTCTATGGATTAATACTTTTATTCTTTTGAAAATTCATATCTTGACTTGTGTATGTTGGATTTTTGTGGTTTTGGTCCTGTTTGATTTAGATAAATATTAACTACTTTTTAAAACTAGGGTGGTGTCCATTTTGTAGTGTTTTCACTGTATTACTGTGTGTGTTGGTACAAACACTTTGCACATTGTTTCTGGGTTAAGCCTTTCTGCTCATGCCAAGCTACCCAGGGGGTGAGTGGGGGTTGACCAGGTGTGTTTCCCCTCTGCCCTGACTAGAGTGAGGGTTCTTGCTTGGACAGGGGTAACCTGACTGCCAACCAAAGACCCCATTTCTAACAATTACACATATGTGCAATGGGTGCACCATGCTGAAACATCCCACCTGCACACCTACTACATCAATATACAAGCCATAGTGGACCATCAGGGTATTTTCATAAATGTGCTGGCAAAATGTACAGGAATTGCACATGATGCATACATCTTCCACCACATTACCATTAATGAGCTGCTTCAAAATGGCAGATAGGAGAATGGCCTACTTAGTTGTAAAGAAAGCAGAAATATACATTAACCTATCCATCTCTGTGTTTATCTGTTGGGCTAGTGACATATGCACACAGTGGGAATAACACCAAAATGTAGACAATGATGTCCCATTGTGTAATACCCTCACTAATCGTGTGATGGAAGTAGCACACATTTGACACAAATATTGTGTCATCTCACACTGTGTGAGTGGACAGAACCACTTTTTCTGTACTGTTTAACAAATCAACACACCATTCAGTTACTTCACAATTAAATTCTATATGAGCTGGAGGGACCCAAAGTGAAAGGACAGGAATGCTTTGTCTTTAAAATGTATGGTGTATCTGAGTCCTTTCACATTGGAAAAAAATGCTGTTTGGCTATTGACAACTGTTAGACCCTTGTGTCATGGTGCAAGGGTGTCTGAGATGATGCTGGCTAGCAGTACTTAAAATATCATATGCCTAAAGCATTGTCAGGCATTTCATGTTATATATTGCTGGCCATTTACCCTTAGCCACGTCAGCCATGCAAGGTGACTAGCTGCATTCCATGTACCTACAATGTATACATATGTGTTTTTACTCATGAAATGTGGAAATACAATGGAATGTCATAGTACTTATATTAGATTTCAAACTGTGTGTTGTTGCACTATTTATAATGCATTGTCTGAATGATTGTTTTGTAAGTGGGCATGTGCCTTTCACATGTGGAGAAGTGGACAGCTTCCAGGATTCTGTTGTGAGTAAGTGGAATGAGCAGATGGTTGTAGCCCTGTGACATTTGTGTGCGATGCATGATATTTGTAACAATGTGATGTGTATAGGGAGGTAATCAATAATTGCCAAAAAATAACAGTCAGTGTTTATACACAATAGCACATGTCCACACAATGAGTTATGCTAATGTGAATGCATTGGCAATATGTGCAGGCCAATAGGATTTATGTGTGTGCACACCCGTAGTGATGTTGGCACATTTATAGATATGATGAAACTGGTACATCATCTTCTGCTCAATCTGCAGATGTTAGCCACAAACAATTTTGGTATTTCCGTTAACGGTACCTAAAGTAAATAAAAATGTATCAGCAGGTGTTGCTGCAAAGTGGAAGGACCTTTGAAAAGCTGATCGTGTCACATGGCTGTTGCCTATTGCTCTATTTGAGTACGAAACAGGGACTATTGTGGTACAAGGTATACCCAGATAGTGTTAGTGTTCCTACAAGTGTCATTAGGGAGCATAATTTGCTTTATCTTGCACCGTACTATGCTTAAACCTGCTGCATACGTTTGACCTCTCCTGCAGCATAGTTCCAGTGGTGCTGAATTTAGCTGTGGCTAAATAATTTTAGTACGTAGCATTTCAAATGTGAGGGACTCATACCTCTTTTTGTACCTATTTGTAATATCTAGTGGAATTTAGTGGAAATATAGAGGACAGTATCAGCAGGGTAGCCATCGCATTCCAATCATTCCAATTATTGGACTACTGTTAGATGCTGGCAATGTGCCACTCACATCTAAAGGTTTTTATCAATCATGACGTATGCCAATGAAAGTGTACAAATGACATCTCAACATGTTTTTCTGTAAGGGTGTGAGTAAAATGTATGCAGTGTGGGTAATTCATTAGTTAGATGAGCTACCTGAGGTATGGCTGTTGTAATCGTGACTGCTCCTCCCTCACAGTGGTACATGGCATGTCATACTTATGTGAAATAAAGTAAATGAGGAACTATTACACTGATGTCCTGGAGCTGCAGGAATGTAGGCCTGCTACTGTATTGATCCATCAGTTTGTTTGAAGCATTACCTCTCTCTGCCTGACTGTTAGAAATTCTGAGTGTAGATGTTCCTATGCCAGGGTTCTGATAATTTTGTTTTGCAGCAGTAAAGTGGATGTCAACTATTTTTAGAGGAATGCAACCAACATCCCTGAATCATTGATTTTTGTGTCTCAAGCGGTTTTCTACATATCAATCAGCAATGAGTATTCATATTCTTTAGACCAATTTATTAATGTCCATCATATTCTAATAAAAAGAAGCACTCCAAACATTTCAGATGTGATCTTTATTTAGAATCCTCCAATACGGACCCAGCCTGCTCGTTTCATCTCTAAAGATAGACTTCATCAGGGCTCCAATGAGTATTCAAGAATCTTCATCCTAAATCTTACATTTCCACATCATGTCAAGTTCATCCATATTAGCACTATAGTACTCTGTGACATTAGTTAGACCAATTGCACGGCATTCTGACACCCTTCTAATATCGAGAAACAGAGTGATAAACAGAAACTTGTATCAGTCCCTGGGGGAGCACCAGACAAGGAGGAAGTTTTACAGGTGGGGACCCCTGGACCATAGGAGCAATGGTTGACAATAAGGAACTGACAATACCAATGTTTTATTTGTCTAAACACATCCTCTCTTCAAACTGAGGCTAGTCTAATATGTAGAGGATTATCCTTAGTCTTTGCAGAGAAAACAAACTATTTCCTTTTGAAGACAGAATTGATGTAGTTCCTTCATAAAATTACACTTAAAATAGTTTTTTGCAGACCAGAGTGATCATATGTCTGATTCTTCAACAGGCTTTAGACCCCGATCCAACACTTACGCTCCCAATACCATGATGCCACTGGAGGTATTAACTTTTGAAAGATTAGTTCTGAAAGGTCTGAAGGATATAAACATGTGTAAACAATTTGTGCCATATAACATCTCCCTTGCAGAATGAAAGGTCCTATATGAGTTGAAGGGTGACACGTCCTTATTCATAAGACCTGCAGATAAAGGGGCCGGGGTTGTTCTACAAGATTATGATAAATAAGACATGGAAATCTGCAGAAAAACTTTGGAGGAGAAGTATTACATCAAATTACCTACAAATCCTATGAATTTAGAAAGGCACCTTAGAAGGAAAGGAATTCAGATACATTACTGATAAAGAATTCTTATTTTTAAATGAGCATAACCCCAGAAAACCAGTGTTCTACACACTGCCTAGGATCCACAAAATAATGAGAGCCCTCTGGGTAGACCAATCCTATCTGGTTGTTATTCCATTTTGGAACCACTGGGGAGATATGTATTAATTTCGTCATTCCGGAATATGTGTCCCTACAGAACACTTATATAAAAAACAGCACCTATATGGTGAATTTGATTGAAAGTATGCCTTTCACTGTAGGAACAGATTGGTTGGTCACCCTAGACATTGCTTCCTTGTACACAAATATTTATGTATATGATTTTGAACAGAGGCATGTCTTGTCATCGACCAACAGATATAAAGTTCATATAAGATGCTGGAAATTATATATAGATGATATCTTTATGATTCGGTTAGGCCCCAAACAGGAAGTGCAGGAATTTGTGGAATACGTGCATCAAGCCCAAGAACATCTCCGTTTTATTTTCTCCATGAGCAATTTAGAAAATGCGTTCCTGGATCTTATGATAAAACATTGGGATGGCAGACTATATTCCAGTTTATACAGAAAACCTAAAGATAGGAATACTCTCCTGGCATCTGAGAGCCATCATCCATGAACCCTGAGGGATGGCTTGCCTTTTGGCCAATTCCTGCGATTACATATGAACTGTACATTGAAAGAGGACTGTCTGAGAGAGGCAGATATATGACAGGATATGTTGATGTTTAGAGGGTATCCTAGGAGAATAAGAAGGGAGACTATGAAACAAGCCTGCTATTGTCCTAGGGAGGAACTCATGTATACTAAACCTAGGGCGCCTCTAGAGAGATTGGTATGTGTGATGACTTTTTGCCCACAAACTAGCATAGTCTGGAAGCTGATAAACAAGAACTGGCACATTCTACAGAACATTGATAGTGCATACAAGGAACTATGTTTGCCTTCAGGAAAAGCCGCAGTATTCAAGATCACCTAGTGCATTCAACCAATCAACCCCAAGTGAAGGACTTACGATTAGACATGATGCTAGGATTACCTCCCCTAAGAGTGCACTATTGATGTCAGAAATATGTTGCTTGTGCATTTACATTTGATACAAAAGATGTTGAAAATGGCTCTTTACCAATTGATTTGCAGTTTGTATCTAATTGTACCACCAAAAATGTTGTTTACACCATATGGTGTCTTTCTATTCTGATTTATATTGGGCAGACTACTCAACCAGGTAAAACACAGATTGATCAACATAGGAACAGAATCAGGTGTTCGGTCACCACAGTCCCTATGGTCTCATATTTCCTTGAAAATAACCACTCAGCAGACTAAATAAAATGGCAAGTTATTGATATGGCATCAGCACCATTGAGAGGAGAGGGTTCCTCACGTATCTTGAAGAGAATGGAACTGAGGTGGATTGAATGCTGCAACTTCATCAATAATGGACTGACCACAACAGAGGAATGGCAAACGTATGTATTGGAACTGGAGATTTGTTAATTTTATCTCTTGGGCTTGTTATCTGCTTTAATGTTAATAATTTGGTGATAGATACTTTCACTACATTATGTGGTATATGATGTAGTCTGATGGATTCAAGAGTTGAGCCACATTCTTTATGCTATATCTGGGAGCCCCCACTATATTTTGATTTGTAACAACATATCATACCTAAGAGCCTATAATGCATGTTGTCCCTGAAAATAATATTCTCTATATTCTTCTGTCCTTAACAATACTGTTGACTTCTTTTATCCACATTTTGAAGGCTTTCCATTGATTAATTCTTCTACAAACCCCCCTCATCCCCTCCACATTAAGTCTTGCTTTAGTGGTGGTTTGCTTTATTTGGGTCCAATTCTGTCTTGATCTCAATTGGCCAGTTTCAGTCAGGTTGGCATTGGTGCATTATCGTACATTTTTTCTTTAGTGCTCTTATTACTGCCCGCCATGTAACGACTATCTTAGTCTACATGCAGCTTTTTATATATAATGATCACGTTTCAAGCATACATGATATTTAGTAGAATCTTTTACTCATCCACTAGAAGGTTCTTAATTAGGACCACCTACAGCCTGTGGAATCATTTCTTATATTTACTGCTTGTATATATACATTACATTTTTGCTTGATTTCATGTCTGTATCTAAAATCACTATGGAGCCATGGTAAGACTAGCAAACTGGGTCATGCCCTACTGCTGATGGTAGAACAGTGTATAAAAGCCTTGTTTTGATCCCCCTGTTGGTGGTTATTATTAGCCATGCCCGTTGTGGCCCACGCCTCGTTCTGAACACTGCACGCAGCCATCGCAGGCGGGTAGCATCCTCACTCTGTAGCCAAGACTCCCCCTATTGGATTCCCCTTTGAGGGTGCTAATGCAGGCGTATTAATTGCCGAGCTATCATTTTACAGCTGAGGCTCCCGCTACCCCCACGGGTGTGCTAATTCTGGATTAATTATGGCTCACCACTCCCTCTACAGCTGAGACCTCCATTGTGTGTTTCCCCTTCAGCCATGCTAATTAGAACATATTCATTGCCAAAACCATTGTAGTTCTGTTGGGCTCACTAGTATTAGTTTATTGTTTTTCTGTATGATGAGTACCCCATCAGAATAACCTTTTTATATTTGAATGTTACTTGACATTTCCTTCATGCATCTTCTTTATCGTACCACATCCAGATATTTACCCTTACTATGAGGACTGCAGCTGGAGGGTAAGCTAAGTTGCTTGTGTTTCTACTCCTTGTGGTTTTGTTTGGATCCTTACTAATTGTGTTTCTTTCTTGGCTCACACTTCATTCAATGTCAAGACCCCTGTGAGTATTTAGTTTTGGATCATGCACTTAGTGTGTTTTACCTGGGTGATGCTTTCTTTCTTATTAGGTTGGTGTGAATGATGGGTCTAGTCTTATCCTTCCTGATTTTATTCTTCTTTGTTAAAGCTGCCCTCTCTATTGGTCATAATGAGACCCCTTATCCTTTAGAGGGTCGAAACGTTGTTGACTTGTGTCGGGCAAACCTAATCAATATAACCCCTTGGTATTGTTTGTGTTATTCTATAGGGACAATTGATGATTCTAGGTCACTTACTTTGGGATTATAGGAAGCCTTAAATATTTATGTAATGTATGGCATTACTTGTGCTATACAGTTTGTGTTTTCTTTTGGTTTCTGGCTGCGGACACTGTGTATTTTTGTTTTGGTCACACTTTATTGTTTATATATAATTTATATGACAATACTAAATTAATCTTTATGATTCAGAAGACTGTGCATCTTGTTAATATCATAATGTGTCTTTTCCGTCATCTTGAAAAAATATTATTAGTGTAGTTCCGTGGTTTTCAGTGAATATTCATGCATTACTGGACAAGAACCAATACATATGAATATATATAGGCCCATATTTATACTTTTTTGTACAAAACTGTGCTAATGCAGTTTTCCGTCAAAAAGTTTACCGCCGGATTGCGTCATTCCGGGGGCCAAATTTATGGAATACCGTAAGCCGGCGCTAAGCTTAGGGCCCGTCAGAAAGTATGATGTTAGCCGGGTGGGGGTGTCGGTAAGGGTGAAGGGGGTTTTGCCTCAAAAAATGATGCTAGGCTGGTTGGTGGCAAAAAAATGCTGTTAACCAGCCTAGCGTCACTTCCTGATGCACAACTATCCATAACACATGATTCCTGTCTTATAAAAGACAGGGGTCATGCCTACCATTCCAATGGCTAGCACAGGGGACCAGTGGCCCCTGGGCTTGATCATTTAACTGAGTGCCATGCAGGGGGTTGAATGTCAGCGCCCTCAATGGCACTTAGATACGTTTAAAAAAAATATTTACCTATACTTACCCTACCTGAGTTGGGGTCCCCCATCCTCTGCTGTCCCTTTGGTGTGGGTGGAGGTGCTCCTGGGACATGGGGTGGGCACATGTGGGCCCATTCCATGGTGTTTGGCTGTGGAAATGGGTCCACAGGTACCTTAACGCCTGGTCGGACCTAGGCGTTAAATAATGATGCTGAGAAAGCTTAGCGCCATTTTTTAGGCCCGCCTCCCACCCATGCACCATTTTTGCACGGGGATAAATATGGCGCTACGGGCTCACAGTCATTTTAGGATGGGAACGCCTACTTTGAATCTCATTGATGCAAGGTGGGTTCCCGTATCCAGAAAATAACATTAACTCCTAAATTTTGACGCTAGACAGGTCTAACATCAAAATATAAAAATGGAGTTAAGCTTGTGCCATTTTTGCGTCACAAAATGATGCACAAATGGCGCACACAGAGTATAAATATGCCCGATAGTATCTATTTCATGGGCTTCAGCCTCGCCCATAGTCTTCCCATTTGCTGGCACCATCGTCCCACGATTTTGCAGTATACCCATTCGTCAAGAGCATGCATACATCATGCCTTTTCCAGTGTTTAGCCCTCCCAAAGAATTCTGGCCAACTACTGTTCATGTACGCAGAGGCCATTTTTAGCCATTTTTTGGGGACTACTTTTTAATTTTGTTTTCAATGGGTGACCGGTCCCGCCACATATTAGGAGCGCTATTGTTCCTGTTGCTCGGTTTGTTTCATATGGCTGCTTTCTTTTCCGTGTATGCTTGGATGTTTAACATTGCTGTTTGTTTTTTGTGAACTGGGCCACTGAGTCTGTGAAATTGGAACCAAGTTAAAGCAACAGTGTTTGTCAAAGAAAAGGTCTGTGCTAATGTTCATTTTGCTCGGTTTGTTTCATATGGCTGCTTTCTTTTTCATGTGGGTTTTGATGCTTAACAATGCAGTTTGTATGTTATGAGCTGCTTGTGCCTTTCTGTTCATTTCTTGCCCTCTGTTTGTGCCTTTCTGCTCATTTCTTTACCCCTATTTGCGCCTTTGTGCTTTTTTCATGCCCTCTGTGCCTTTCTGCTAGTTTCTTGCCCTTTCTTTATGTCTTACTACTCGTTTCTTACCCTCTGCTTGTGTTTCTCTGCCTGTTTATTGGCCTCTATTTGTGCCTCTCTTCCTGTTTTTTGCTCACTTCTTGCCTTCTGTTTGCATCTTTCTGTTCATTTCTTGCCCTTAGGTTGTGTCTTTCTGCTCATTTCTAGCTGTCTGTTCGTGCCTTTCTGACAGTTTTCTTCTGGTTTCTTGCCCTGTTTATGGTGTTCTGCTTATTTGTTGGTATTATTATGCTGTGAGCCATATCCCCGTCCCTTGTTGCTTCTTTTCACTGCCAACCACCCTGTCCTTCTTCTTCACCTCCACCCACCCCATTCCTGTTTCATCTCATCCCCACTCCCACCTGCCCTCTTTCTTATCTGAATTTTGCAACTCTTTAAATGGCTTCTCAGAGGCAGAGTGACCAGAGAGCACTTGCTCCAGCAGTACAACCAGCTTTGGGGCCTAAATACAGGTGCGGTCTTGTTGTCACTCTGCCCCGTCTGTGCTCTACCCTCAACACTGCAGCAGCAAAGATGTGGGCCAACAGTTTCTTACATCCCCACCCTCTCTCTGTCCAGCACCCCCAACCCAGTGATAAAGGCAAAAGGTTGTCCATTGCCGAAACCTATTGGCTTTGTCAATGCTTGTTTAAACAAAGCGGCCAAATTGCATGGCTATTAAACCATTGCAAATCCAGTAGGCCTCAATCCATGGATACAGTGTTATTGTCATAAATGTGGGCAGCAGATCAAACGCAATAGGAAGCACATAGATTGGCATTTTTATACCAGTCTCCTGCATAGTATATTCCCTATGTGACATTCATGTGGAGCATTCATACAATGCAAGGTAGAAAGTCATTTTGCAGCACTGCATAGAAGTTAAAATGCAGGACAGGACAGTGTTCCCAGTATAAAGCGCATTACAGTGCTTACCTACTGGTGGGCTACTTCTCTTGCGTATGTAGCACCAGTGTTAGCACCTATGCATCATGGTGCTTGGGGCCGGGCTTTATACACTGAAAAATTCTTGTTCTGATGAGTACTTCTGCATGCATACACACATTCTTGAGATGCATTCCACATTTTATTAGTGTGCTGATGGATGCAGACCAGGGAGAATGAGTGTACATAAAAAATAAAATATCAAGTTTGTCCATGTTTTAGTACACCCGTATACAAGATGCATTCTGTAATTGTTCTTATCTTCTGACTGATGCTTAATTGAATTGAAAAACTGTTCAAAATTATTGTCTAGCATCAGTAAGACACCCAGACTACATCTATGGAGTACCTACTAGATGCAGAGTAAGTCACCAGCAATGTGTGCTGCCTTGTGTAACTTCAAACGAGTTTGGAAATGCAGAATAACACAGGCTGAACTAGTTTACATTACTGTCACATATGTTTGGTACAAACTTTACTCCCCCTTGCATGCTGCAAGACCAACAACAAAAGTGACTATGGCCCTCATTGTCGTTTTCGCGGTCTTTACCAAAGATGACTGTAATGATGGCTTCCAAAATACCGATGCGGAGGCAGCAATCTGCCTGCCATATAATGTGTCACAAACACAAAACCGCCAGAAAGCAGCCAAAACTACAATCTCGCCAGACCCAACGAAGGCGTGAAGCAGTCGGTCCCACCACCCTCTGTCATGCCTGCAATAAAGAGCCCTCCAAATAATGACCCACGAATCACCACAGTGGTCACTCAACGGTGGTTACCCATTGGTGGTGCTGACCGCCGTGGTTGATTTTGTCACTCAATACCAACATGAGCCAACATTGGTAAGATTGAAAAACCCACTCCTGTCACATATACACACACCATACACACAGAACTGCATACATAAACCACAACCACCTATATGCCCTTCATGCATCACACACCACACACCATCCCTACACATTTAACACACTACAACACTGGACACAATCACAACTTCACAGCATCTCACTTACTCACTCACCTTGCAACCCAACCAAACATTTCACCCTCTTCCATACACACTACACCCACTACACAATAGGCACGTCCCCACAAAAGAACCCCTGTTTCACCGATGAGGAGTTGCGGGTCATGGTAGACAAAATTGTAAGTGTAGAGGGACAGTTGTTCAGTGTTTAGGTCCGGCAGATATCCATTGCCAGGAAGATGGAGCTATGATGGAGAATCGTGGACAAGGTGAACTCCGTGGGAACCTAAGAAAGAGGTGGAATGACGTACAGGGGAAGGTGCGTTCCATCACATCAAGCACAACATTGCCATAATGAAGACCCCCACCTCCTCCCCCACAGTTGATAACATGGGAAGAGAAAGTCTTGGCTATCCTGCATCGAGAGAGCCTCACTGGAATCACTGAAGGGCTGGACATTGGAAGGTCACCATCACTTCCCCACCACCACTGACACCTGCATGGCATGTCTCCCCGTCACCCTGACTTCCTTCACCCCACTCCATACCCCTGCATGCCCTACCCACTGCAAGCACATCCCTCCAAGGTCAGCATGCAGACTCATCAGTATTGCATGAGCAGCATGTAGCACTACCAATCTCACAATACATCACCATACACAAAAAAGGTGGCAAAATACCACACTCATCCCATAGGGAAACCCAGAAATGCTGAATGTGTCTGAGAATGAATGTAAAAAATATAATACATGTCCACAGAGATCCAAGGTAGGCGTTCACAGGCAAAAAATTACCTAAAGGCCCTAGCTCTTTATTTATCCTCCCGTGCAAAAATCACGCACGGGATGAGGAGGGCCTTAAATAATGGCGCTAAGCATGCTTAGTGCCATTATTTAACGCCTGGGTATGGGCAGGCATTACTGGACCTGTGGGCCTTTTCCATGGCCAGAGACCATGGAAACAGCCCACAGGTGCCCTTCCCTGCCCCCAGGGACACCCCACCCCCACCCGCACCCACACCTGGAGGACTCCTAAGGATGGGGGGACCCATCCCAGGTAAATCCAGGTAGGTATTTTACTTCTTTTTTTCAAAGTGCCATAGAATGGGTTAACATAGGCCCCAGTACATGGCACTGTGATCAATGGCCATAAGTCCCCTGGGCATGGCCATTGGGCTGGGGGGCATGACTCCTGTCTTTACTAAGACAGGAGTCATGTCCATGGGGGCTGTTTGTCAAAAAAATGACCCTAATCAGGTTAGAGTAATTTTTTTTTACTCTTACCTGACTAGCACAACCTCCAGTTTTCCCTACGCCTCCCTTACCCGGTTAGCGTCATGTATTTTGAAGCTAACCGGGCTTTAGCGCCATCTAGCACCATTCCATAAATTTGGCACCCAGCCGGCTTCTTGGAATAGCGCTAGCCGGAGCTAACGCAGTTTTGCGTGAAAAAGTATAAATCTGTGACGGAGTGGTTGTGTAAGCACATTGCAACTCACATAACATTCCCAGAAACAAATACTAAGTACTGTATGGAATGAGGATACAGTTTGATGTGGGCATGTGTTTGTAAATGCAAAACAGCTGATACATTGCCTGGGCGGAATAAGCTTGATCACTATCATCATAACAAAGGCACGACTGACCACAGATGGAACAGTGTGAAGTTACCTAATGCACACATTTGTGCTTGGTACATCATAGCTGCCACAAAGCTCTTCACTGTAATGGTGATGTGAACAGAAGTACAGTCTTACCTGAGTGTTTTTGGAAGTACTGCTGTATCAGATGTGTCCTGTTGTCCACATCCTCCTCCCCCCAATCTTCATCACTGTCTTCAATGTCCTCTGCTGCCACAGGTGCATTGTTTCCCCCTCCTCCTGAAGGAATGACTCAGGGCCAAATTGTGAAGCATGCAGGAGGCCACTACTACCTGGCAGACCTTCCCAGGGGTGTAGGGTTGGGATCCACCAGAAATATGGAGGCACCTGAACCTGGCATTCAGTTGCCCAAAAGTCCTTTCGATTACTCTTTTGGTCCGTCCATGTGCCTCATTGTTACGATTCACTGCCCCTGTTCTCGGATTCCTCACTGGTGTTAACAGCCAGGATAGGTTTGGATAGCCAGAGACACCTGGAAATAGTGAGAAACACACATTACTTATGTACAATAGGACAGGGGACAACTCCAGGTGGCATACAGTGGCATACATTGTGTGAAACATTAAGCTCACTTATGAGCCAGACTCTCTCCGTAGTTGTGCCATCATCTGTGGGACACTGCTGTTCCTTAGTACGCAGGCATCATGCATACATCCTGGAAACATGAAAGTAACGTGGCAAATATACTGATTAGCAGGGCACTCAATCTGCACATTTATTAAATTGTAATTCATCCCATTTCTGCAAACCTGCTCATTTGTTCTGGGAGGGACCAAAGCAATATGGGTCCTGTCAATGGCCCCAGTCACATGTGGAATGTGTCCCACTGTGTAGAATGCAGCCTTCACAGTGGGGAAATCATCACTGTGAGGGAATGAGATATAGCTGCTCATTTGTTTCAGCAAGGCAGTCAAAACTCTACTCAGCACATTAGAAAACATTGGTTGTGACATACCGGCAGCCAAATCACCTGAAATGATCCACTGGTCAGGAAGTTGAGCACTGACACCACCTGTACTGCAGGGGATATTGTTGTAGGACTATGAATAGCAGGAATGAGATCTGGATCCAATTGTGCACAAAGTTCAGCGATTGTGGCCCTGTCCAGATGATAAGTGAGTAGAATGTGGCATTCCTCCAGTGTAGCCAAGTCGACTAGGGATCTGTGCATGGGTGCATTCCTCCTTCTCCTCAGCAGTGGTTGGTATCTACTCAAACCAAACATCATTTTTTGTGTGACAGCAGGAAGGATGGACACACTACATCACAGTATATAGATCTGTCTCATACAATTCACGCAACCAATGGCTTAAATCTGCACTGGTGTACTCTACATGCAAACGGACTTCTCAAACCATACATACTATTCTTTTGCCATAGTGTCTCACAGATGTAGTCAGAGTTGTGTGACATGATTCGTAACATCACATTGTACATGTTTTGGCAACTACTCAGCTGCAAGCAGTGCACTGGCATGAGAGCTAATTCAAAAGCCAGAGTCTGCAACCAAACCAAAGTATGTAGACAGCTTGGAATAGCCTTGGTGTGTACCATCTGTACCTATGATGCACATTGAATTGAGTGCCATGAGTACCATAAAAAGGAAATGGCACCCTCCTGCCCTGCATGCGGGGACAGATGGAAGTGACCTCACTCCGCCGGTGTTTGGCGTGATGGCAGAGGGCAATTGGAACCACTGTACAACTCCTCATTGGTTAACATAGAAGTCTATGGAGCACAGGGGCCAATCATGATCACCGCCAGTGGTGACGGTGTTCATCGGCACAGACGTGACCGCCATTTTCAGGAGCCCATTTTACTTGACACCTGACTCTCGACCTATCAACACCTCTAATGTGTGTGCTGCTGTGTTCTGTGTCTGGAACCTACAATGGCCCGTGCTACAGGGTCCCAGCCTTCACATCTGAAGAACTGGAGAAGCTTGTGGATGGGGTCCTACTCTTGTATGGAAAGATGTATGGGCCTCCAGATCAACAGGTAAGCACCTTTTGGGTATGTTGGATGCGACATGGCTGTATGTAGGTGTAAGTGTGTGCAGGTGAGTGCTTCTTTTCCAGCATACAATGTGTAAGCAGAGGTACGAGTTATGTGTTGGATGAATTTGGGATCAAAGCAGTATGTGGTCCATTGCTGTACAGAATGTAGTGTGGGGTTCATGCTGTCCTTCTGTCTGTGTTTCCTCTGCAGGTCAGCGCCCATCAGAAGATAGGGTTATGGTGTGCCATCACTAAGGACGTGCAGACCCTGGGGGTCCTTAGATGGTAGAGCACCCACTGCAGAAAGAGGTGGGAAGACCTGCGACGCTGAGCCAGGAAGACCGCAGAGGCCCAACTGGGGATGTTCTCCCAATGAGCGAGAGGTGCCTGTAGGACCCTGACCCCCCCAATAGCCCTCATTCTGGTAGTGGTCAACCCAGAGTTGGATGGGCGCTTGAGGGCAACACAGCAGCCACAAGGGGGTGATTGCACGCTGTGTGTAATTCATTCCTGATGCCTGCCATGGTATTTGGCGTCAAGATACTAGTCAGTGTAAACCTCAATATGCCCCTGTAGCTATTCTTGTCAAGTTCTGCATAGCAATGGTGAGTGGTACATATATTTGGTATAGGACATGTTCTGCCAATCCAGCTTCAGGAAGGGCCTACATCCTGACTCACCGGTGTTGGAGTGATGCTATGATGTTCACTGCCTAAGTTGTGTGACCTGTAATAGCATGTTGTGCAGTCACTTTGTAGGAGTAGTGAAGCTGTGCCTTTGTGAACAGTCAGACATGGATTAGGGATTCCCAATAAGTGTGCAGATGGTTGTGAGTTCTTCACAGCTGTTGTTCCCAGGCAATGGTTTGGTATTGTGGTTGTTACTGCATAGGGTAGGCACCAGTGATTCAATGTGACGTGTTTGCCGTATGTGATGTCATTGCTGTCATTAAACTTGTGCTCCCTTTCTTTCTCCCCCTCCTGACCCCCTTTTCTTCTCCTGTCCTTGTGTTTGTTTGCATAATCTGGCGAAGGAGAAGGGGCACCGGCGAGTGGGGGAGCTGAAGCCCACGGGACCCAGGAGGCAGTGTCAACCGATGCCAAAGGGAACAGTGGGTTGGAGGGCAAGGGGAACACCTCAGGGGAGACAGGAGCTACAACAACAGACTCTGATTCCTCCTCCGATGGAAGCTCCCTGGTGGTGGCGGACCCCTCTGGGACCACCCCAGCATCGTCACCTTACACTACCCCCTAACCAGCACTGCCCTCCCAGTAGCCCCCTGCCCAGTTACCCATGCCCGCTCACCCAGGAGGGTAGGTGTCTCTTTTGCCACAGGCACCTCAGCCCCTGCCCCAGCCAGCCCTGCTGCCCTCACTGAGGAGGCTATTGACGTCCTGAGATCCATTCCTGTAGGGCAGTCAACTATAGTGAATGCAATCCACGGGCTGGCATCCCAGATGCAGCAATGCAATGCCTACCTGGAGGGCATTCACAGTGGCTTAGCTGCCCTACAGAGATCATTTCAAGCTCTGGCCTTCTTTTTAATGGCAGCCTGTGTCCCTAGTTCTTCCGTCCCCCCTCCAACTACCTGTTACCAGTCCCAAAGCCCTCTCCCCCCATCCCAATCACACAATCAGACGAGCATGTACCCAATACAACAGGCAGGACTCGCATAGACAAGCACAAGCACCACAAATCACACCACAAGCTCACACACTGCCAACACAACAGCCACTGCCTCCAATGTCTCTCCCTCCTCCTTTTACCTCACAGTCACATCATCACTCACTCCTGCAAGCACTGCATCCTCACTCCCAGATCCTGCCACTTGTTCAGCCTTGCCCACAGTCACCACCATTCATGACATGTGCAGCCACCACCACCACCACCATCACAACCACATGCAGCACACCCACCTCACTTGCAGACACCACCTCAACATTCATGCACAAGACCTGTTTGTCCTCTCCCTCCCTCTATGCCCCCAAAACACATAAATGCCCCCACTCAGACACTCAACAACCAACCACCACACACCTGTATATGCACCTACAATCCAGTCTGGCACACCTACACCTCCTACAACCACTTCCTCTACCTCTACTCCCAAACCACCTCTCCCACTCTGCCCCGCTGTACCTAAAAAAACTTTCCTTTCCTGCCTTGGCCTCTTTCCTACTCCTGTCCCACTCTGTAAGCAGGCCCCCAAAATGTAAGGTTCCGCTCCCCCTGTCCAGTCCCTCCAGCTCCCAGTGCTCTCATGCCCCCCCCTAGTGTTTCACATGTCCCTCCCCCAGTAAAATACCACCCACTTTGGGGCACAGGACAGCCACTCCGACCACCTGCACCAAACCCACTCCTCCGCCCCCTCAACAGAGGAGCAAAAGCCAGCCCCCCCTAACCAAAAGCAAAAGACTCCCCTTCCAAGAAGAACCCCCAGAGGTACTTGCCTTGCATATCAATGTCCCTGCCCAGTGGAGTCACTTGGGGTGTCAGGAGTCAAATTGGGCCTCACATTTTGCCCTGTGTAGTGGTATGGACACTTTTGGACTGGCCAATGGCCCTTTATGTACATAGTTACTTGATTTTAAAGTGGTCGGTATTCCCACTTGAATATAATGGATGGACCAAAGGTATTTGTCCTGGCTTTCTTTACTTCTGGCTTATGTTGCTGTTGTATTTATCAGTGGATTGTTCTCTGTGTGTGGTACGTGTGAATGGTATTTGTTGTGCGTGTTTGTGTGTCACTCTCACCTACCTCACTTGTGTGCTCGGCTGCTGTTCTCACGGTCTTCGTCTTTATCTAAGTCACTGCTCCTGGTCTCCCATTGCGTGGTAAAGCATCAGCAGGACTTCCAGTTCAGGTTCCATGGTGGCCATGGACTCCTCTGTGTCCCTGGAGATGAGTGTCTCCTTTTATATGGCTCGTTTCTGCCAGGCTTTTTGTGGTGGTTGTCCCGCCCCTGAAATCCTGGCCGTCTGCTATGTCGTAATACGGTGGGCAGTGAATGGTGTTCCACCAGTCTGAAGATGGCAACCGCCACAGTCGGTGGCTGGACTACACTGGTGGTTCAGGCAGTGCATTTACTGTGTATGGGAGGGATCACCGCAGTGGTCATAATTTGGTGGTCTCTGCCGCCAGCCTGGTGTGGCGGTCAGTTGACCGCCAAGGTCATAATGAGGGCTTATATCTGGACCATGGCCAAAGTTCACATTGACACATCATCATGAGTGTGATTCACTTTTCTGAGTGATATGCTTGTAATCAAAGTGCATTACAGTGCTTACCTACTGGTGGGCTACTTTTTACGTGTGTAGCACCTATGTTGGCACCCTTGCATCATGGTGCTTGGGCCCATGCTTTATATACATCAAAATTCTTATTCTGATGAGTACTTTAGCATGCATGCACACATTCCTGAGATGCATTCCACATTTTATTAGTGTGCTGATGGATGCAGAGCAGGGAGAATGAGTGTACATAAAAAATAAAATATCAAGTTTGTCCATGTTTTAGTACACCTGTATAGAAGATGCATGGTGTCATTTTTTCTTATCTTCTGACTGATGCTAAATTGGAAAACTGTTCAAAATTATTGTCTAGTATCTGTAAGACACCCAGACTACATCTATGGAGTACTTACCTTATGCACAGTACGTCACCAGCAATGTGTGCTGCCTTGTATAACTTCAAATTAGTTTAGAAATGCAGGATAACACAAGATGCAATAGCTTACATTAGCACCTGTCACATACATTTGATACAAACTTTGCTCCCGCTTACATGCTGCAAGACCAACAACAAAAGTGACTATGGCCCTCATTATGACTTTGGCAGTCTTTACCAAAGAAGGCCGTGGTGACGGCCACCAAAAGACCGCTGTGGAGGCGGCAATCTTCCCGCCATATATTGAGTCACAAATACAAAACCGCCAGATAGCAGCCAAAACTACAATCCTGCCAGACCCATCGAAGGTGTGAAACAGTCGGTCCCACCACCCTCCCCGTCATGCCCTCAACACACCACCCTCCAAATAATGACCCATGGATCACCACAGTGGTCACTCAAAGGCGGTTACCATATGGTCACTCCACACCAACAGAAGCCAACATAGGTCAGATTGAAAAACCCACATTAACGCACGCACCGTACACACCCACCAACAGCACTATAAAACACACCCCCACACAAACCACAATCCTTTGCAAACGCGAAAACCTGGCTATATGTTGCCAGCCCAAACATTTCCAGAACTGCACACATAAACCACAACCACCTATACACCCGTCACACATCACACACCACACACTACACACCATACCTACAGATTTAACATACAACAACACTGGACACAATCACAACTTCACCGCATCTCACTTGATCACAGAGCTCTTAGATTTTGTGTTTGAGTGTGTGGCATTCCACCACAAGCTCTGGTTGTTGTTTCAATGTGTTACCTGTCATTGTTTCAATGTTGTTACCTGTTTTTTATTGTTTTTCTCTCTACCATCGGAGCAACGTACCTTATCTTTCTAGATGGGTGGAAAACGACACTTTGGATATTAGGGGCCTGATTTAGAATTTGGCAGATGGGGTTGCTCCTTAATAAACATGATAGATATCCCATTTGCCATGTTACAATCTCATTATACCCTATGGGAGTAACACAGTGGATGGAATATCTGTCATGTGCGTGACAAGGAAACCTATCCACCAAACTCTAAATCAGGTCCTTGTAATTTTTATTAGGCCTGGGCGTAGAACTTTGCTGCTCCGTCGGTACAGTAGCGTTTGTGGAATTTGGGTACTTCACTCTACGCAGAGAAGTGCAAAGTTCCTGAATTCGGCAATACGACTTAAAGCAGAATTCATTCCCGCACAAGAGATTTGATTTTGGCGCTCTCTCGCGAGCACCACAATACTAGTGAGCGCGAGACTTTGCATTCACTCGCGCTGTTTCTGGCCATGCATGCAAGACTTTGCGTTTACCCACGCTGCTTCCAGCACGGCAGCAACCAAAATAGTCCTTCTCACAAGTGCCAATGTACTTGGAGTAGATTTTCAACTCAAGATACATCTAAATCTAGTCAAAAAGAGGTTTTGTGTGGATCTTCTCAGTTGGATCCTTCAAGCTGTTTTTTAATGTGAGAAAGCTTTTTTCTTTTTCAAACCGATTGGTGGTGCCCCAGAGACTCCAACTTCCTGTTCCTGTTCAGCAGGCTCATTCCATTGCTGGTCACTTTTCACTTGGATTGCGAGGTGGAAGGATGACTCTCTCTGTCTCCTCAGTATACCTTTGGATTTAAGGACTTTGTTTTTGTGAAATCACACAAGTTAAACAACTATTGAATAAGGGAGTTGTTTGTTTGCTTGTACATGCACCAATATTTCTTTGTATTTTAAGTTGATTAAAAATATTTAGAGTGGTGGTTGACCCGGAGTTTAAGTAAGGGCCTAGTTATTTATTTTGTATTTCATTGATTTTTCATCTTTTGTAAAGGAAAATGTTGCACAGCTCAGTACTTTTTCTACATGTTTGCAACATTTGCAATACTCTTCTTCTATGTCAATGCCATTTCCTCCTCCTGCTTCAACACCCTCCGCAAGCTCCGAAAGATTTACAAATGGTTACCCACCGAAACAGTCACCCAAGCCTCGTAAGCAGCAAACTGGACTACGGCAATGCCCTCTACGCAGGAACCACGGGCAAACTCCAGAAGAGGGTGCAACGCATCCAGAACGCCTTTGCACGCCTCATCCAGGACATCCCTCGCCAATGCCACATCACAGACCACCTGAAAAACCTTCACTGGCTCCCAGTCAACAAGAGATTCACTTTCAAACTCCTCACCTAGGCTCAGAAAACACTGCACAACACCGGACCAGAATACCTCAACAAACAACTCTCCTTCTACACCCCGACCCGACATCTCTGCTCTGCTGACCTCGCCCTTGCAACCATTCCGCACGTCTGCAGAACTACAACCCCCGGGAGATCATTTTCACACCTCGCTGCCAAAACGTGGAATACTCTTCCCATCCACCTGCACCAGACCAAAGACCTCCTTACCTTCAGGAAACTTCTCAAAACCTGGCTGTTCGAGCAGTAGCAGCACCTCCCCCCAACGCCTTGAGACCCTCACGGGTGAGTAGTGTGCTTTACAAATCCCCTGATTGATTGATTGATTGATTGTGATCTGAATTTCCAAAGGGCCATCTAACCATTAGCCCATTACTAGTAGTCATCAGTGCACAAAATAAATGTTCCAGTGGTGTATGTTTTTAAAACTTCATTTAGGGCAGGGATGGCATTGGAATAAATAAAAAATGGTGCTGATTGTTTGCATTTCATTTTGTTTTTGCAAAATGTGTATATGTTGAGGGGTAATATTTGATGGCATGGGAGGATGTGTACTACTGTTTTGAACTTTTTATAACTTAGTTATTTTTTGTGTTTTGCATTGATGAATTATTGTTAGTGTTTTCTTCAGTGTTACCACCATACCTCCCTATGGCCAGTGTGTGTGTATGCTTTTGTGTGTTTTTGCCATCGTCCAATCATTTGTCTTTGTTCTCTGTGCCGTATAGCCAGGGGCCATTTTGTGTAGTATTTGTCCATAGACTTACATATGTTCTTTGTTCTCCATGTCTCCTTGTTCGCAGTTGTTGTTTGACCATGTGACTGGTGGCAATTTTGTGCATCCAGCCAGTGTGTCTTTGTCATAGGCTTGCATGTGTTCTTTGTTCCTCATGTCTACGTGCTCCTTGTCGTTTGACCATGTGGCTGGCAGCCATTTTGTTCTTCCAGTCAGAGTCTTTGCCATAGGTTTGCATGTCTTCTTTGTTTGCCAGGCCTTCTTGCTCTTTGTTGTTTGACCATGTGACTGGCAGCTATGTTGTCCATGCAGCCGGTGTGTCTTTGCCATAGGCGTACATGTATTCTTTGTTTGCAAAGCCTTCTTGCTGCTTGTTGTTATTGTTTTACCATGTGGCTAGCAGCCATTTTGTGCACGAAGCCCTTGTGCCTTTGAAATAGGCTTGCATACAAACATCGGCAATTATTGACCATTTGTTTATTTTGCGATTATATATTTATTTTTAATTTTTATATTCAATTTTCATTTTTGTAAAACTTTTTTAATGTTTAAATTATTTATTTTATTTTATTTGTTTAGTTTAACTTTTTATTTTAGTTTTCTAGTTTTTGTTTTGATTATTTTAATTTTTTTCCAATTTCTTGTTTTTCATTTTATTTTGTAAATTTGTATTCAGGTTTTTTTTTTTTTAAACTGTAATTTATGTGTATTTAACTCTGCATTTTACCTTGATCCATCCATCCAAGGTGCACAGCTGTGCTGCAGCGTTCGGTTTCTTTAGGTGTGTAATAATTCCATTTCCTCCTAGATACCGTGGCTGCGGTGAACTGCAGACACATCACTAGCATAAGCCATTTTTCAATGATAATTCCATCTCTCCTGGACCACCTCAAAGCCACTGGTTTTAGTTCATTTACCCACACACCTCTCTCTTACTCCTACAGGTGTCTCTTTTACATGTTGTGCTACCTAATTTGAAATTAAATTTTGTGGTATGGTGGTGTGGTTTGACTTTAGAATTTTTGATTAAATTGGTATTTATTACATAATCAACCAACCACACTAATCTTACATTTATCTGTACTATTTCAGCCTGCAGCATGCAACTTTTTACTAACTACATGTTTTTCTTGCTTGCTTACTTTTAGGTGCACAAGAGAAGAGACGTCACATCACTCGCAGAACTGCAAAAGAGAAGGCCTCTACAGTTAGTCCTCCAATCTCTTCTGCTTGTGCAGCTTAGTGCAACTGCCAACCGGAGAGATTTAAGATGGCCCCAAAGAAAGTTGCTCCTAAGAAAGTGGTCAGTGAGAAGAAGTAGCTTTCCACCCATGGTGTGTCATAACCTTTTTCGGGAGAAATGTGCCTGCCACACTGGCCCACAGGGAGGAACCTGGGAGCAGCACTCCCACATCAACAGCACCACCCCAACCTAAGCCCAAGACATTGTCTGTCAGTGGGCAGCTACTACAATCATGGTAACGGCAACGAGCAGTGATGCTGAATTTGATTTGTCCCTTTTTGCAATGTATTACCCAACCATTTCGGAGAAAAGTGGACAGCAGCTGCAGCCAGAGTTAGAGTAGAATAGGAGGTCGAGCTTTCTGCTGAGTAATAACCTCTTCTTTTAGAATCAATTACTCCCAGATCTCCAGCAAGAAATGAGAAGCGTACTTCTCCATCATCTTCTCCAAGCACCACTTCTGATGATGATAGGGATATGGAGTGGTACCCGGCAGAGTACAGGAGATGCCATGAGAGGTAAGGGAAAAGGAAAATTCAAAGAGCATTAGAATCATGGCGGGGATGATGGTGAGGAGGATGATGATAACAAGCCAATCATTGTGGAAGTTGGCACAGAGGAGTCTGACATTACTATCCAACCTGCTCCGAGGGTTGTGGCACAGACAGCACCATCAGCTTCCATATTTGTAAGGCCCCAGCAGAGACCTGTACCAACCCCTACCTCAGCAGAAGTATGAACTGCAGTGAGGCTATCGACACACCCACCTACCTTCAGTTCTCCTTCAGTCATTTGCAGTGGCCCAATAGGAAAGTACTCCTCCCCAGCTTGGGACATTTTTACAATTAGCAAACAAGAGGAGAACATTGTGATATGCTCCATTTGCCAAGCAAGTGTTCGCTGAGGTAAGTCTGGTTCACATTATGGTACTGGAGGTCTGAATACCCATATGAAAAAACTTTAAACAAGCCGGTGGAAGGAACATCTTAAAACATTGCTGTGGTCAAGGTGAGGAGAGCTGGGAAACACCAGCTACAACGTGTAAAATCGTGATGGAAGGTGAGGAAGAAGATAGTGATATCCTCCCGCAAAGCTGCCCTGCCCCCAGCAGTGCACCAGAATTAGCTGCCTCAGCGACCTCACAATGGCACAGACTGAGTCAAATGGAGATACCATGGCATGCAGTGACTAACCCATGATGCACATTGAATGTGCCACCACCCACCTCTCAAAGGTCACCTGCATTAGTGGCCCCACAAAAAAGAAAATGAAGGCTACTATTACGGGCATGGTTGTACAATGGAAAACTGACCAAATTGTTAGCGTTGGACCTCCTCCCTTATTTGTTTGAGGAAGGAGTAGGATTCTTAGAGTTTGTGGCAGCCATCTACCCGAAATGGAAGGTTCAAAGTCAGACCTGTTTTGCCAGAGTTGCTGTTCCAGTGCTGCATTTAGTTGGACAAGCTTTGCAGCAAGGTGATGTCTAAGCTCTCCACCTGATGACAGAGATATGGACCAGTTGTCAAGCTACTGATTACATGTAGGCCACTGCACACTAGATTTCTTTTGTGGGGGTAAAGCAGAAGCTGTCAACAGGTCTTGGCCCTGAAGATATTTTTTAAAAGCGTTAGGCAGCATGCAACAGTAGCCATGTTCGCCATTGAGAAATCACATACAGCTGCAAACATCTTGGACAAATTTAATAGCAAGGTGTCTGAATGGCTGTGACCCAGAGGTCTCCAAATTGGATCTCCTGCCACTGACAATGGCAGTAACATAGTCAAGGCCACTTCAGGGCCCTGCATTTGGCAAACTGCATCAACCCGGTTGTTCAAGACTTTCTCAAAAATTGAGACAGCCAAACTTGCAGCGGTGGTCAGACTACCACACTCCTGGTGGTCTGACCACCAGATTATGATCCTGGCAGTCAGACCACCAAGAGACTACCGCCTCCACCGGGATTTGAGAATTTAGCACTGCTCTGCTGCTCACAACTTCCCTTTCTGCCATCCTTTTCATGGCGAGGTCCCTGTCATGAAAAGGCTGGCGGGAACTGTAGTGCTGGGGGTTACGGGGGGCCCTTCACTGCCCATGACAATGTTGTGGGCAGTGCAGGAACCCCTCTGTCAGCACCCTTGGAATGCACGTTGTCTGCTATGCAATGGAATTGGCTGCACTGTTTCTACTGGGCTGACTGGTGAAACTGTTATAATATGATGGTTTCCACTGCCGGGTGGAAACATTGTAATATGGAGATGGTGAGGCCACCAGCTTGATGGCCACCTCACCACCGCCATATTGAAGTTATGGTTGTTCAACTGCCCAACTCATAATGAGGCCCATAGTCAGCAACCCATTTCAAGCCTTCTTTGAAAGCCCGGACGCAGTTATGAATTATTCAGCTTGGTAAAGGAATACCAGTTAAAGCCCTGATACTGGAGGTGCCAACATGTTGTAACTCAACCTATTATATGTTGCATCGTCTGTTTGAGCACTAAAAACAGATCAATGGCTGTCATTGAAAGAGGAGCTGATGCAATTGAGAAAGCTATGACCAAGGATGTGGACAAATGAGGCCTAGTGAAATGCATCACACAGATGCTGCTCCCTTTTGAGGTTTTCACACTGGAAGGTAGCAAAGAAACGGTACAAGAGGCTATCCTGTTGTTGCATCTGCTACAGGAGCAGCTAAATACGGTGTCTGAAAGGTTTGCAATCAGAGGTGGGAATGCAAACTCCGAAGCGCATGCCTTGTTTGAGAGCCTAAGCCATCACTTATTTGTAATGCAAGGCTGCAGAATTACATTATCTCATCTAAAGAGTACATATGTGCCATCCTACTTGATCCACGGTACAACAAAAATCTTCCCACTTCCTTTTTCTGAAGGGGATGTTTCCAAATGCAAGAGGTGGATTGTTGAGCACGCCGGAGAACTGAAAGAAGAACATCTGAAACATAGAGTCCAACTCCACAGTTCTAAGGTGCCGCCTTCAACTCACAGAGAGGGCAGTATTGTCTCAGAGCAGCCAGCACCAGAAAGAAGAACACCGGAAACCATTAGAAGAATTGGACCCAACCTCTGAATTGGCTTGGTTTCAAATGGGACGTCTTAAGACCAGTGCAGAAGTGAAGGAAAAAGAGGTCAAACAAGTAGCTGTACCAATGACACTTCAGAGGATGTTCCAGGAGTAACTGGATGATCAAAAATAGATGTATGTGGATCAAAACCCATTGGTGCATTGGTGCAGGAAGATGTGCCAATGGCCAGAGCTCTGCAGGCTGACAATAAGGTATCTGTCTCATCCTGTAGCCAGCATGCCTGTTGAACGTGTGCTCAGTGAAGCTGGCGCAGGTGTTACAGTGAGAAGTACCAGTGTCTCACATCAAAATATGGAGAGATTAACCATGAATTTGTTGTGATTATGGTTAAGAGAGTCACAAGGCCATTTTGTATACTTTTGTTTTACCCACAAATGCATCACCTAAAAAGCACTGACTGTCTGGTAGAAAAGAATTAAGGCAGAATAACACCAGATTAAAAGAGCAGTGACTTTTCTTTTAGCTAAATAGACACCTTGAGTGAAAGATACAAATAAATGACCTCTCATTTATGAGTAAGGCATTATGTACAATGGAGTGCAAGTTGCTGTGCCAAATTAATGGATGCATGCTAGCAAGCGCTTTGGGTATTTGCTACTGGCTGCAGCTGTGGCAGCTGTAGTTGACAATTATCTATCTTTATTTCTAATGGCCCTGCTCTTCTTCAAATGCCTTTCACTTTCTACGCTGACTCCAAAGAGGCAGGTGCATAATAAGATACTATGTCACACATGTCATATATAAAATATGGATATCCTATTTGCCGTAGGTAGGCAGTGTGGAAATCAATGCACTGCACTACAGGGAAAGAAACAGGTTGTATAGATTGTATTTGGCATGTTCATCACGGAGTATCCCTTACGCCAAACCTGAAATCAAATCAGGCACTTAGTCCCACTTTACTCACTGGCCTCACCCACCCCCACAAATTATTTCCAATTAATTAATTATCTGGGCAGTAAGGAAAGGAAACTTGACTTGCTCTACTGCAAGGTAGGTTAGAGGGATTAGGCAGGTAGGTAGAGCTTTTGCTATAGAATAGAGGGGTGTCACTGATCATTGATTCATCATGTACCTAACCTCTGGCTTATTCAGTCACTGTTATAGGCACAAGTCTAAAGGGAAAAACATGAACAGGGGTAAAATAAATCTGTTATGGGAAACCATGAAATATATTTTGGAATCACTTCATTTGGTCATAAAAATGAGGCACATGCCAAGAATGGAGTTTTCAATTTTTTGTTTGACTGGGACGGAAGAACATAGGAGGAAAGAAGGAGTGAAGTACTAAGAGGTGACTGAGTGGGTGAAGGGAAACACGCCTTGCGTGTTCGGCTTGCACATGCATTGAAAACTTCGCAACTGATGCATTAACTGAAGCAGACACACATTGTACAGTCAACACTGCAATCATGAATTGAACCATACTGCACTTCGGTCATGGGGGGTGAAATGCCATAGGCAGGGAGGGGGTTGATGAATGATGATGGGTGGGTTACATTTACCTCATTTAACAAACACAGTGAGCTAAGGGATTAGAACAAAAACTAAAGTAGCTCGAACTTTAACTCATAGATTTTATAACCATAAAACAATGTCAGTGCAATAGGTGACCAGCACGCCCCTCTTCAGAGGATCGCCCTTGTTAATTGACCCATGCCATTATTTAATCATCCTTTCATTCTTCCTAAATATATTCATCCACAGCCATCCTGATTTAGGCTTTACTTTCTCTCATCCAGTCTTTCACAAACATTTCCAATACATTCTCCATCCATTCCATTCCCACACTTTCTTCAAATCATCCTTCTTTCACCCATCCATCCATTTACCCAACACTCACCCAAGCATCCTTTCACCCACCCACATATCCTTTTCTTTCACTCATTTCACCCATCCTTTTTTAACCTTCTGTTTCTTCCTGTTCCCATCATTTTTAGTACACATTATGTGAGTGTTTGCTGAGTTGCAGACAGAAGAGACCATAACTCAACCACAGCTGTAGCTGGTAAAGTTGGGGCGCAAGTCACAAGTATATGACACCCTAGTAGCTAGTGAGAATAATAGTAACTGTTAATAAGCAAGCAATGTTTCTTACCATCGCCCGTCCCCGCTGCTGTTTCTCCCCCTGCTCTTTCTGCCCCATCAGCAGCACTTGATGAGCCAGTGTCACTCTGGGACTAGAAAAAAGATAATGCAGTGATAACAGGAATACAATAAAAATTGGATAGGCAAGTTGGAAAAAACAGTATAAAAAAATGAACAAGGAAAACTAAAATTAGTATTATTGTGGGTAGAAGAAAGCGTTAGGAGAATACAAATAATAATAGGACTCACTGGGGTGAGCAGAGTACCCAGCAGTGGTGCTAGTGGTTACTGCCTCCTCCTCCCCAGCTCTTTCCTGACCCACCACTGCACTGCCCCTCATCTTGCCCTTGGGTGCTAATGTAAGAAATAAAGAAGATAAAATAGAGTAGTAGTACAATTAATCTCACAAAAAGTATTACAACAGACAAACGCAGTAACATCGTACTTATCTAAATCAGATCACCTATGATACCAGTATCAACTATTATTGAGGTGGCAAAACTGATCCTAAATTCCCGATTCCAAATTTCCTTAGCAAAACCTACCTTTGGAACTATTGCAATGCAGTGAATGATCTTTGATTCTATTCTCATTTCTCAAGCCCCCTAACGGATCAACTCAGTCTCCCTTTTTTGCAATGCAGAGATGCATACTAGTACTACACATCACTGTGAAATCGCTTGAGACTGTGCGAGCTACATAAAGAAAGTCACAGAGGACTCTAACTCGCCGATATCACTAATTCCCTCTGGTGACAGGAGGACAGAAACGTCTGCATTGCAATGGCTTCTTAAAAAAACATCCAAAGCAAGCACCAATGAGTACGATGAGGTAGGGTCGAGCACCTGCCTAGCTCAAACTTGGTCACCTAATATTCTTAACCAAAACTAAACATAACTTTCCTCTGAGTAGGAGCAGCATGCTATTCAGAAAAAAGTTAGATGCACTCAGCACATCATTGCTCTGCAGTATACTCCTACATTAACTGACCACAAGCTCACATCAGCTTTCTCCAGGAGACCCATCCCTCCCACGCTGAGCTCCTATACCCTTCCAGATGGTAGCACAGTGCAGTATATGGAATGTCATACTCAGCCTTCGCCAGAGGCACCTTGTTGTGGATACCCCAAGGTATCCTGTTCCAAACACTTAACACAGTTATAGACAAGGCGGGCTGGTATGCCTTTGCTGATGGGCACCTGGTGACCCAGTGCTCTTGGGGCATTTCAGACAATGTTCTGGGCTGCTCTGTCTTACATCCTTGCCCAATGGGTAGGTATCCTATGGATCCTGGGGGGGTGACTATAATAATGTTTTAAAGTTTGCTCTGGACCGTCTTCACCCCATCCTATCCACAGCCAAATGCATCAACATTCCCAGCATTTTATCAGGTGGACCTAACAGTGGTCCATACTAGAAATATGGAGATCCCATAACCCACACACACACACTTGTGTTCCCACTATTCTGCACCACATAAATTATATGTCTGTTAAGATCGCTTCCTGTGCTTCCCTGAATTACTTCAAAAATATTCAGATGATTAGGTCACATCCTCTCGGATCATGCAGCACATATAACTGACATTGTATGGGTTGCCCTGCATCCACCCACACCTACCTGAGACTCCCCAAAGACACTGGATGACCCCAAATTCTGCAAAGCTCAACTCACTCACATCACTTTGAAGCATAACCAAGGAATGGCCACCCCACGGGCCATTGCATGGAGTACTATTAAGGTGGTCACTAGGGGCTTCTGCATACAGTATGTTGCAGGATTTCACAGGGAATTACCCACGGCCCTCTGTGACGCTGACGAGGCAGTCAATGAGTTAGATAATCGCTATGCTGGATGATGAAGCAGGAAAAGTCCTGGTGGATGCCAAGAAACACCAGGCAACAGTTGTGGAGCACCTCCAATGTTACAACTTTACTGCGTATACCTCCTGTATTCACACCACAGCAGATAAACCTGATCATCTTCTTGCATGGATGACTCGCCAGGATACGCACAGCACCGTATCACCGATATTATCATCTCCATGAGCCAGACTGGGATGTCCCAGTCAGCTATCCTTCAAGCTTTCAGTTCCTACTTTGCATCCTTAGATACAGATCCTACCGCCTCTACTTTAGAGACAGCATAACATCTCCTACACCCTCTTCATCTACCCTCCATTAGGGCCCTAGAACAAGAGGAATTGAACCGACTCATAACACCAACTGAAATTAATCAGGCAATTAATGATTTAGGCCATAATAGAAATCCTAGTCTTCAAGGGATCCCCACAGAGTATTATGGTAAGTTCTCGACCCACCTTCTACACCAGACTGGTACAAATGTATCAAGAGGACCTCACCACTGGCACTCTCTCATCCTCCTTACAGGTATCCCTTATTGTTTCCCTACTAAAACCAGATTGAGACCACACACATCTCTCCTTCTATCAACCTTTAACACTGTTGGGAGCTGACTCTAAAATCTTAGGCAACAGACTGTCGGATCCGTACTTACAAGTGATCTCCACCCTGATCCAACCCGATTAATATAGCTTTGTACTAGGGCGGAACATAACTCTTAAATATAAGGCATCTGTTTCACGTCATGGACCAGGCCTCATTGCATTGTGTGTGGGAAATAACTCTTATGATGGACCTTGAGAAGTATTTCGATTCTCTGTCCCTGAACTATTTCTTTGAGTTCCTATGGGCAGTGGGCATCAGCCACCGCCCCCCACATATACAAAGCTATTACACAAGGGGTCATCATCCAGGGTATGGATTGGCCACTTAATCTTGCCCCAGTTCCCAATTGGGCACAAAGCATGCCAAGGTTGCCCCCACTATCCTCTTTGTCATCGCTATGGAACCACTGGCCCATCATCTACGCAAAGAGGGCCAACAGTGGGACATTCTTTTTGATGGAGTCATTCATGCAGTGTTGCTCTATCCATTGCCACCATCTTTCAAGATTTTACAATTGATATGGGCTTTCATGTGAATTGGCAGAAGTCATGTGCTTTTGCACTGTACAATGATGTACCTCCCCCTAGGTGAGTAGCATGGGAGACACCTCCCTAACTTGGACAACAGCTGTGGTCTGTTACTTAGGGATCAGACTTTACCATTCTCAAAGTGGTTTGTTTGATGGTAGTTTACAGGGAGGTTTCACAACATTTAAAGCTCATAGACTTTTCTCACAAAAATTACATCTTGCTCTGACTGGCAAAATTGCATTGTCAAAAACTATTATCCGCCTTTTATGCCACTTTGTTAACATTCTGGTGTGTCATCACTGCTGTTTCTTTGAAGAACTAGACCAATTATTGAGCAACTTCCTGTTGAACAGCAGAAGATGAAGTGTGTCCCTTTGCAAACTCCAACTGCTAGTGGACCAAAGGGGATTCAGGGTGCCGTTCTTCGAGAACCATTATCTCACGGCTTAATTACAATGGCTGTCCAGATGGTTAGTGGGTAAAAACTTGTATGAGATGAGTGCAGGAGATGGGCCCCTCCCCATGCTTCACCAGTGTCTCCATCCTCCCATCTGAACACAGCAGTCAAGTTCTCCTCATGTACGGATTGTTCAGAAATGCCTGGCCAAGGCCTTGCAGCTCACCAAGTGGATCTTCCCATATTCCCCAGTTCCCTGCTGGGCCTACCTAGCACTCTGGAGTGGGGAGTGGCTGAACAACTAGCGGAATGGTAATACCACTCCCTGTTTACAGTTGTTAACCTTTTCCAGGACTTTCAACTCTTCATATTTGAACAGCTACGCCTCAACTATAACATTCCCCTGGTGAGTTCCTGACACATAGGCAAATTCCAGTGGCACTGTGTGCTCGTCGGAAGAACAACTGGTGAACAACCTCCAACAATGCTGTGATCCATACTTTGTATACCATGGGGGAGAGACAATACCTGGTCAATTAGTTTTATAATGCGCTCAGAGAACACACATGCCCTCAACTGACACATCTCCGAAAATTATGGGAAGAGGACTAGGGAACATCTCTCCATGACATCAAATGGGCCAGGCACCTGGAATCCCTGAAAATGAAATCCAGGAATTCCCACTTTAAAAACATCCAATTTACAGTCTTCCATAGGGCTTACATTTTACCGTCTCACCTGAATTGCATATTTCCCACAGCTGACTTAGGGGGTCATTCCGACCCCGGCGGGTGGCGGGTGGCGCCCGGCGGGCGGAAACCGCCCAAAGACCGCACCGCGGTCAAATGACCGCGGGGGTCATTTCCACTTTCCCGCTGGGCTGGCGGGCGATCTCCAAAAGATCGCCCGCCGGCCCAGCGGGAAAACCCCTGCAAAGAGGAAGCCGGCTCCGAATGAAGCCGGCGGATTTGCAGGGGTGCGACGGGTGCAGTGGCACCCGTCGCGATTTTCACTGTCTGCTAAGCAGACAGTGAAAATCTTTGTGGGGCCCTGTTAGGGGGCCCCACGACACCAGTTCCCGCCAGCCTCTTCCTGGCGGTGTAAACCGCCAGGAACAGGCTGGCGGGAAGGGGGTCGGAATCCCCATGGCGGCGCTGCAAGCAGCGCCGCCATGGAGGATTCCCTGGGCCAGGGGAAAACCAGCGGGAAACCGGCGGTTCCCCTTTTCTGACCGCGGCTTTACCGCCGCAGTCAGAATTGCCCGGGAAGCGCCGCCAGCCTGTTGGCGGTGCTTCCTCTGCCCTCCACCCTGGTGGTTTGAAACCGCCAGGGTCGGAATGAGGGCCTTAGTTTGCTCCAGATGTTGAGCTATTAGGGCCAATGTTGCACACATGCTCTGGTCCTGTCCACACATAGCAGGTTACTGCCATGCCATATGCCCAAAATTGGCCACTGTTACAGAATTGACTACACTGAACACTGGCCACAGCTTTACACGTCTTCTCCAGGGGGAATCATCAGAAAGTGAGGGCCCAATTTGCTAACCTAGCCCTTCTGCCTGCCAAGTGACTCCTCATCATGCATTGGCAAACCCCTCACCAACCAGCCCTTCCCCATTGGCATGCAGCTCTTCTTTTCTGAGATGAGGCTGAACACTCTGCACTATGGGAAGAGGCTAGACGGAAATTAAAACTCCACATAGCCCTTGCCTGGGACAAGCAATTCAAAGATCTTATAGCTGGTGATCCTCCTCCTTCCCCAGCCCCCTAGTCTATTAAGTCCAATTTCACTCCCTCTTCTTTCCTTCCTTTGAATTCCCCCCTGGATTACTTGGGGTTTTCCCCATTTGGGGTTCATTATCCGTCTCCAATTACATTCATATAGAGAACACCAGACCACAGCAATTTTCACACAAACTCAGGTAAGAACAGTAAACAATTGTTAAAGGCTGTAATGATTCAGCTTTCTTTCAATTAACCCAGACCTATTGCAAGGATTACTCATGTCTCCTGGTAGTGCTTCTTATTCTCATATCTCATATGCATGCCATCTATTTTGTCTTATGTGATTACTAAATCTACTGTATCGACATTACACATGGACATACCAGATGCTTTCATTATTTCTGCTTTTATTGTTGTACCGCTCATGACTCTGTGTGCAAAAATTCAATACAAATTATTCTCAAAAACAAATTAACACCAAAGGCAAAACATCAGGCCATTTCAGTGATGTGAATGCACAGACATTTGCCAACAGGGACTTTCTAGTTCAATTGAGCTGTTCTTCAATCCAAAATGCTTATGGGCCATAACTACATTGTAAACATTGCTCTGCTTGTGAAACTACACACAGTATCCTCGGGCTTCACTGTTAAAATGAGTTCCATAATCTGACTCCAGAGAAACTGGCATTGGGTACCTAGGTATTAACTCTTTCAATAGCAGTTTATCTACATTGAGCCTGTCATTTCTGTGTTGTGGGTAGGCTTTCACCCATCGAAATTGCATACTGTAACTAGAACATATTTCAGCCCATTACAAGCAGGCATCTCAATGAAGTCCATCTCCATTCTTTTGAAAGGACCACCTGATCTTACTACATGCCTACTGTAACTAGTGTTCTTTTCCTTATGACCATCTGCTGGCATATCACATACTGATGGCACAATACTTCTGCAACCATCCTGAATCTATGGTTAAACCAATTCTGTCTCAACAATCTCCCTACTGAAACTCTCCTTAGATTTGTTGTGCCATTGAAGTGTTAATTCATGGGAAACAACAAACTGTCTTGCATCTGCTGAAACCAAAATGTAATTTGCTGTTTTTCCCATATCATGTTCTGATCCAACCTTGCTGTTCTGCTTCTGGAACAACCTCCAGTGATATATTTAGCTCTTCCCCTGTTTCAACAACTGACAATGGCATCGAAAAAGCAGTGTCTTTTTTAAATTCATTTATGTAAGCCCATCAAATGTGAAATCCACAAGAGGACAATGCCATGCAATTTCTTCAGCAAATCTCTTTCCAACTGTGCCATATCCATTTCCACTTCTGTGAGGTGTGCATTTAACAACTGCAACTTCAGTATGCAACTGCAATGTATCTAACAGTTTTCTCACATTCTCCCTATTTTGTAAGGGATTGCCAAATGAGGTCATGAAACCCCTCTGTGACAATTAACTTTCCAAAGTCATGGGCCACATCAAAGCCATAATGACTGTCTGTAAATATAGTCACTCTCAATTGGGCTGAAACAATACAAGCTCTTTTAAGGGCAATCAATTCTGCAACTTATGCTCAGGTAACACACCTCAAAGCCATTAAGCTTCCACAACCTCTTGAATTGTGCAGACAGCACAAGCCGATCTCAAGACATCTTCATTGGTTTTCAGACATGAGCCACCCATAAAGATTCTATAAACAGGGTCAGGTTTTTCTTTTATGTCTTGACTTGGTGCATAAATCTGTGACTTCTAGACAATCGTGTTAAAACTCCCAATTATTGAAATCATTTTGAGGCAGTGGTAGTACTCTTGATAGAAGTGATGTTTCCAGCACCAAGGGTTTGCTATGCATACTTTGTAAATCTGCTTATTGGTCAGGCACTGTTTTTTTGTATTCTGGTAAGCAGAATTTCTACTGCATGAGGGGCCATGACAGTTAAAGGATGCCCCATCATTATGTTTTTACATCTCTCAATATTGACACAGCTGGGCTGTCTGGCAGCTTCTGGGTCAAGGGTAAGCTTAAAATAAGCCACAGATCTTCAGGGACCTCCGTGCATCTGAGTAAGCACTGAGAGAGTGCAGCCCTCCCTCTCCCTACAAAACATTGTGAGCATCTTTGTGTAATCAGGCATTCCTAGCACTGGGGCACAACAGAGACTTTCTCTCCGCTGCAGAAAAGCTTTCAAGCCTTTGTCCCATGGAAGTAGATCAGGCACATCTTTGTGTGTCAACCTCTGTACAGTCTTAGCCACCAGGGAAAGGTTTGGTATCCACTGTCATCAGTACCCAACCATTACCAGATATATTCTGACTTCTCTCTGTGTTCTGGGTGGATTCCTTCTTAAAATTGTTTCAACTCTCTCTTGTGACACCTTTCATGTTCCTTTCTCAATGATATGTCCCATTCAACTTCTTTTTGACAGTATTGCAATTTAATCAAATATACTTTAAGTCCATTCTTAGCCAGATTATTCAACAGAGCAATGGTATCCTGTCTGCAAGCTTCTCTAGTGTTCAATGACACAAGTATGTCATCAATATACTGCAACAGAACTCAGTAGCAATAGCATCTGCAGAGACTCAAAAAAGTTTTCTTCAATATCTGATTAAATATGGGACGACTCTCAGTATATTCTTGTGAAACTCTGCACCATGGCAAACTGTCTCTTAAAACACGAAAGAGAACAAGAATTGACTGTCCTCATGCTATGGGATGGAGAAAAATGCTTGGCAGAGATCCACAACAGTAAACCATTCTGCAGTGCATGAAATTTACAAAAGGGTGGTAGCTGGATTTGGTACCATTGGACAAAATGGAACAACATTGTCATTAATTTTTCTGAAATCTGAACTATTATATAATATAATATAATATAATATTGTATATTATATATATATTATATTAATATTTTCCATTGGGCTTCTGTAAAACTATGAACGATTAATTGGACAAAATGGAACAACATTGTCATTAATCTTTCTGAAATCTGAACTATTATATAATATAATATAATATTATATATTATATATATATTATATTAATATTTTCCATTGGGCTTCTGTAAAACTATGAACGATTAATTGCAAGGTCTCCAAACAATTTCACTTAAAGTTTTTTTCCTCAACATATCTTTAATTAATTGTGTTATTCCTGCAACTGTCTCGGTCTCAAATTGCATCGTGGTGTTCTAAGAAAGAATCCATTGGACTTCACTGTAATAAAGCCTGACTGTACACCTTTGATTAGTCTGATATCCTTTTGTGTAAATGTATACTTCTTTTTCTCTTAAATCAGGGTACTAACTCTCTGCTGTCTTTACTGGATAAAGTCCTACAACTCTTTCTTCCCAGACCATTTTGAAAACAACGTCTTCATCATAAGTTTGAAACTCAACACCCTGCAATGTACAGTAAAATGTGTGATTTAACTTGTACCGCAAATCTCTTTCTAGCAGGTTTACAGGGCTCGAAACACACAATGCTTATTGGTGTTTCTCTTCAAATGATTCTATTTTTGCAAGACTTCTGAAACTCGATTTGTAATCAGTTTTTTCATAATTCTTACAACTTGGATCTTTTTCTGAGAGGGACACTTCTTGGACTTCTGCTGTTCTAACGGTGGAGTGGGTAGCATCAGTATTGATAAAAAATTACACTTGGTGACCATATACCTAACCTTCTACAAATGATCCACTCGGGTCTACCTCTCAACTGCGCTAAGTAAGCAATCTTCCTCCTCTTTCAGGCACCATAATTGCTAATTATCAGAACCAAAACTCTTACTGTCCAACATAGGGAACCTTTGATTTTGGTTCTGGCTCTGATTGTGCAATGGGTTTGACTTTACTGTGGGGATCTGATCCGTATTAAGTCTGTTGTGTCCTATATTTTGTGAGAACATTGGGGATTGTAGGACCTGCAACATTGGAACCTTCTCTGAGTTGGCAATTTCTGAATGTGTACATTCTACATCTGCATTTGATTTTCTTCTTGCATTTGATTATTTTCAGTCATTCTATCTTGATTCAGCCTAAACGTCCTCTTCTAATGCTTGATTTTGATACAAAAATAACAGTCATTTACTTCAATGTGCAACATATAAACCAGAATTCGAATCAACCATAACTACTAAACCTCTATCCTGTGGAACCATCATACATCCCTTAAAACCTTAGACTCCAGTTTGGAAACCGACACCTAACATTTCACCAGAATTGCCTGGAAACAATTGATTCTGAAAACCTTTCTGCATCAGTTTTGTTTTCACAAGAATAAACGTCTTAAGATTCTTCTGCTTCATTTCCTGTTCATCACTACAATATTTAACATATCTTAGGATCTCATCCAACAATTTTGTCTGCCAGCAAAGCACACTCTGATGTATATGCATACTGATGGCTGGCCTTATTGCAAGAAAAAACTGTGACACAAAGAATCCTATGTCATTTGGATTGAGATGATCCTGCCCACTGAGTTGCTGAAATGCCTGCAACAATTCCTCAAAGTAGTCATGTATTGACCTTTTTGGCTCCTTCAATGTTCTTTTCATCTTCATCTAATTAATATATTTTGGAGGAACCTTGTCTTTCAGAAAAGTAATCCCTTCATCATATTCATTCATTACTATAAAAGATGGTACATTACTGCATGCATCTCTTGACGGTTCTGTATGTGGCCACTGCATAGCAATTTTACACTCTGTCCACAAAGCATTTGGCACTACAATATCAAATAACATATTCAAATCAGACCACAGCACTTTTGAAATCATAATAAATCTGTTTATCTTTGTGTGCCACTTAACAGGACTCTCTCTCAGCATTGGAAAATTATTTATAAATGCTGTAAGATCTCTTCTACTCCTTGGCACATGCACATACGGTCCACCTGGTATTTCTCTCAATGGAAAACACAAGCTTCTCCTTCATCTGGCGGTCGCTTACCATTTAGTTCAGTCACCTCCAATTGTTTATTTTTCTTTCATGTTTCTTTTTTCATTAGCTCTCTAATTTATCAAAATCACTCAATTTTTGAAGGCATTTTACTAATTAGGTAATATGTCATCATGTTCCTGGAGAATGCCTTGTCACAATAGCGTCATCCTCCAATTGTGCCCTAACACTTTTATGCAATGGGTTACTTTGGAAAGATCAACTTCATATTTTCTGGTCAACTCAGTATATTTGTTATGTGTAGCCACTGCACATCTAGTGATCTCTTTGCTCAGATAAATTGGCTAATTTCTCGGTATTCATTCCTATGTGAAAGATCTAAAGCTCCTCTAATTATTTCTTCCAATTCTATCTTTAAAATCAGGACATTCAATGGTCTTTCCTTCTTTGCCTTCTGTGTTATGACCACCTGATTCTCAGCGTTTCTTATCTTGTTATTCTCTGTGGCTTCTTTAAACCATGGGGGAAAGGTCAGTCTTCAAATCAATTTGTCTCGCCCTGTGCTATTGGTATCATAAAATGAATCCTTCACCCTTCTCTCAATAACTGAACATTTTACAGTGACAAACAACAATTTGTTAATTCTGTGATGGTGGGATGAACCCTGTCACAGGTGCTCCTCCAACAGCTCCTTGGACTACATTATTTGGGACACTATTAATAGGAGGAGTTGCTGTGTTAATCTCTAATGGCTATGCTGCTATGTCTCTAGTAAAAGGTGCTGGTAAAGTCGCAATAGAAGTAACACCGGGGGGCCTCACTGTGGGAACCATCTCAACTAGTGCAGGCACAACATTAGGCATAACAGATTGTGCAACAGTCTATGTCATCTGTAGCGGTCTTTCAATTAGAACTGCAGTTGGGTCAACAGGGGCTGTATCTACTGTCACATTAGATGTTGAATCACCCTCAATATTTGTAGTAGGGGCCACATACGTTAGTGGACGCACAGCCAATAATGGATCTAGAATTCCATCCCCTGAATCACTGTTGTATCAGCTTTCTTTCCATCTTCCTCATATTCATGCCCCTGTGCTTTATTCTTTTTTGACCTCTCAGGGTTTTCATTAGTAATCTAACTCCTTCAACTATAGCTTTCATCCACCTTTGCTGTAGCTCATCCCATTGAGCATCTGCATAATTATGCACTGCTAACTTAGCCTTGCTCTGATGTTTCTGTCTCTCTTTAGCATGTGCTGTTTCTCCCAGGTATTCAATGTATCATATTGTGTAGGTTTAGTTGGTGGCTTCATCACATATAGCTTTTCTTTCAGTCTTTCAATAATTATCAATTCAAATGTACCATATCTTGGGAAACTTAAAGGACCCTAATTTTCAGTGATCTTGGAAATGTGATGAAGCCATAAACGTGTATGTAACCCAATAGTCATTGCCATAAAATGTGCTGGTGTAACCTCATCACCTTCCAGTACTGCAATTGTCACATCAACTCCCATAAAACCTAAAAAATCGTATCATGATTTAGGATTAATTTAATAAATGGCAAACAACATAATTTACATCATCAATGGTTTTACTCTATTCCGCAAATGTCAATTTCTTATCAAGTCCATCCTCCAATCTCAACATGGTTCTGTGCACAGACCATCCAATCACTATGTGGCATTTCACACTAACCAACCAATCTCAGCGCAGCAAAATATGACGCAACTGCTCACTCCTTGCAGTGGTTCACCCTCCTTTACAATTTTCTCATTGACACAATTATACAGCTCTAAGTACCCACAAAATAAGCAATCTTTGTCTGCACCTCCAAAGAAAACAAAAAGACAATTCAGCAACTCGAATAGTCAGGTTTTTACACCCTCCAACTTTACTCACTCATATAGATTTTCACACACACGAAATAAATCTAGATGAGCATGAAATCACTCTAATCAATTCAAAATTGATAAATATTGGTATAGTGAAAACAAATTATTAGAGCCCCAATCTTGAATGTGCAGATAATGGCACCTCACGACCTGCACCACCAAAGCTTAGCCCCTTCTCAGTCTGCTAACCTCTTTAACTTCTTTCCAATGGGTGCATAAGCATCACCAATTCATTCAACGCCAATTGCAGTGCATAACCCTACTAATACTCACAACCTCCAATTCTGCAACTGCCTTATAAACCATCCTCCATCAATCTTCAAAATTCGGTCTTTGGAGCATGGGACATAGGCATCACAGCAGTTAATTACTTGTCCATTTTCTCATAATGTAAACCATCCTCTTGCTACCAACTTTGCAGGAGAAGGGATCTCAGTTAAATTGTTGTTTTATGAGGTTTTACCATTCATCTGGACAGAAATCCCCACTGTAACATTCAGGACTGATGAACCTTTGTTGTCAGTTGAGATTAACCAGGAGCTGTACATAAGACTAAGTTATCATCACAATTTCATATGTATTTTCTGTTAATATTTCATCTTTATTGAGTCAACATTTAAATTCATCAATATCAATCATTAATTTTGTCAATGATCAAATGTAAGCAATCAATAAATCATAATAATTGCATTAGGCATGTTCTCTAAGGGAAACAATTCCTATTCTAAGAATGAAGATGTTTTCAAAGGTGTCAGTTAGAATCAGAGGGAGATCAAAAAGAATATCTTCATCATCAGCTGCATCATCAAATATCAGCTCAAATTCAATAAGGATTAAAAGCAGAAACCCCATAAAAAGAGGTTAAAGCAACTCAGTAGAGTCTCAGCATGAGCAGCACATGGCAGAGGAAAGTGAAAGTTGTAAATGAAAGAGGTAATCTACTCTTGGAACACACATTATTAATAACATCTTAATCTAGACTTTTGCAATACGTGCTTCTTCATTCTTGAGTTGGCAAATAAGCTTTTGATGCCCTTCTGGGAACAGGATCACACATTAGTCTTCTCACTAAGAACACAATAGTCCATAGTTAGTGTTAGAAATGGGGTTTTTGGTTGGCAGTCAGGTTGCCCTCTGTCCAAGTAAGAACCCTCACTCTAGTCAGGGTAAGTCACACACAATCCAAAATCAGCCTGTGATGACCCTCCGGTAGCTTGGCACGAGCAGTCAGGCTTAACTTAGAAGGCAATGTGTAAAGCATTTGTGCAATAAATCATACAACACCATAGCATAACACCACAAAAATACACCACACAGTGTTTAGAAAAATATATAATATTTATCTGGGTATCTTCAGGTCAAAACGATCAAAGTTGCAATACGAATTTGTAAAGATATCACTCAAAAGTGATAGAGAGTGTCTTAAGTCTTTAGAAAGTAAACAAAGTCTCTTTCAAACACAAAGTACCTGGTTTCTGGTGGAAAATCTCCTCAGAGGGCCACAGGAGAAGAGGTGCGTGGAAAACTGGTGTGTGCGTCGATTTCTCCTCAGCACACACGGACTTGCGTCGTTATTTTCCACGCAGGGAGTCGGGCGTCGTCTTCCGGCGCGCGGACAGTCTCTTACTGTGGTTTGCGGTGAGTACCAGATGTCCCGGGTCTGTGCGTGGATTTTCCTGCTTGTTTTCCGGCTGCGCGTCGTTCTGCGGGGCTGCGCTTCGAAGTTTCGATCTCACGGCAGGCGTCGCGTCGATTTCTCCTGCGGAGTCGGGCGGCGTTGTCCTTGTGAGGTCGTGCGTCAAAGTTTTGATCTCACAGCAGGCGTTGCGTCGATTTCTCCTGCGGAGTCGGGCGGCGTTGTCCTTGCGAGGCCGTGCGTCAAAGTTTTGATCTCACGGCAGGCGTCGCGTCGATTTCTCCCGGGAAGTCGGGTGGCATTGTCTTTGCGAGGCCATGCGTCAAAGTTTCGGTCGCCCCGAAGACGTCGCGTTGATCAGCGTCTGTGTGCGGCGTTTTTCATGCCGCCGAACAAGCTGTGCGTCGAAAAGTTCAGCGCACGGAGCGTCCAGGAGGAAGAGAGAAGTCTTTTTGGTCCTGAGACTTCAGGGAACAGGAGGCAAGCTCTATCCAGGCCCTTGGAGAGCACTTTTACAGCCAGACAAGAATTCAGCAAGGCAGCAGGCAAACAGCAAGGCAGCAGTCCTTTGTAGAAAAGCAGACAGGTGAGTCCTTTGAGCAGCCAGGCAGTTCTTCTTGGCAGGATGTAGTTTCTGGTTCAGGTTTCTTCTCCAGCAAGTGTCTGATGAGGTAGGGCAGAGGCCCTGTTTTATACTAAGTTGTGCCTTTGAAGTGGGGGTGACTTCAAAGAGTGTCTAAGAAATGCACCAAGCCCCCTTTCAGTTCAATCCTGTCTGCCAGAGTCCCAGTAGGGGGTGTGGCAGTCCTTTGTGTGAGGGCAGGACCTCCACCCTCCCAGCCCAGGAAGACCCATTCAAAATGCAGATGTATGCAAGTGAGGCTGAGTACCCTGTGTTTGGGGTGTGTCTGAGTGAATGCACAAGGAGCTGTCAACTAAACCTAGCCAGACGTAGATTGAAGGGCACAACAAGATTGTAGTGCAAAGAAATGCTCACTTTCTAAAAGTGGCATTTCTAGAATAGTAATATTAAATCCGACTTCACCAGTCAGCAGGATTTTGTATTACCATTCTGGCCATACTAAATATGACCTTACTGCTCCTTTCAGATCAGCAGCTGCCACTTCAACAGTGTATGAGGGCAGCCCCAATGTTAGCCTATGAAAGGAGCAGGCCTCACAGTAGTGTAAAAACGAATTTAGGAGTTTTACACTACCAGGACATATAACTACACAGGTACATGTCCTGCCTTTTACCTACACAGCACCCTGCTCTAGGGGTTACCTAGGGCACACATTAGGGATGACTTATATGTAGAAAAAGGGGAGTTCTAGGCTTGGCAAGTACTTTTAAATGCCAAGTCGAAGTGGCAGTGAAACTGCACACACAGGCCTTGCAATGGCAGGCCTGAGATAGGGTTAAGGGGCTACTGAGGTGGGTGGCACAACCAGTGCTGCAGGCCCACTAGTAGCATTTAATCTACCTGCCCTATGCACATGTAGTGCAATCTACCAGGGACTTACAAGTAAATTAAATAGTCAATCATGGATAAACCAATCAGTAGTACAATTTACACAGAGAGCATATGCACTTTAGCACTGGTTAGCAGTGGTAAAGTGCCCAGAGGTCAAAAGCCAACAACAACAGGTCAGAAAAAATAGGAGGAAGGAGGCAAACAGTTTGGGGATGTCCCTGTCAAAAAGCCAGGTTCAACAGTTAGCAATGTCAAGTAAAACATTTTTCATCAAATACAAAGTTTATGCTTATAAGCTTTCACACCATTCATTTGCCTTTAGAAAACTGCATCTTAAAGTATAAACTTCTTTGTTACCTCACTACATGACAAGTTACTTATTCATTATTTAAAAGTATTCTTTCTGTAAGTAAAAACATTTGCAGAGTTAAGCAAAAACATGTTATGCAACTAATATTCATTATGAAAAAATATGTCTTTGGGAAGATTAGGAAAAATAATCATGTCACATTCTTAAAATAGGTCATTTTGTCAGTAAATTCTGCTTCAGCTATTCAGGCCTAGTACATGTACCTATGATTGTCTACTACATTTCTTGCCATTTAAATGCACTTATTTCCTTTTAAGACCTTCATGTTATTTCTGCGCATTATTGCGTTATTTTCTTGACATTTCAAAACTTTACAATAAAACATTATAACTATTTGTATTTTATATTATTGTCCTGATCAAATGTTGTAATTAGTTCTTCCATCACCGTAAGAAAAGTTTCAGTACTTGGCCCACCTTCAGTCACAGTTGCATCCCTTTGCCTTAAAGCTAACATCTCCTCTGTTTCTTTTTCTGTTGACATCCTGTGCACCTCCCTGGCATGCCATTATCTACTCAAATTGACCGTGATATCACATAGTGAACAAACCTCCTTGCTCCTCCGCTGCATACACTGGCACTCTGTCATTTTACTTCCTGGTATTATTAATGTCATCATGAGTGGACATGGTAAAATACACAATTTGCAATTGCTATTTGCAACTTGTGACTGCTATTCACAATTTGTGATTCCGTTTTACAGATTTCTTATTTGGAAATACCAAATCACGATTTGTTAACAATGGAGGGTAACTTTTTATACATTCTAAATAAGCAATCGCAAATTATGAATCTGCATCATTCACAATTTGTTGTTTCTTATGTATGTCTTTCATGCATGTGTCCCTCAATGCCTTAAATACTATAAACTATGGTATATTTAGCAGTTTATCTTTTTAATTTTATACAATTGTGCATTGGAAGAAGATGACTTCGGCAAGAAATGCAGAAATGCATAAGGTCTTACCTGACCAAATGTTTTTATCTGTTGAGTTATCACACAATATGGATACTTCTTATCCGGTTCCTCAAAATAGAATTTCACTGACATCAATGATCAGCAAACCTTGAGACACCAGAGTGTGTCCTGGAGTAGAATGTGAAAAGCAGTGGCGGCCTGCGGCACCCAAAACAGGACTTGGCTTTGGGAGCAAATGTATCTCACTGACGGGCACGAAAATCAGCAGTGCCCTTAGGCTCAAAGTCTAAGCTCTCAATAGTGGTCAGTTTTAAACGGTATTTATAACGTGCTATGATTGAGAGCTCTGGAGTTGAGACTGAAGGCACTGCAAGTTTTTTTACAGTGCCTGTCAGTGAGTTAAACCAAGTTTAAAAAATAAGTTTCCTGTACCTAGTGCCTCATGCTCAGTGCTCCTCTTCATCCCGGCAGCAAAGGCTCCCAGAGCTGCAGCCAGTTACTCCCCTCTACCAATCCAGATGCTTCTTTCATGCTGCTCAGGCAGAAGGGAAGAAGCACCATGATTGGCTGGAGCGTGCTGGTGCAACGTTCCTTAAAACCCTGGGGATTTGCGCTTGCTCTCCACCCAGCTGTCTAAGACAGCTTGGGTTGGAGTGTTGGAAGTGTGCATGTCAGTCTCAAGGACGTCTCAGGACAGCCAGCCAAAGTGACATGTGTGCTTTTAACTGAAGTGCACACTATTCTTCCCTGCTTCTGCCTAACCCTGAGACTTGAATGTTGCCAATACAAAAATAAAATGGTACTAAGGGGGTCATTCTGACCTTGGCGGGTGGCGGAGGCCGCCCGCCAAAGTCCTGCCGTCAGAATACCGCTGCGCTGTCAAAAGACCGCCGCGCTAATTCTGAGTTTCCCGGCGGGCGGGTGGGCGACCGCCAGAAGGCCGCCCGCCCGCCCAGCGGGAAACCCCCTTCCACGAGGATGCCGGCTCCGAATGCAGCCGGCGGAGTGGAAAGGGTGCGACGGGTGCAGTTGCACCCGTCGCAATTTTCAGTGTCTGCTATGCAGACACTGAAAATCTTGGTGGGGCCCTGTTAGGGGGCTCCTGCAGTGCCCATGCCATTGGCATGGGCACTGCAGGGGCCCCCAGGGGCCCCACGACACCCGTTACCGCCAGCCAGGTTCTGGCGGTCAAAACCGCCAGAACAAGGCTGGCGGTAAGGGGGTCGGAATCCCCATGGCGGCGCTGCCTGCAGCGCCACCATGGAGGATTCCTCAGGCCAGGGGAAAACCGGCGGGAAACCGCCGGTTTCCCTTTTCTGACCGCGGCTTTACCGCCGCAGTCAGAATTGGCCTGGATGCACCGCCAGCCTGTTGGCGGTGCATCCGCGGTCCCCGGTCGGAATGACCCCCTAAATCTTTTTGCTTTTCTTGTTTCCTGCTCTCCAGTGGAGCGACAACACTCCTCCGCTCTCATGGAGTCACCACTAGTGGTAAAAAGCAGGCAGATGTAACAGGTTTTGTAGTATGGAAACCCAAGATGCCTATTATAGAAGTGGTGGTAGGTTCATAATCATGCCACTCCAAAGACCATCTGAGACTCTTATTATGTTTACCAGGTTTCTCAAAGTTGTGATTCTGAAATTGCGGTGTTGGAATAGGATAAGCACAGGAGGCAAATGATGATTGCACAACCTTCAACATTACAGAAATTGATTTCACTGCCATTCTGGGCATATATCTGTACAGCAAATGTCATCACTGTAGTGGCCGACACCCTTCTCTACAAGTGACATAGTGATTCCCACCAAAACAACGTTAAAAGAGGAAGTCAGATAAACTGATCTCATCCTACTCAAATTATTACTGCAGGAAGTACATCACAACAGTTCCCTACAATTCCCAGCTTCTATCTTTATAAGAATTGACATCACTGTTTTCTATCTGAAACCCTTTGCTCCTCCCTACTTCAGTCTACTCATCAGTGCATCCAATCACATACGCATCTCGTATAAAGAGCCGACACAGACTATGCATTTTGTGATTCGGGCTAATAATGGGAGATTCAAATAAGGGTGCTACCTTTTGGGGGTTTGAAGAACAAGAGGCCTCTGGCCCAGAACCCTGGCCCACTGCAACGTCTGTAACTACCTACCAGGTAAGATCTCATCATGTGTCTAGCCGAGCTCCCTTCACCATACATCTTCACAATAACAGTTAAAATTACATCATGCAAACACACACACAAAACCTTATCCCCACACATATTAACACTCACCCTAAAACTATTGTTCACACTTACCATATTATGCTGATGAACTCCGAGTCTGCTCCAGGCATTGAAAACATCAGTGCCTACTACAACCTTGAAATACTCTTCAACAGAAAAACATGTGTCACCTTCACACTGTTGCATATCCTAAATGTCCCCTTTCCTATAGGCTACGACATCTAGCATACAAATGCATTAGAAGGGAGAAAAGCATGCTGTTATCCCTAAGGTAACCAAGTGACACTCAAGACCAAAGAGATCTTTACATTTGACTTTCCACTCTGCAGCTCATTGCACCACCTCCCACCTCAATTACAAGCCTCCCAGATTGAACAATGACTTCCCATTCATTTGGCATGCCAACTGTACCATACTCAATGAGTTCAAAATACCAGACAATTCAAGTAGAAAGGAATAAGAGTCACCCTACTCAAACTCAACACCCCAACATAGTACAGAATGTCACCCAACCAACATACTCCAAAGGTAAAACCCATAAATTCCTCATTCTGACAAGATTAACTAGCCAATGCAAAACATCCATACCTGTTTACTGACCTGACCACCTCACTATCCACTTCACCATGCTCAGCATCAGACTAATAAATCAAGGTCAACCCAAAAGGCTGTCAACAATCTAAAGTTTCTAAATGACTTCAATGGATCTTTCGAAAAACATCTGAAAACTTCAATTAAAATGTGGTAGTCCAACCAGAACCCTTCATCACCTTTATAGTCCGAAAGCATCACTGACAACAAAAACTCCAGCTGCAGAGAGGAAATAATTTGAAAGAAAAATAGAAACCATGAATGTGTCAGTCTACTACACTACCTTAACACAAAATTGAGAAAACCCATTGTACCAGCCAAATCAAGCACTTGTCAACACTATGGATGGAGCTACTAATAGAAGTAAATCGGTCTTAAAGACAACCAAGAACAGGATTAACTCTGTGCTTGTCCCTTGAAACCAGGGCTTAATTTCGGCTAGTGATTTCCAGTGCTCTGCACCAGTGCCTAATTGTCAGCACTAGCGTTTATCACAGTATGCCACATGGCACAGATGAGCATAACAACAGTTGGTTATTAATTCAGTGTACATTAAAGTGACTAAAACCCAAGACACTTATATGCATGAGATGGTTAGTAGTTGTGTTGATAAGGTAATTGGCAGTGCTAGCTTGATAGTGGGGTTCTCTGACGAGGGCCCTGGCCTTTTTTCTTTTTTCTTTTTTTTTTAAATTGAACATTGCTCAAACCCCACAAGCCAACCTCCTCTAATTGGAGAAATAATCTGAATATTACACAACACATTGACAAAATTGCTGACATTTTCAACTCTCTCATAGTCACACCCCATGACTTCTGTCACCACAACCCTCCCTTGTCAAGTTATGCTTTAATGAAGACTGTATCAGAGGTTCCAAAAGACAGGCTTGATACACCCACCATTGAAGACACACAATTAGACACTAAATACCTCATCAATTACTAGGCCATCACTCACCTACTCTTCATCTGCAAATTTAGTGAAAAAACAGTCTACACATCTCCAAGCCGAAATCTATTTCAACCATTTACAACATGGCTGTCAGGAAAACTATTGCCAGTGTTGGTAAGTTCTTCCCTCAGCAAAAACGATTCCCCTTTTCCTTGTACCCACGTTGGTTACAGCGGCGTCCTCACTCCCGGTGTTTCTTGTGGAGGCTGTTCTTAGAACTAGCTTCTTCAGATTTAACTGTCACTCAAGATGGTGGCCACAAATCTTTGTGAGGTCAGCGCTCTAATGTTTCTACCTTAGCCTCGTGCCGAAGCTTCCCTCCTGCTGTTTCTCTCTGGGAGTTGTGCACTTCAACTCTCATCCTGAGGAGAATGAGCAGTGTTCCTGAGGCACATTGTTTCATAGAAAATTCTTCCAGTTGTGAGTAATTAATTATTTTTCTTGCTACGGTGTGCATTAGTATATTGTATATTTGTGAACCTTTGAACTGTTCTCCAGAGAACCTTGGATACCTCTGACTCCTGGGGAAAAGAAGATATTAAGTTAACATTTTTCTCTTACAGGGAGGCTAGTCTCTCAAAAGATCCAGGTTAGGAGAACTATAGAATTGGGTGAATGTGAATGGTTAAACAGTTGAATGCACAGTAGGAATGTACTTATCTATGCTCTTATCACCCAACTGCAGGTCCTTCCTTTAAAGAAATCCCAATAAGAATAAAGGTGCAGGTTACAGAAGCACACACTAAATGTCCTATCTTTAAATAGGAAACACAGGCTGGAACTGGATCTGGAGGCGGTCTCTCTTTTTCTTTTCCCATTCCCCTTTTCCCCTAGTGGATGCATGGTTCAGATAATCAATAAAGTCTGAGCATGCATCTGTTGGAGGGAGTTGGGTAAAAGGCATCTGCTCCTGTAGAAGTTTGATTTAATGGGTAATCTCCTGACAATGGCTATCAATCCGGCTTCAGTTATGCTCCAGCAATGAGACAGCAGCATTGCAAATTAAATAGAATACCCTCCTGATCTGATATTGTTGAGAATCTCAGCTACCTCAAAACCATTAAACATTACACCTCTATAAACAAATGTTTTCACTGGCATCATCCTTGAATGGTTCTCCTCCTATCTATCCAGTTCTTGCACATGACTATCCCAGAAGAACACTATGAACTGCAGAGTCCTCAGAGTTCCATCTTCTCCCTTGTCATCCTCACCTTCAATATGGATGCCCTTGGTTACAGCTAACAGTATCAAAATTCACCAATGGGCCAAAAATACACATCTCTACCTGAAAGGCTATTTCACTCCAGACATCCATTGCCTCAGACACTGCCAGCACTTCATTTAGACCCTACCTATCTGCCAAACCCACCATAAAAGAATTCCTAAAATGTGCCAAGTAAAACAAGTAACTAATAATCCCTATCTGGCACATGGCTCAAACCTGGACAGATCTCAAACCCAATTTTCACCCAATGCCGAATCACACAGATTCACCCTGGAACACATAGCCAGGAAAATAAAGACTGCCTGGTACCATCTCTCTCTCTAGTTAAGAAAGTCAAACTTTTCCCAAAAACTGAATTCTGAACAGCCTTTCAATTCCTCATACACCAGCATCTGTATGGTGGCAACACTCTGCTCCATGGCTTTTGAGACTCCATACTGTCACCTTTTAAGGGAATCCTACCTCTTGCACTGTGCTTCATCAAGACCTTTAAGTAATATGACTACATTACTCCTACCCTGTTGAAATTCCTCTGGTCCCTCACAGCCTACACAGTCTTCTGAACCAGCTGCATCATCTACAGAGCCACCACAGCAACACCCCAATCAATCCAAATCAATCTTGCAGACAAAGGGCCTGATTAAGATCTTGGCGGCAATACGGCGGGGGTGAGGCTGGAACCGGCAGCCTCACCCCGTCATATTACGATGTTTCCACTGGGCTGACAGGCGGAAACATCATATTATGACATTTCCTCCAGTCAGCCCAGTGGAAACAGTGAGATGGCACTTGACTAAGCTCCCTAAGGGAGCCAAGGCCAATGCTGTTGCACAGAACCACCCTCGGAATGCACACTGTGTGCATAGCAGGCAGTGTGCATTCCAAGGGTGATGGCAGAGGAACCCGGCACTGCCCACAACATGGTCATGGGCAGTGCAGGGCCCCCCCTGCAGCCCCCAGCACTGCTTTTCTGCCAGCCTTTCCATGGCAGTGCAACCACCTTGGGAAGGTTGGCGGAAAGGGAGTCATGCTCCATACAGCGGTGCCGAACTCACCACCATTGTGGCTGACCACGACTCTCACTGCCGCCAACCTGTTGTGATTCAAGATCCTGACAGTGGCGGTGGTCTCATGGCGGTAAGACCTGCAGTATTGTAATCTGTCAGTTGGACCACCATGAGTGCAGCGGTCCGCCAAACTCTTAATGGGACCCAAAGTCGTCTTCGGTGACTCTCGCTTCACCTGCTGTCACAACACCATCAGCCTACAGACAAAAAAACAAAAAAAAAACAAGGCAAAGGCCTTCTCAGTTTATGAACCCAGAACCTGGAAACACTTACTTGCATTCATCAGAAAGACCCAAACAATCCTTCATTTAGTAAAGATTAGAAGACACACCTATTTAAAAAAGCACTACATCATGGCATCTACCTCCATGATGGCCATGTGGTTAGTAATTGATTGTATCCTTTTGGCTGGCAGCATGTGTGTATGTGGGTGAGCCATAAATGCTCTAATAAAGGTCCCACAGGTGGGAGTCAATCTTACTTTTCTGCCTTTTCTTTATTTCAACCTCTTTAAGTTTGAATCACTCAAGATTCTGTATCAGGGAATCTTCTCTTCTTCTTTACTCTTAGAGTTCCTCACAGCCCACAAGCAACCGCTTGGTATAGAGAGAGAGCACAGGTAAACATTTTTATATAAAAAATAAAAAACATAATTAGAAAAAAAGTATTTGTATAGATTTTTCTAATTTATCATTTGTTTTTATAACTTTCTTTCTCTTTTGATTATTTCCTGTTTTTATTTCCTGTTTTTCTTCTCTCACTCAAATGTTCACATACATTTTGAATTCCTCTGGCTTGCGAATTCACTATATTTGTATTCAGCCTTCTTGGCTGAATGTGTCCTTTTTCGGGAAACATTTTGAATACTATATTTTTCTTAAATAGCTCCTCTGCCATTGTGGTGCTCCTGCCACAGGGCAATGACAGCCCGGTGTTTGGGAAAGGAGGAGAGATAGGAGGTAAATGATCAATTTGAATACAAACTCATGTATCTACATACTCATCAAGGAACAAGATTTCTCCCTTAAATGGCGCCAAAAATTTAGAATACCTACCTTATTGAACGTAATACTTAGACAAATGAATGCAACCTGAATATTAACACATTTGGTGATAAAGGGCATATCTAAATTTACTGGTAGCACTAAACAATTGTCAGTAGTAGACTCAACAGGGGCAATTTTCATAAAGCTTGAGCAGTCGTGCAAATGCACATATAAATATTTAGTGAAACGTCTCGCCAGGTATACCTGTTAGAGCTATTAGACCGGCGACTCTTTATGCCTATTCAAATCCTTCCACAATTAATGATCAGAAGGTCTGTTTTGATAAGAACTTTATTCATGAGTTTAGAATCCATACTTTGATTATTAAGACTATAAAATAGCAGATAAAGACCGCATAGGACATGAGATTCTAAAAATAAATCAGCAGTGGTGTTGCAGTCAGATATTAATGAATATCTAGTAAGCAGTATTTCACCCTTCCGGACTTTTATCAATTGGTTTTGACAAATATATTGTGAGTATATTTCTGCAAACAGTGACAAAAACACAACTGCTGAGACAGGTGCAAAAACTTTCAACCATCTGGTATGTTAATAGCATTAAGGTATTGAACACCACATGGGACTTGCTCCTTTTAGACGCATTGCCATTCTCACAATGCTGTTCTTCGCCTTGACGAGTATCTCACTTCAATTAAATGTGAAAATGATGCACACTCCCAAGATGATTATAGCATTAAGCTTCTTTCCACAGTCTATTCAACACTAAGAGCATCTGCAGGCGTACACATATAGCCAATGTATTTCTCAGCACTGTAATTTCTCACTCCACCAAATTTTCCATATGACCTTATGTGCAAGAGCTGTGAAATAAATAATGTTTAAATGCAGTTGAGGCTTCAGTAAGGCAAACAGTTAGTTACAAAAGTGAAAAGTTTCTGAAGAATGTAACTTTTAGTCACATTAAAACAACACATTATGTAAGTTGATGTTTTTGATGGAAACAAGTAAACCACTTCAGTCAAAAGTTGTGAATGCCGATTAGAAGTAAAAGTGAGATAACATTATTTTTAGGTTATGAACTGAAAGAACGTCACATTTCGGCTTCTTAAAAATGGCTAACATCGTTCATATATTTGGCTAGGAATTTGATGAGGATTGTTTTTCTTTTCTTTATTGTCATGCATTATGCATATTACAATAAATTTTAAAGGCATAACAGATGTTGTCTCAGCACGCTGTGGCATATGAGCTCACTTTGGTGACAACACATGGGCCCTCCATGCAGCACACCCCTGACTTAATTGAAATGAGAATTGATCTGTAATAGCTCAAGAATTTGCTTCTGGCAACAAGGTAGGAGCTTTTTCTTCAGGAATAAATTGTTGCCGAGGGCGGAGAGGGGTTGCCATGCGAGGGTACTCTATTTCGTTCTAAGAAAGAAGACCCCAAATCGGCCACTCGGAAACAGCAGTGGGGTCCCTGCAATTCCACACTGCTTTTGGAAATGTGACAACCTAAGGGGCATATTTAGGTGCCACTAGCGCCACCTTAGCACAGCCAGAGCTTCATTTTTTTTACGCAAAGGTGGCACTAAAGTGACTTTTCTGCTGCACCATATTTACAAACTGCGCAATGCAAGCATTGCGCCACTTTCTAACCCCTTGTGCCACATTATGCCTGCGCCAGGCATAATGTATGCAAGGGGGCGTTCCAGTGCTAGGAGGCCCACAAAAATGGTACTATATAAAAATGCGCTGTACTATAAATAAGGCACAACCATAGTATTGCTAGGTGCTGGTAGAGGGGGGTGCAAGAAAAGTGGAGAATCATCTGTGATGCGCCACTTTTCTTTAAATATGGCCCTGTCTCCTATGTCTCCAAGTTAGTGACCATGACAGAAGTTGAGATGTGTCTGAAGTGCTCCAGTGGTGTTGTAAAGTGCATCATATAAAGAAGCTGCTCTTCAACTAAAATTTGGGAGCTTCCAAGAGTTCCCTACCTTCTTTGGTTGCATAATTTATATAGCTTGAAAACCTGTTTGCCTAAGAAGGAAACACGAGGACCATATATATATATATTTTTTTTCATCAGCAAAAGGAACTGAGGTATAGATAAAAATAAATTTGTCCATCTGCCACTTTTTATTAAAATAATCCATGGGTGAGCAAGGCCGGGGGGTGGCAGAGTTACATTATTTTGGGGAAGGAGCACAGGGCCCTCTCCCTAACCCACTGAGGAGCAACCGGGTCCTTAGGGCTCCACCCCATTCCCCCACCAACAGGCATGTGTGGGTGCCCCAGGTGGGCACTGGGGCACCCACTTGTAGGAGGCTGGCCTGGTTTGTAGTGGGTACCTTGGGTACGTACACCTTACACCAGGTCCAGTTATCCATTGTTAGTGAAATGTAGTAGTGTTCTAGCAGCTTAGGCTAATAGAGGTAGCTATAGCAGAGCAGCTTAGGCTGAATTAGGAGACATGCAAAGCTCCTGCAATACCACTTATAGTTACACAGTGCTTATACACAAGTAAAGACAATACTCAGTGTTACCAAAAATAAAGGTAGTTTATTTGGATGACACAAGGCCAAAAATATCTTAGAGGCAATACTACTTCTGGTGGTAAGTATTATTCACAATATATACACTAGACACCAAAATAAGGTAGGTAATTAGACATAGGATAGTGCAAACAATAGGAAATGCTATAGGATGCAATGGGAGAAAATAGGTCTAAGGGCAACATAAACCCTTTACTAAGAAAGTGGAATGCGAATCACAAATTCCCCCCTAGACAAGTGTAGTGTGTAGAAAATTGCTGGGCAAGTAAGAACACAGCAAAGGTAAGTAAAATACCCCAACCCAAAGCCCAGGAAATTAGGAGTAAAGTACTGCAAGTTTCCTTAGGACACACTACAAGTTATTGCAAGAACTAAGCAAGACTGCAAACAACAAATGGTTGATTCCTGGACCTGAAGACCTGCAAAGGAAGGAGACCAAGTCCAGAAGTCGGAACAAAGTTCCAGGAAGGACAGGAGCCCCTGCCAACCCAGAAGAGGGTGCAAAAGAAGAGTCCCTGGTTGGACGAAGACTGCAGAAATGCACCCAAGGAAGATGTCAGCGGGTTCCTGTGTGATTCACTGGTTGTCCCACGGAGAGATGTTGGATGCAAACGAGTATTGGCGCTGGATTCATCCAGAAAGCCTTGGTTCCGGCAAAGTCACATTTTGCATCAAAATGGCGAAGTCTGGACCCAGGAGGGACCTGGGGGCCTGAACTCTATGTGAGGAAGAAGAGGGGGCACTCAGCACTTCAGAAGATCAGACAGCACCCACGGGAGTCCCAGGACACGGGGACAAAGGAGGTGCAAAATGCAGTTGGAGCAGCACTACAAAGGAGGGTCCCACGCTGCTGGAGGTGAACTCAGCGAGTTGAGCATCACAGGATAGAGTGCTGGGTACCTGGGCGAGGCTGTGCATGAAGGAATTTTGCAAATAGTGCACAGAGGCCTCAGGAGGTGAAGAAGACGCTATGGACAGGGGAACTGTCATAGTTTGGGAAGGCAGGGTCTTGCCTCCTCCAAATTAGGAAAGCAGGACCTCAGGACAGTCTTTGTTGAAGGGATCCACAACCTGTGTTTCAAGGAGCATGCTCATCACCAGGAGAGGAGTCCAAGAGAACCGGTCGTCGACTTAGAAGGTGCCTGCTTGAGCAGGGAAGTGACTCCGTCACTCCACAGGAGATTTATTCGGTGCACTTAGTAACTGTGCACCTAGCCTTCATTAAATGAAGGTTACACATATAGGTGACTTTTAATTTAGTGCAGTGAAAATGGCTGTAAAATAATATCTGCACTATTTGTGGCACTACTGTGAAAGGGTTTGTCTAAGCTCCTTATGGGTGGCAAAAGAAATGCTGCAGCCCATAAGGATCTCCTGGAACCCCAATGCCTTGGGTCCCAAGGTACCATATACTAGGGACTTATAAGGTGGATTTAGTGTGTCAATTGAAATTGGTAAATGGAGTCACTAGCCTATAGTGACAAACTTAAAAGCAGAGAGAGCATAAGCACTGAGGTTCTGATTAGCAGAGCCTCAGTGACACAGTTAAGCAGTATACACAACACTTAAATTAGGCCATAAACTATTAGCTCTGGGGTCCTGACCAGCAGGATCCCAGTGAGACAGGCAAAAACATACTGACGTACAGGTAAAAATGGGGGTAACATATCAAGAAAGATGGTACTTTCCTACACCACCTGAAAAAAACATTGCCAGCTCCTGCTGGCACCCACGATGGGCGCTGGCTGGGGAGCCTGCAGTGGTCGTGAGGGCTTCGGGCCACACCCTTGGGCTAATGTAAAACAGAAGGAGGAGCAATTGTATCAGTATTTTCTAAACATTTATTTCAATAGGAAAACATTAATAAATACTAATATCTTATGTAGAGTCAGGACATCTAAATGTGTACATTCTGGTATATGATAACAGCGTGTATTTATACATCACTGTAGTCTAAGGTAGAAGCATATACCAACCACAAAAGGGCAATTCTTGAGAAAATTTTCCCAATTGAGAAAAGAAGGGCTTCGAAAAAGAGAATTAACTTTTGATGGCTGTTGGGTGCCTGCATGATAGCACATAAAACGTTTAAAATACTCCACTGTATAAATCCAAAATATTCTAGTACAGAACAAAAAAGACTACTTGAATACACAGGAGCTTTACAGCCCTTTGTTCCACAAAGTTTGAGTAGCTTTATAAGCTCTTGCTGTGTATATGTATTAGTGACTAGCTCAGGCACCGTGAAGGGTCTGTGAAAATGTGCAACAATTAAAGTAGTTATCCTTCAGCTGTGTGAAAATGTATCTTATCATTTTGCCACTGATTAATGCCATGGAAACTGAACATAATTTTGAAACCCCTCCTTCTTGAAACACTGTATAGTCTGTTGGCTAAGCATATCCTATGTGTTAAAAGCAATCCACTTAAGTCATAGGCCACTGTCACACATGAAGGCCAGTAGGGAAGAATAATGGTTTTTGCTACCATTATAGTCAGAGGCAAATAGAGCATAAGGGTACTAGAACATTCCACCCAGTGAAGTCTGGATGTTGCTAATGAAGAAGGAAGAAGCACAAAATACTGCAATGTGGGAGGGGTAGCCATTATATGCATACATTCTCTCCAGTACCATAAGCGTAGTTCCTAACATTCCAATGTGTATAATATGAACTGCAATGTGACGAAAGGGAGAAGGCTTACTGTCTGCTCTATGTGTTAAAGTGATTATGTGTTTCCTCTGCCCAATCCACGTTTTTAAAACAAATGGAGAAGAATGTTGTCACACTCTTAATTTGTAGAATATAGCATTAAAATCAACATGCCAATATGAACATTTAAAGGCCACAGTTGCTGACAAGAGCATCTACTAGAGGGTTATTTAGAGTTTAGCCCACAAATTACACCTTTGGAGGTGCAACAGAGAAACCTCTCTGCAAATCTGTTATTCTACTCACATAAAAGTTAGTGACCAGTAGGAATATTTGTATTCTACTATCAAAAGTGTCATTAATATTCTAAACAGAATACTTCATTCAACAAGTCGAGGAAATGGGAACACTGATGAAAACCTATACCAATATAATCTGCATTACTGTGCCATGATAATGTATTCTGTAACTGTGGCAGGGATTACATCATTAAGGTAGAAACAAACAACAGCTTTGTCACATCATTTGGTAAGTATTTCTTCATCATTATTACAACTATTTTCTTCTTTTTCCTGTGGGAATTGGAATAATGTCTAAAGTATTGAAAATGGAAATATGAACAATTCAAATACTCAAAGTCTCCTGTTATGATAATTAATTACAATATATATGTTGTAACAAATATTTCCTCTTCTATAGATGTAGTTACAAATAGTTCTTCAGAGTACTGAAAAAATACACGTATCATTACTGGTGGGGCCACTGTAATAATGCGATTGTGCATGCCTGATGTCTTAAGACTTAATTATAGATTTTAATTTTGAAATGTTGGGATTGATTTACTGGGTGATTGTGACCACACTATTTATGGTAGCCTGTCAGAAGAGTCAGAAGCACTTACGGCCTGATTTATGAAAAGTTAGTGCCCCCTTTGCGTCATTTATTGACGCAAAAGTGGCCCAAACTTACAAAATATAATTTTGCAAAAAATGAGGCAAAGGCGGTGCTAACGTTTCATGAATCAGGCCCTAGAACTTTAAACAGTGGTCCTAGAGTGTGCCAGCTAAAGGAGGGGGCATGTGAATCCCAACCCTGTATTTCCCACTGTTAGTGAAGAGGATGACCCTGATATGGAGGTCCCAGTACCTACAGAGTATGATTTTCCTGCTCTGGGAGACATGTCTGAGCAGTCTGGATGGCAAGCTGCAGGTGTTCTATCGCAGGTAGAGTTCTGCAAGGAGCCCACACAAATGTTGATTCCTCTGGTAATCCCCACATTTATTGGGATAATTCTCTTCTGTATGCTGAGCCCAAGGTTTCTGAGCCAGGGTTAACCTCAGTTATGGTGGTACCCAAGTGATAAACTACTTTTGTACTGTAGTTATTCATGAAATACCCTTGACAGTACATCTAGGGCAGGGCAAAATGTTTGATCATCTGGTCATTCTTTACTATTGGCCACAGATGAGGATCATGTCCTATAAGTTATGTAAGTTCTATGTGTCTTTGCTGGACACTGACAAGTCAAGAGAGAAGTGTAATTTCCCCTCCAGCCTTTCCCTATGATGAGAACAGCCTTTTGGAGGGAGTGCATGTCTACTGTTGCACTATTCTTGTTTGCAACATGTTGTTGTGCTATTTTCATTTAGTTATTGCTGTGATAGGTTTCAATCGGGGTACTGTAGTAATTCATAAAATACCCTTGGCAGTAAGTCTGTAACAGGGCAAAATCTTCCATTATCTGGTCACCCTCCACTATTGGCCGCATATGAGGAGCATGTCATATACATTCTGTAAGTTCTATGTGAACTTGAACTTGCTGGACAGTGACAAGTCAAGAGGGAAGTGTATGTTTCCCCTCCAGCCTTTCCCCATGATGGGAACAGCCTTTGAAAGGGCATGCATGCCTATTGGTGGTCCACTGATGTTTACAACATGTAATTGTGCTCCTTTAATTTACTTATTGCTGTAATAAGTTTCAATTTGGTCCTAATGAAATGAAATCTTTGCATGAAAATTGTTTACTGGTGTAGAATTTACAAAACAAAGAACTTTCTGAAAATATGCATGTGTTATCTAAAGACTGTGAAATTCCAGAAACATGTAAATAGCGCAATTTCTGAATTTTTTAGTGACCATGGTGTGAGCTCTATATAACACAGGAACATCCGTTTTGACGTACTTGGTGTCTAACGTAGGGATGAAGTTCATTTTACAGCAGAAGGGAACAGGATCTTTCTTAACAACATCAAGCAATATGTCCAGTTCTATCTTTAAATATGTACAATACAGTATGAATGTACCAGCTCTTCTATGGGCCACCAAAACTTCCAATTATACTAATGATTTAAAACAAATCATTTTTTAATAATCTTTCTGTGCTTCAATACTTTGTGGTACCACACCAGATAAATAACCTTGTTTAACAGGTATTTCACCAGTACTGCATGTGTAGCACAGTCCTAATCTAATATTCACAAACAAATAATCTTTCTACACAGGAGTGCCAGAGTACTAATCTACTATTCACAAAAAAATAAACGTTCAACCCCACCTACCCCACAAAAGGGCCTGTGAAAAACTATTGGGACAATACTGACGGTTTGATCACCTAAGTGAGCTTCAGTGTCTAAAGATGCCAGCCTGCCCTTAAGGGGTTTTATGCATAAAAATGTCTACGTGCAGCAAGGCTTTGCCCACCTGTGTTTGGTTGATAGTCCACAACATAACATAAGGGGGCTTGGAATTCTGCAGAGAGTGGATTCTTCATGAAGACTTTGCATATTAAAGGCTTGGTCACCCATGTCTGGCTCATTGCTGTTAGAAATTGGGGCCCATATTTATACTTTTTGACGCAAAACTGCGCCAACGCAGTTTTGCGTCAAAAAAATTAGCGCCGGCTAACGCCATTCTGAAGCGCCATGTGGGCGCCGTATTTATTGAATGACGTTAGCCGGCGTTAGCCGCCGGCGCTGTCTGGTGTGTGTTAAAAAAAACACGTACACCAGGCAGCGCCGGCGTAGGGGGAAAATGGCGTATGGGCGTCCACAAATGGTGCAAGTCAGGCTGAGGCAAAAAAAATCGCCTCAACCCGATTTGCGCCATTTTTTTTCACTCCCAACCCCCATTGAAATGACTCCTGTCTTAGCAAAGACAGGAGTCATGCCCCCTTGCCCAATGGCCATGCCCAGGGGACTTCTGTCCCCTGGGCATGGTCATTGGGCATAGTGGCATGTAGGGGGGCACAAATCAGGCCCCCCTATGCCACAATTTAAAAAAAAAAAAAATACTTACCTGAACTTACCTTAATGTCCCTGGGATGGGTCCCTCCTGCCTTGGGTGTCCTCCTGGGGTGGGCATGGGTGACAGGGGGTGTCCCTGGGGGCATGGGGGGGCACCTCTGGGCTCATTCTGAGCCCACAGGTCCCTTAACGCCTGCCCTGACCCAGGCGTTAAAATCCGGCGCTAATGCGGGTTTTTTAGACCCGCCCACTCCCGGGCGTGATTTTTGCCCGGGAGTATAAATCCCACGCATATGCATCGGAGTAATTTTTTAAGACGGGAACGCCTACCTTGCATATCATTAACGCAAGGAAGGTGTTCATGCCCAAAAATGACGCTAACTCCATGAACTTTGGCGCTAGACGCGTCTAACGCCAAAGTATAAATATGGAGTTAGTTTTGCGTCGAATTTGCGTAGAAAAAAACGACGCAAATTCGGCGCAAACAGAGTATAAATATGCCCCTGGGTCTCTACTTGGCAGAGGTATACACACTTGTCTAAGTAGGGACCACAATCGTAGTCAGGTAAGTCACAACACAACACAAATTATCCTGTGCTCCCCCCCCCGGGTAGCTGGTCACAGAGCAGGTAGGCTTAACTTAGAAGGCAATGCGTAAAGCATTTCTGTACTCATACAGTAACACAGTGTAATCACCACAAAAATACACCACACAAGTTTAGAGAAACAGATAATATTTATTTGAATAAAATAAGGTCAGAATGATGAAAATCTAATGTACACAAGCACCCCCAGACCTCTGCTTCCTATGTTTTAACTGTGTGCTTGACTTTGGCCTTCATTAAAACCCTGGCGGTCGGTGTTAAAGCAGCAGTACTACCGCCAACAGGCCGGCGGTAGAAAAAATGGGATCACGACCACGGCGGAAACCGTCAGCATGGACGGCCACTTAAACACTCCGACCGCCAGGGCAGTAGCAACAAACAACGCAGTGGTCACCACCACCAGACAGGCGGAAGACAATGTACAGCCCACCGTATTACAAGGCACCAATCCGCCAGCTTTTCCGGGGTACCAATGACATCACAAGCACGGCGGAAACAGTACACTGAAGGGGAACCACTCACCTTTTGACATTCAACGAAGAACCAGGACGCCATGGAGCCTGAACTGCACGTCCTCCTCATACTGGTGTATCTGCTAATACACCAGGAATTTCAAAGAAGGCGGTGCTGACAACCACGGTGAGTACTGCACCTAGCACACAGGGAACGGGGGAGGAAAAAGAGAGTGACACACACACGCGACACGCAACACCTCCACCCTCACCCACAACACCATACACACAAACACATGCAGCAAGGTCACATTTACACCCCATAACTCCCTGGAAGAACACCATTACAAAAGGTTTCGAGTCAAATCTGTGATATTTAGAAAATGCATATAAAGGTAATGATTGTAAACCACAGTTGATACAAATATTTACAATATGTACAGAGGGCTGTACACTGTCCAATGCAAATGTCCATGGACCAGTGGCCCAAAAAGTCATGGGCGAAGCCCACACTTGACTCCTGCCTCAAAACGGAGAGAACACTGCAGGGGCATCAGGTCGAAAAAACACAGGCACCACAGGTGAAGGGGAAGGGTTGCACCTCAGCAGGAAGATGGTACTCCGCCACTGCTCCTGGAGGGGGCAGCATGCCCACAAAGATGTCCAGGAGTGTGCAACACCAAAGTCTCTCAAGTGGGTGGGTTGCCCACTGCTTGGTCATGGGGAGTGCAAAGCCACAGTCTCACAAGTGGGTGGTTTGCCAACTGCCTGCTCCTGGAGGGTGCAAATGCACAGTCTCGAAAGTGGGTGCTTTGCCCACTGCTTGGTCCTGGAGAGTGCAAAGCCACAGTCTCTCAAGTGGGTGGGTTGCCCACTGCTTGGTCCTGGGGAGTGCAAAGCCACAGTCTCATAAGTGGGTGGTTTGCCCACTGCTTGCTCCTGGGGGGTGCAAAGGCACAGTCTCTCATGTAGGTGCTTTGCCCACTGCTTGGTCCTGGGGAGTGCAAAGCCACAGTCTCTCAAGTGGGTGGTTTGCCTACTGCTTGGTCCTGGGGAGTGCAAAGCCACAGTCTCACAAGTGGGTGGTTTGCCCACGGCTTGCTCCTGGGGGCTGCAGAGACACAGTCTCTCAAGTGGGTGCTTTGCCAACTGCTTGGTCCTGGGGAGTGCAAAGCCACAGTCTCACAAGTGGGTGGTTTGCCCACTGCTTGCTCCTGGGGGGTACAAAGGCACAGTCTCTCAAGTGGGTGGTTTTCCCACTGTTTGGTCGAGGGGAGTTCAAAGCCACAGTGTGAGAAAACAGGGCTGATTGCAGAGGCCCCATAACTTTTTGCCTCCATTTTCCACTTTTTGCTGGTGTTTTCCTGACTTTAAAGGTGCCCTGGGTACTGCTAACCAGTCCCAGGGCCTGTGCTCTGTGTAAAATGGATATGCAAATTAGGCTAATTATAAGTGGCTAAGTTAACCTACCTATAAGTCCCTAGTATATGGTAGGGCATGTAGGTTTAGGGACCACAGCATAAGTGGTGCACACCTAGGTGCATTGCTGAGGTGCCCAGTGTCATTTTAAAAGCAAGCCTGCCTTGCTGGCTGCTTTTAAATTAAAGTTATATGCAAATTCGACTTTGGAATTAAAGGTACTTCCAAAGTCTTAAACTACCTTATTTTTACATATAAGTCACCCCTAAGGTGTGCCCTATGTGCCCCTAGTGCTGGGTGCCATGTAACTATAAGCAGGGACTTTATAAAAATAGATTTATAAGCCCTGGTGAGGTAAAAACAGCCAAATTCGTTTTTCCCTCATTGAAGTAAATGGCCTTCATAGGCTAGAATGGACAGACTTTATTTTAAATGTTAAAGTCTCCTTAAATGTTGCATACCAAGAATTTGGTATCAAATTAATTGTTGTAATAAATCCTACAACTTCCAGTTGTTGGATTTAATATAACTAGTTCAGGTAAAAAGTTTAGACTTTACCTAAAAAGTTGCCAATTTCAGCTCTGCATTGTTTTTGCTGCTGTGCTCTGATTGGCCAGCCTGCAGCAGCTTCTGCCAGGCTGCCTTGATGAGGTGTGAAGTGGCCAGGCTTCACACAAAGGAATGTGCTTGGGGGAGAGAATCTCCCCTCAGCAGATGGTGAGGCAGGAAGGGGGAGGGCTGCCAAACTGGTCTTCAAAGGCAGAGAAGGACATTTGCAGCACCCAGCAACACCCCCACATCCTGCAACCCCAGACAGCTAGGTGCCCCCTTGATTAGATTAGGAGAGGGCAGGAGAGGGGTGTGTTTATGATTTTTAGCCACACCAGTGGGTGGGCTCAGCCAGATGTAACCTCCAAAAATCAGATTCATCCATGTTGGATTTTTAGAGACTGTTGCCTTCTGGGATGGATTTTTGCCACACTTCCCAGGAAGTGGTCATCACAGGGGGACGACCCTGTCCCTGATTGGAGAACCAGGGCCCCCCTGCTTTTCACCCAGGAGCAAGGATAAAACTGGCAGACCTGCACCCACACCTCAGATCCCCTCCAGAATTCAACAAGAAAGGAACTAGAGAAGAAGAAGGACTGCCCTGCTGGACCCCTGGCCTGCACCTGGACCCTGCACTCAGAAGGACTGCACCAGCTGCACACTTGGGCTTCACCACAAGAAGGACTTTGCCTGGCTTCAACTGGTTCAAGGAGGGACTCCCTGTTTGCTACAGGTGAAAAATTGCTAAACCAGAGTCCCCTGCACCAACTCCTGAAGAAAGCGACCAGCTGACCACTGTCCAGTGGCCAAAAAGGAGTTTGCGCCAGGTGCATTCTGGGAGTTGAAGTCCGCACCCCCCAAGGACCATCACAGAACTTCTGGACCCTTGGGGTGAGCTGTGGACCTCAAAAGAACCTTAAAAGAACATCTGGGAGAAGCCCAAGAAGTTTGGAAAAGATTTGAGAATTTTTGGAAAAAAGCTCCAGAGAGGGACCGACCCGCTGCGGAAATTCTAGCCGGCTTGCCTCAACCACGACCCGGCCTGACTTCGTGGTTCGTTCCGGTAAAGAAAAACATCCAAAAAAGAGACTAAGTCCGAACGTAAAAAGTTGACCGGGACCTCCCAGCCATCGTATCCGAGAAGGGCTCCATGGACGTCGGATCAAGATCCAGGTTTACCCCGGTCGAAGGATTTTCATCTCGAAAAAACGACTAAGTCCGAAAGTAAAAGTCTCCACCGAGGAAACCCACATCGCCTATCCGGACAAGGGCTCCAGGAGGTCGGATTCAACTGGCAGGTTCGTCCCGGTGAAGAAAAACTTCAAAATAAAGACTAAGTCAGAAGGTAACTTTTTAACCGAGGCCTCCCGCGACCTGTAGCCGAGCAGGGCTCCATCGCGGTCAGCCTGAAAGTTTGACTTTGCCCCGGTCGAGGTGCAACCAGATGACCCGATTGGCGCTTTTTGTTTCTAAGCGCTAGAAAAGTAATAATTCTTTAAAAATTCATATCTCCGGTTCCCCTGAACCGATTTTAATTGTTTTTGTGTCATTTTAAAGATAAAAATATAAACTATTTTTATAAATTGGTTTTGGATTTTTAAACTGTTTCCTGTGTTTTATTTAATTACTGTTTTGTGATATTTGAATGCTTTACACTTTGGCCCTCATTCTGACCCTGGCGGTTCTCTACCGCCAGGGCCAACGGGGGCGGGAGCACCGCCGAGAGGCCGGCGGTGCTCCCTTGGTCATTCTGACCGCGGCGCTTTGGCCGCGGTCAGAACGGGAAAACCGGCGGTCTCCCGCCGGTTTTCCACTGCCCCTTAGAATCCTCCAAGGCGGCGCAGCTCGCTGCGCCGCCGAGGGGATTCTGACCCCCCCTACCGCCATCCTGTTCATGGCGGGAAAGCCGCCATGAACAGGATGGCGGTAGGGGGTGTCGCGGGGCCCCTGGGGGCCCCTGCCGTGCCCATGCCCATGGCATGGGCACGGCAGGGGCCCCCTAACAGGGCCCAACTAGGCTTTTCAGTGTCTGCGATGCAGACACTGAAAAGCGCGACGGGTGCTGCTGCACCCGTCGCACGCCTTCCACTCCGCCGGCTCGATTCCGAGCCGGCTTCCTTGTGGAAGGCGCTTTCCCGCTGGGCCGGCGGGCGATCTGAATCAGATCGCCCGCCGGCCCAGCGGGAAAGTCAGAATACCCCTCGCGGTCTATTGACCGCGGGGCGGTATTCAGGCGGCTTCCGACGGGCGGGCGGCAACCGCCGCCCGCCTAGGTCGGAATGACCACCTTTGTATCCTAAGTTAAGCCTTGACGCTCGTTGCCAAGCTACCAAGGGTTGAGCTGGGATTAATTTACTGAGACCTAACTGTACCTATGTGGAGGTTAGTGGCTTGTTGCTAGGTGTAGGTACCTACCTGCCCTACCAATAACCCATTTTCCAACATAATTGGAAGCAGCGACGGGATCCTGTACTTGTGTTCAATATCACGTTACAGTTTTAGGTAAAACAAATTAAAAATCCTTTAAATTGTCCTAGTGCAAAAATTGTTTTTAATTTTTAATTTGGATTAATTTCAATTATTGAATTTTTGTAATTTTTCTAAATTCTTGTTTCCAATTTTTGCAAAAAGTTTTTGTTGACACAAAACTAGGGAACCATGGAGCTTGATCTGGCTAGCCTACCCACACTGACAGTAGTCCAGCTTAGGGGGTTGTGTATTGAAAGAGGGTTGCCTGCAACCACTGATCTCAGGAAGCAAATCCTGATCACATCCCTGACAGCATGTGCTGAGGCCCAAGAGGTAGAGTCAGAAGAAGCTCCAGAGGAGGGAGAAAGAAGGGAGGATGCAAGCTCTAACCACTCAGGGGAGGGAAGGCATCTGACCCTAAGTGAGGACGAGGAAGAACGGTCCTCAGTAAATACAGTCACTAGGGGCAGATCCAAAGCTAGTGGTGGGAAGGGGGTCCTTTCAGGAGGAGAGAACCCATCCATCAGAGAAAGAGAGCTGGAGGCCCAGCTAGCATACATAGCTTTGGAAGCAGAGAAGCTGGCCCTAGAAAAGAAAAAGTGGGCATACAAAGAGAAAAGAGATGGAAGCAGCGATAAAGAAGCTGAGGTGTCCATGGGTGGGGGAGTTTGCCCCAGATTACCCAAGGGGGTGGTTCCTGCTTATGTAGAGGGGGATGACATAGATAAGTGGCTGGGGGCCTTTGAGAGGGCACTCCAAATGAGAAGGGTTAGGCCTCAATACTGGGGTTCCCTTTTGTGGGAGTTGGTCCCCAACTCAGGGAGGGATAGGCTTCTGACCTTAAGGGGGGAGGAGGCAGATTCATACCCTAGTATGAAGAGGTGCTTAACCAAGAAGTTTGGTCTGACCCCAGAGCAATATAGAATGAAGTTCAGGGACACCCAGAAGGTCAGTACCCAGTCTTGGGTTGACTTTGTGGACATTTCACTAAAGGCACTAGAGGGCTGGATTATTGGTAACAAAGTAGATACTTATGAGGGGTTATACAATGTGATCATGAGAGAGCACATCTTGACCAATTGTACCCAAGAAAGGTTACGCCAGCATCTAGTGGACTCTAAGCAGACCAACCCTAGAGAGCTAGGGGAGGCAGCTGATGAGTGGTTGAGAACCAGGGTGGTTGTCAAGTCCCAGGGGGGAGACTCCAAGAAGGGGGGACAGGTCCCCAAAAACCTAAGGAGCGAGGTGGTAAGCCCACCACAGAGACTCCCTCTGTACCCCAGAACCCTAAGAAGGAGGAGAGTAAATCCCACTCCCACTCTGACAAGCAGAGACAGGGAGACCCAGGGTTAAAAAAACTCTTGGACAGTAGGGCTTGCTTTGACTGTCAGCAGACAGGTCACTTCAGAGGAGATGCAGCCTGTCCAAAGAAGGTGGTTAGCACTGGGCTGTCCAGTGTAGCCATAGAGGAGGATTCCTCAGATGATGAAGTCCTCCTAGCATTGAGCTGGGAGACAGGACCAGATGGTAAGCTGGTGATCCCTGAGGGTGGGAGTAGGCACTTCCACCACATTCAAGTGAATGGGATCCCTACCACTGGCCTGAGAGACACCTGTGCCAGTCACACTATAGTGAGTGACCGGTTAGTGACCCCAGACATGTATGTCCCAGGAAAGACAAAGAAAGTCAGGATAGCCACAGGGGAGGTCACCTCCAAACCTGTAGCCATAGTGCCCCTAGAGAGGGAGGGTATCCTTGACTGGATTAGGGTGGTAGTCAGTGCTGACCTTCCCCTAGATTGTATCCTGGGCAATGACCTCCCAGAGGTGAGTCTGGTCACAGATGGGGTGGTCACCCAGGGCGCCCCCCAACCCAAAGTCCTGGGGAGTCAGTCCCTACAGTTAGGAGACAGGGGTCAACAAGAAAAGGAAAGAAGAAAAGGAAGGGTAGGCCACTCTTAAAGAGAGTTCCAAGGAGCCAAAGGCCTTCTGCCCCAGTAGGGGGGGAGCCCAGAGTTGGCACTGGTGAGGCCTCCCCTGACCCCAAGGAAGTCCTGAGTAGTCAGGCAGCTGTCCAGATGCAGGGTGTTGCCCCTGCACTGACAGAAGGGAGAGTGGAAGGAGGGTGTCTGCCACAGGAGGTGGTAGCCCCCCACTCTAGACAGCAAGAGGGGTGCCAGGACCCCAAAGAAGCCCCTAAAGCAGCTCAGCCACCTGTCAGTGGAGAGCTTAGGGTGTGATTCTGGGTACTGACAGCTGTCAGTAGCCTCTGCTGGGTGCTAGCCTTCCAGGCAGCACTGTACTTGGCCTGAGAGGCAGACCCCAGGGCCAATAGCAAAGTAGGCCCCCTGACCCTGTTGGTCATGGTGGGGTTGCTCAAGTGTTGGGTGACCTCTTTGGGTAAGCTAGGTGTTGCCCTAGCAAAGTTTGGAGTAGAGGAGGTGGGCACCTCACTACCCAAGTTGGCAGAGAGAAAGGAGGAAGACCCCCCTAGAGGAAAGTTTCAGTTTGTGTTGGGTCCTTTTACTGTTGGGATGGCTTCACTACCCATAGGGAGTGACCCTGACAGGAGGATATAAGGCAGAGTAGGCCCTGCAAAGGGACAGCCAGTTTTCTTCACTGTCTTCCTCGCCTAACAAGCCAGGAAGACTCTCCCAGGGTTGGGCTGAGTCTCCTGGGCGTGTGGGCTGGGGGGGGGTTGTGTGAGAAAACAGGGCTGATTGCAGAGGCCCCATAACTTTTTGCCCCCATTTTCCACTTTTTGCTGGTGTTTTCCTGACTTTAAAGGTGCCCTGGGTACTGCTAACCAGTCCCAGGGCCTGTGCTCTGTGTAAAATGGATATGCAAATTAGGCTAATTATAATTGGCTAAGTTAACCTACCTATAAGTCCCTAGTATATGGTAGGGCATGTAGGTTTAGGGACCACAGCATAGGTGGTGCACACCTAGGTGCATTGCTGAGGTGCCCAGTGTCATTTTAAAAGCAAGCCTGCCTTGCTGGCTGCTTTTAAATTAAAGTTATATGCAAATTCGACTTTGGAATTAAAGGTACTTCCAAAGTCTTAAACTACCTTATTTTTACATATAAGTCACCCCTAAGGTGTGCCCTATGTGCCCCTAGGGCTGGGTGCCATGTAACTATAAGCAGGGACTTTATAAAATAGATTTATAAGCCCTGGTGAGGTAAAAACAGCCAAATTCGTTTTTCCCACATTGAAGTAAATGGCCTTCATAGGCTAGAATGGACAGACTTTATTTTAAATTTTAAAGTCTCCTTAAATGTTGCATACCAAGAATTTGGTATCAAATTAATTGTTGTAATAAATCCTACAACTTCCAGTTGTTGGATTTAATATAACTAGTTCAGGTCAAAAGTTTAGACTTTACCTAAAAAGTTGCCAATTTCAGCTCTGCATTGTTTTTGCTGCTGTGCTCTGATTGGCCAGCCTGCAGCAGCTTCTGCCAGGCTGCCTTGATGAGGTGTGAAGTGGCCAGGCTTCACACAAAGGAATGTGCTTGGGGGAGAGAATCTCCCCTCAGCAGATGGTGAGGCAGGAAGGGGGAGGGCTGCCAAACTGGTCTTCAAAGGCAGAGAAGGACATTTGCAGCACCCAGCAACACCCCCACATCCTGCAACCCCAGACAGCTAGGTGCCCCCTTGATTAGATTAGGAGAGGGCAGGAGAGGGGTGTGTTTATGATTTTTAGCCACACCAGTGGGTGGGCTCAGCCAGATGTAACCTCCAAAAATCAGATTCATCCATGTTGGATTTTTAGAGACTGTTGCCTTCTGGGATGGATTTTTGCCACACTTCCCAGGAAGTGGTCATCACAGGGGGACGACCCTGTCCCTGATTGGAGAACCAGGGCCCCCCTGCTTTTCACCCAGGAGCAAGGATAAAACTGGCAGACCTGCACCCACACCTCAGATCCCCTCCAGAATTCAACAAGAAAGGAACTAAAGAAGAAGAAGGACTGCCCTGCTGGACCCCTGGCCTGCACCTGGACCCTGCACTCAGAAGGACTGCACCAGCTGCACACTTGGGCTTCACCACAAGAAGGACTTTGCCTGGCTTCAACTGGTTCAAGGAGGGACTCCCTGTTTGCTACAGGTGAAAAATTGCTAAACCAGAGTCCCCTGCACCAACTCCTGAAGAAAGCGACCAGCTGACCACTGTCCAGTGGCCAAAAAGGAGTTTGCGCCAGGTGCATTCTGGGAGTTGAAGTCCGCACCCCCCAAGGACCATCACAGAACTTCTGGACCCTTGGGGTGAGCTGTGGACCCCAAAAGAACCTTAAAAGAACATCTGGGTGAAGCCCCAGAAGTTTGGAAAAGATTTGAGAATTTTTGGAAAAAAGCTCCAGAGAGGGACCGACCCGCCGCAGAAATTCTAGCCGGCTTGCCTCAACCACGACCCGGCCTGACTTCGTGGTTCGTCCCGGTAAAGAAAAACATCCAAAAAAGAGACTAAGTCCGAACGTAAAAAGTTGACCGGGACCTCCCAGCCATCGTATCCGAGAAGGGCTCCATGGACGTCGGATCAAGATCCAGGTTTACCCCGGTTGAAGGATTTTCATCTCGAAAAAACGACTAAGTCCGAAGGTAAAAGTCTCCACCGAGGAAACCCACATCGCGTAACCGGACAAGGGCTCCAGGAGGTCAGATTCAACTGGCAGGTTCGTCCCGGTGAAGAAAAACTTCAAAATAAAGACTAAGTCAGAAGGTAACTTTTTAACCGAGGCCTCCCGCGACCTGTAGCCGAGCAGGGCTCCATCGCGGTCGGCCTGAAAGTTTGACTTTGCCCCGGTCGAGGTGCAACCAGATGACCCGATTGGCGCTTTTTGTTTCTAAGCGCTAGAAAAGTAATAATTCTTTAAAAATTCATATCTCCGGTTCCCCTGAACCGATTTTAATCGTTCTTGTGTCATTTTAAAGATAAAAATATAAACTATTTTTATAAATTGGTTTTGGATTTTTAAACTGTTTCCTGTGTTTTATTTAATTACTGTTTTGTGATATTTGAATGCTTTACACTTTGTCTCCTAAGTTAAGCCTTGACGCTCGTTGCCAAGCTACCAAGGGTTGAGCTGGGATTCATTTACTGAGACCTAACTGTACCTATGTGGAGGTTAGTGGCTTGTTGCTAGGTGTAGGTACCTACCTGCCCTACCAATAACCCATTTTCCAACACACAGTCTCTCTAGTGGATGCCTTCTTCCACTGGTTCTGGAAGGGGCTTTGTGCCCAGTGTGCTTCATCCTGCCAAGGAGGGGGAGAGGGGATGCCTTCTCCACTGGTTCTGGAGGGTGCTTTGTGCCCACTGTGCTTCACCCTACCAAGGAGGGGGTGAGTGGATGTCTTCTCCACTGGTTCTGGAGGGGGTCTTGTGCCCAGTCTGCTTCATCCTGCCAAGGAAAGTGATAGTGGATGCATATCTCCGCTGGTTCTGGAGGGGGTCTTGTGTCCAGTCTGCTTCATCCTGCCAAGGATACGGGGAGTGGATGCATATCTCCACTGGTTCTGGAGGGGGCCTTGTGCCTAGTGAAGCTGCACCTGGGGTTTCTGAGGCACGAGTTGTGCAGGGAACAGGCAGCATGATACTCCATGGAGGCAGCGCCAGATTCCATCCTGCTGCGACTTAGGCTGCAAACTGCTGGTAGTGCCAGTGCTGGTGGTGGTGCTTCAAGTGGTGGGTGCAGGGTCCAGTCCGTCTCCTGCAGCCTCGGACGGCTGCCCACTGGGGTTGCTGCTGAAGTCTGATGTAGTGGCACTGGCTGGGCATGTGGTGGTGCATGTGGCTGTGCATATGGCGGTGTAGGTGGCTGTGTCTGCAGCGGAGATGCTGCCGGTGCTGCCCGTGGTGCAGGTGCTGGTAGTAGTGGAGGGAGACACCAGGCCGTCTCCAGCAGCCTCGGACAGCTCCATACTGGGAACAATGCTGCTAACTGTTGTTGTGGCAGCGGCGTTGCAGGGGGTGGTGCACATGGCGGTGCAGGTAGTGGTGAAGATGGCGGTGCAGATGGCGGTGCAGATGGCGGTGCAGGTGGGGGTGCTTGCAGCGGTGCGTACCGCGGCACAGGTTGCTGGCCTGTCAGGAGTGATGGTGCTCACCAGTCCCTCACCTGGAGGCTCCGACCCTTGCCTTTGCTCTTTTTTCCCTTCCCCACCTTGGTAGACGCTGCTGGGACCTTGGCACTGTCCTCTTGTTTTTTGAATGAGGCCTTGCTGGGTGGGCCGTGCGTCTTGTCCGTGCTGCATGCTGGCCCCTTCTTAACCTTGGCAGGTGGCGGAATTGGTTGGTCTTTTGCATTGGTAGGTGGTACACTGCCATCCCTGACGGGTGCCCCCTTCAATCCCCTCGGACTTGCAGGGACCACAGCAGACGCCGAGTTGGTGAATAAGCTGCTGGCCTGGGATCTCGACACCCTGGCCTTAGGGGAAGGACAGGGGGGAGGAGTAGGGAAGAGGTCAATGTTTTCCAGGAAAAGTTATTTAGACACACTGGGACGGGAAGATGGAGGGGGTTTGGGAGTGGAGGAAGAGATAGTGGTTGTAGGAGGTGTATGCCTGCTGAGTTTGGGTGAAGGTGCAAGGGCTGGAGGCTGTTGTGAGGTGGATGGTTGCTGAGTGGGTGTGTGCCTGCACTTGAATACTTTGGAAAGAGGGCTCACAGACACACTGGGAGAGGACACAGGGGCCGTGTGCATGGTTGTGGGGGTGGTGACTGCTCGCAAGGGGTGTGTTGTGGTGGGCGTGCTGGTGATGGAAGTAGTGGCTGAAGATGTAGTACATGCAGGTTTGAGTGGAGACGCTACTGGGAGGGAGGTGGACGAAGAGGACACAGTGGAGGAAGTGGATGTTGGTATGTCTGCATGGCTATAGTGCTTGTGTGAGTGCCTGTGTGATGATGTGTGGTGCTTATGTTTTCCTGAGCCACTTTTGTGTGTTGATGTGTGTGCACGCTGGTCTGAAGATGTGCTTGGGGTAGGGTGAGGTAGAGGGGATTGGGTCTTGGTAGTGGAAGTTGGAGAGGGAAGGCTGGACACAGGGACAATGGCTGCCATCATTGCTGAAGCCAGAGCCTGGAATGCTCTCTGTTGGGCCGCCACGCCAGAATGAGTGCCCTCCAGGTATGCATTTGTTTGTTGCAAATGCCTCTCGACACCCTGGATGGTATTCAGAATGGTTGACTGCCCAACAGTGAGGGATCTCAGGAGGTCAATAGCCTCCTCACTGAGGGCAGCAGGGCTGACTGGGGCAGGGCTTGAGGTGCCTGGGGCAAAGGAGATGCCCACCCTCCTGGGTGAGAGGGCCCTTGGAAGCACGCTGAGGGGCTGCTGGGAGGTCGTTGCTGGTAGGGGGGGTGGCGGCTGTACCTATTGTTGTGGTGGGCACAGAGGTATCTGCCACCGCCAGGGAGCTTCCATCAGAGGAGGAATCGCTGTCACTGGTCTCCCCTCCTATCCCCATCATGGAGCTCCCCTCGCCCTCCGTCCCACTGGTGCCTTCATCCTCAGTGGATTCACCCTCATCAGCCATGTGGGATGCAGCTCCCTCCTTCGCCGGTGCCTTTGCTCCTCCGCCAGATGATGCTAATGCACACAAGGACAGGGTGACAAAACAAAAAGGGGGGGGAAGAGACAGATGATACACTTGGTCAATGCCAGCAACACCCCTGCCGTTGGCGGACACAACACACACTGAGCTGCCCTATGCACTAGGCCATGCCCAACAAATCACTATGGTAGTCACCAGCCCATGGGGTACAATGCCTAACACCAGCATCTGTACACCTGACACCCACAGGACCCTGCAAAAAGAACAAGTGATGGACGGAATGCTGAACAATGTCAAACATTCACCCGCAGTACAGAGATCTGGGCCTAAAACCATCATTTTTGCTACCCATGCCGTTCCAGTTTGGACATACTCCCTGGACTGGAAACAAGCATCCTAGGACCTGTTTCAGGGTATCACTCTTCATCAGCTGGGCTAGCTTGATTCCAGTGGCATGGGGACCACGGGACCCACGTCCGGGCATACCCTTCCCACTTGGGGCAGCGAATTCAAAAAGAACAAGTGATGGATGGAATGCTAAACAATGTCAAACATTCACCCCCAGTACAGAGATCTGGGCCTAAATCCACAGTTTTTTGCTACCCATGCCGTTCCAGTTTGGACCCAGCCATATTCAAATCAGTCCTAACCCTGTTCCCCATGGGAACAGTCAAGCTCGAACTGCCAAGCCAGGTCCTCCCTGGACTGGAAACAAGCATCCTAGGACCGGTTTCAGGGTATCACCCTTCATCAGCCAGGCTAGCTTGATTCTAGTGGCATGGGGAGCACGGGACCCACGTCTGGGCATACCCTTCCCACTTAGGGCAGCAAATGCAAAAAGAACAAGTGATGGACAGAATGCTGAACAATGTCAAACATTCACCCCCAGTACAGAAATCTGGGCCTAAATCCATCCTTTTTTTGCTACCCATGCTTTTCCAGTTTGGACCCAGCCATATTCAAATCAGTCATGACCCTGTTCCCCATGGGAGCAGTCCAGCCCGAACTGCCAAGCCAGGTCCTCCCTGGACTGGAAACAAGCATCCTAGGACCGGTTTCAGGTTATCACCCTTCATCAGCCAGGCTAGCTTGATTCCAGTGGCATGGGGAGCACAGGACCCACGTCTGGGCATACCCTTCCCACTTGGGGCAGCGAATGCAAAAAGAACAAGTGATGGACGGAATGCTGAACAATGTCAAACATTCACCCCCAGTACAGTGATCTGGGCCTAAATCCATAGTTTTTTTGCTACCCATGCCGTTCCAGTTTGGACCCAGCCACATGCAAATCAGTCTTGACCCTGTTCCCAGGGACGCCTCAGCAGGAGGACCATAGAGCAACGTGTACTGAGGTAGGACCCCATACACCAGTTTCTCCAACTCCTCCGCAGTGAAGGCATGGGCCCTTTCCCCAGACACTGTAGCCATTGTCGCTTCCAGACACAGGTCACAGCAGCGGTTGTATGTCAGAACACCGCCTGCCGAAACAACGAGTGCCTGAACAACGAGGTCAGAACACCGACCTCGTTGTTACCACTAATGCCTTTACCACGAATGCCTTAACAACGATATTTCGTTGTAAAGGCATTCCTGGTAAAGGCATTAGTAATAGGCACCCATTGATCCTGCATGCGTCACCCGACCCCCCAACCCCACCCCAAAACCTAAAACGCCCCGCCCCCCCAACCCCACCCCAAAACCTAAAACCCCCCAACCCCCACCCCCGCCCCAAAACCTAAAACGCCCCGCCCGCCAACCCTGCCGCAAAACCTAAAACCCCCACCCCCACCCCCGCCCCAAAACCTAAAACACCCCACCCCCCTAACCCCCCAAAACCTAAAACCCCCGACCCCCCACCCAGTCCCAAAACCTAAAACGCCCCGCCCCCAAACCCCGCCCCAAAACCTAAAACCCCCGACCCCCCACCCCGCCCAAAAACCTAAAACGCCCCACCCCTCCAACCCCCCAAAACCTAAAACCCCCCACCCCGCCCCAAAACCTAAAACGCCCCGCCCCCCAACCCCACCCCAAAACCTAAAACCCCCTGACCCTCCACCCCGCCCCAAAACCTAAAACCCCCCGACCCCCACCCCGCCCCAAAACCTAAAACCCCCGCCCCCCCACTTACCTGAGTCGTCGCCTCGTCATCTGAGTCGCCCTCCTCAGCCTACTCCCTTGTTTGTGCCTTAACCACGCATGTTCGTTGTTCAGGACATGCGTGGTTTAGGCACAAAATAACAAAGTCGTGGTTAAAGAAAGCATTGTTCTGCTTTCGTTAACCAGGACTTCGTTATTAAAGAGTCGGCGTAGAGGACGTTTCCCCACAGCAGTACTTGCAGTGTAGGTCCTTTCCTGTTGAAGGTCAGGTAGCAAGTGAGTGAATAACTAGAACATGGCAGTGACGTCCTCAGGGGTGCGTACCGTCACCGCCGGCGTACATCGCCATTGGCTCCTGGGACCCACAGGGTCCAATGCGATGTTGCGTGGCGGACATCGTCCGCCTACCGCGATGGCGCACAATGCCAGCAAACTTACCTCATTTACCCTTGTCCGTCCTCACAGGTCAGGCAGACGCCATTTCAGGGGGGCACATGGCATGGCAACTAACTGTGTCACAGCACATATTGGCACTTCTTCTGACTCTCGACTTCACACACTGCTTCTGTGACATACATTCACAAACAGTTGTGCCATCTCTGTGGAAATATGACATTCTGCTCACCGTTCTCCTCCATAGGCTACAACCGCTGAGGCAGATGATGAGATGGCGGCATCCTCTGGTGTACAGTCCCCTGGTGGTCTTGGCGACAATGGAGGACAGACACATTATTATCACATACAGACTTGATCGTGCCACAATCCAAGAACTGTGTGCCCAATTGGAGCCAGACCTGATGTCAGCTATTCATCAGCCTACAGGAATCCCCCCTGTAATGCAGGTCCTGTCAGTGCTCCATTTCCTGGCAAGTGGTTCCTTTCAAACATCAGTGGCCATGGCATCAGGGATTTCTCAGCCAATGTTCTCCAACGTGTTGACCAGAGTGGTGTCTGCCCTGCTGAAACACATGTGCAGCTACATCGTATTCCCCCAGTTTGAGGATTTGACCACAGTGAAAACTCACTTGTATGCCCGGGTACATATTCCAAACATCATTGGTGCCATTGATGGTACACATGTGGCATTTGTCCCCCCCCCGCAGAAACGAACAGGTCTTCAGGAAAAGAAAAAGCTATCATTAGATGAATGTGCAAATGGTGTGTTTGGCGGACCAGTACATCTCCCATGTGAATGCCAAATATCCTGGCTCTGTGCATGACGCCTTTGTCTTGAAGAAAAGCAGCATCCCTTATGTGATGGGGCAACTCCAGAGTCACCGGGTGTGGCTATCAGGTGAGGCCAAAGTCCCCACACTGTATAAGTTGGGGTCTGAGTATGGGATTGTGCCTAAGGGTTGGTGTGTCTCTAACAGCTGTCCCTCGATATTTACAGGTGACTTAGGTTACCTCAACCTCTCATGGCTACTGACCCCAGTGAGGAATCCCAGGACAAGGGCAGAGGAACGTTACAATGAGGCACATGGGCGTACAAGAAGGATTATTGAGAGAACCTTCAGCCTCCTGAAGGCCAGGTTCCGGTGTCTCCATCTGACTGGTAGATCCCTGTACTATTCACCCAAGAAGGTGTGCCAGATCATCGTGGCATGCTGTATGTTGCACAACCTGGCCTTGAGACGCCAGGTGCCTTTTCTGCAGGAGGATGAGCCTGGAGATTGTCTTGTGGCAGCAGTGGAGTCTGCGGACAGTGAGGAAGGGGAGGCAGATGAAGAAGATGTGGACAACATAACAAACATTATACAGGAGTACTTCCAGTGACACACAGGTAAGAGACTGTAACTCAACTTCACATTTCAGTATAATTTTGGGCATTGTACATGGTAGCCTCTTACCCTCTGTCTATCAACACTGACTGTTCCCTTTGGATTCCTTTTTTTCAGATCGGTGTACCCCATTCTGGCTCCCGCCAAATGTACTGCTGCTTACAAACTATCATCATGTGGTATAATGCACTGAACATTTGTGCTAAATAGTATGGGGGTAAGTGCAAAGGGCTGGGGTGATGGTGGAGAAACGTCCAAGGTAGAGTCCAGTCTCTTGGTATCACAGGTGCATTGTCCAATGGGGCATAGGAAAGGGAATAATGACAGTTCTAGGTGGACAGGGTGACAGAGTGGGACAGAAGGGTGACAATCAGGAGAGTCATATTTCCTGGCGGGGGTCTTGACAATGTTCTCTGCCTTCTGCCTGGATCCAAGGGACCATTTGTGGGGTGGTTCTCATTCTGCGGGGGGAGGGTTGCTGGTGACCTGTTGGTCCTGTGGTGGGGCCTCCTGTCCACGAGCGCCGGCAGAGGTGGAAGGCTGTTCCTAAATTTGGCTAGTGTCAGGGGCCCTTTGTTGTGCCACTGCCTCCCTCATGGACTTGCCCATGTCAGCCAGCACACCTGCAATGGTGACCAGGATGGTGTACATTTTTGTGAGGTCCTCCCTGATCCCCAGGTACTGTCTCTCCTGCAGCTGTTGGGTCTCCTATAACTTGGCCAGTACCGTGCCCTTGGTTTCCTGGGAATGGTGGTATGCTCCCATGATGTTTGAGAGTGCCTTGTGGAGGGTCGGTTCCCTGGGCCTGTCCTCCCCCTGTCGCACAGCAGTCCTCCCAGCTTCCATGTTGTCCTGTGCCTCTGTCCCCTGAACCATGTGCCCACTGCCACTGACCCCAGGTCCCTGATCGTCCTGTGTTTGTGGGGTTGCCTGGGGTCCCTGTAGTGGTGGACACACTGCTGATTGACGTGTCCTGGTAACAGAGGTATGGGCCCACTGGGTGGGTGCTGTGGTGGTGTTTCCTGAGGGGGGAGGCTCTCTGGTGGTTTGTTACTGTGGCAGGGTAACCGACTGTCCAGAGGTCCCTGATGGGCCAACTTGGTCATCGTGATCCCGGCATGCAGAGCTGCTGTCATCACTGTGGGCCTCTTCTGAGGGGGGACTGGATGTAGGTGGCACCTCCTCTCCGGTGACATTGCGTAGGTGTCCTGTTGGGATGCAAATGCATTGTTATTGTATCTGTGTGTGTCATCTTGGGCAATATGTGTGTTCCCCTGTATAATTGTGCTTTCACTGTCGCTTTGGCCTTGTGTGAGTAGTGATTATGTGGGCTGGGTGAGTCTATCTAGTGTGCATGCTGTGGTGATGGATGTCCATGCAGGTCTGTGATGGGTGTCCATGCATTGGTGTGGCATGCAGCGCTTGGTATTGGGATGGGTGGGTTGTGATAGTGGGTTATGTGTGAGGTAGTGGAGTGATGGGGGTGAGGGTAGGGGTAGGAGTTTGTGATGGCATGCATGTAGGGTGGGGTATATATTAGTAAAGATTTGACTTACCAGAGTCCAGTCCTCCAGCTACTCCTGAGAGGCCCTCAGGATGCATAATTGCCAAGGCTTGCTCCTCCCATGTTGGTAGTTGAGGGGGAGGAGGTGGGATCAGCTGCCAGTCCTCTGTAAAGCAATCTGGTATCTTGAAACCACGGAACGCACCTTCCCCGTAGGTTGTTCCACCTCTTCCGCTGTCCCACAGCATTGACCCTGCCACGATCCTCTGCCATAGCTCCATCTTCCTTGCAATGGACGTCTGATGCACCTGTGATCCGAATAGTTGTGGCTCTACCCAGATGATTCCCTCTACCATGACCCTTAGCACCTCCTCAGAAAACCTGGGGTGTCTTTGGGGTGCCAAGGATGTGGTGTGAGTGATATGTGTGTGGATGTGCGAGGTGATGTGTTGGATAATGTGTTGGGGTGTATACTGTGATGTGCGTGGATGGTGTTCTGTGCCTCTGATTGAGTGGGTGCTCTTTGCTTGTCTCTCTGGTCTTGATCTCTTTTTTTCACTGTAAGGGATTGTGGGTAATGTGGGTGGGTGTTTTATAGTGGTATGGGTGTGAGGGTGTGGTGTGTGTATGTGTGTCAAGGTGTGTGTATTTTGAATTGTCCATTGTGAAGTAGTTTTGTAAGTGTGTGTATTTTGGGCGCGGAAGTGTGTACCGCCAATGGTTTACCGCGGTTGAAAGACCATGGGTCGTGATACTGTGGGCGTATTCGTGTTGGCGTGACGGTGTGGGTTTTGCTATCGCCAATTTCTCACTGACCTTTGGTGTGGCGGACTTGTGTTGGTGTCTGTATTGTGCGGTATTCTCTGTGTGGGGCATAATACCCGTGGTGGATTACCACATCAGTCACAGTATCTTGCCGGCCGTCAGCATGGCGGTAAGCGGTATTTACTGCCAGGGTTGCAATGAGGGCCTTTGTTTTTACTGGTTTTGGTACTCTGGGCACTTTACCACAGCTGACCAGTGCTAAAGTGCAAGTGCTTCCTGTGTAAATTGTATGTGTAATTGGCTTTTCCATGATTGGCATATTTCCTTTACTAGTTAGTCCCTATTAAAGTGCACTAGAGGTGCCCAAGGCCTGTATATCAAATGCTACTAGTGGGCCTGCAGCACTGGTTGTGCCACCCATATGTTTAGCCCTGTAAACATGGCTCAGGCCTGCCACTGCAATGTCTGTGTGTACAGTTTTAAACTGCCAATTCAACCTGGGAAGTGTACACACCTGCCGGGCCCAAACCTTCCTTTTTTGTACATGTAAGGTGCCCCTAAGGTAGACACTAGGTAGCTCCATAGGCAAGGTGCAGTGGATGTTGAAGGTGGAGCATGTACTGATGTGTCTTACATGTACTAACAGTGAAATACTGCCAAATTTGTTTTTCATGTTGCAAGGCCTTTCTCTATCATAGGTTAACATGGGGACTGCCTTTAAATATCTTTTAAGTGCAATTTCCCTTTGGGAGCAGATAGGGATATGGAGTTTTGGGTACAGAACTCACAATTTAAAAGTACATCATTTGGTAAAGTTGGTTTTTAGATTGTCAGTTTCAAAATGCCACTTTTAGAAAGTGGGCATGTTCTTGCTAAAACATTCTGTGACTTTGACTGATTGTCTGGGTCACACTGACAGTTGGGCTGTTTGTGAAACTCCACTAGACACTGACAGAAAGAGAGCTGGGGTGTAGCATGCATATCCTCATGGGTCATCTGGGCTACAGTGGAGGGAGGAGCTGACACTTACACTTGAATGGGCTGTGCTTGCCCTCACACAATGCAGTCTCCAACCCCTTGGTGTTTGTCTGGGGTCAGCTTCAAAGGCAGTATAGGTAGTGGACCCAAAACCCCAGATTTTTTGATCACTTCTGGACTCAAGAGACACCTTTGCCAAGGAGAAGAGCTGAAGAGGTGGATGAGGAGTTACTCTCATTTGTCTCTGACTGTGCTTTGCTGGATTGGCCTGCAGTTGCTACTTCTGCCTGAAAGAAGACAAAGACTGCTGCTTGTGAAGTTTCTCCAAGGGTTTAGACTGGGCTTGCCTCCTGTTTTGAAGTCCCAGGGTCATGAAAGACGTCTTCTGCCAGCACTTGGATTCTATGCTGAGACTCCTGCCATACGAGTGGTGCCCTATCGAGTCCCTGGGACACATGCATCGTGGATGGGAAATCAACGCATCACCTGCATCGTGGCTGGAGAAACAACAGAACACCTGCTTACGGCTGCTGAAAACAACGCAAACCCCATAAAACACGGTTATCCATCACAGTGCGGCCAAATTTCGCACACATCCCTGCTGGGCGTCAAAATCATTGTGAAACCTGTGCAGACCCGAGGTGCCCTGTCTGGAAATCGACGCATGGCTCTCTTGCGACAGAGAAAAACGAAGCCTCGCCTACCCAACCGGAGAAGAAATGATGCACGGTCTCACTTGCGAGTAAGGAATTGACGCATCACTGACTTTTCCGATGCCCTTTCGCCCATGCGGTTTTATTTTTTATGCAAACCAGATACTTTGGGATTTTTGTAGTCTTGTCCAATAGTGTGGTGTCCATTTTGTAGTGTTTTCACTGTACTACTCTGTGTTTTGGTACAGAGACTTTACACATTGCCTGTCAGATAAGACTGACTCCTTGTGCCAAGCTACCAAGGGGGTGAGCGGGGATTGTCATAGGAGTGTAACTCCCTTACCCTTATTTTAAGTGTGTATCTCCATTGCCATGACTAGAGTTAGGGTCCCTGCTTGGAGAGAGTGCAAACTGAGTGCCAGCCAGAGACCCCATTTTCAACACAGATGAATGTAGATATGACTGACTGTCCTGTGTTTATGGCTGCCTGGGTGTTATGCACAAGGGGATTGGTCAACCAGCACAGACCAGATGTGGATTGGAGACAGGGTGTGAGGCACAGATGGCAGAAAGTGCAAAGAAATGCCCACTTTCTAAAAGTGGCATTTCTAAAAATGGTAATACTAAATCCAACTTCACCAGTGAGCTGGATTTTCTATTACTGGTATGGCCATACTAAATATGACAGGCTACCCCTTCCAGATAAGAATCTACCACTTAAAAGTATACAAGGGCAGTTCTAATGCTAGTCTTTGAGAGGAGCAGGCGTCACAGTAATGGAAAATGGATTTGTGAGTTTTTCACTACCAGGACATGTAAAACACATAAGTACATGTCCTGCCTATTATTTAGATACTACCCTGCCATATGGGCTACCTAGGGCCTAGCTTAGGGGGTGACATATGTAAGAAAAGAGGAATGTAGGACTTGGCAAGCAGTTTTAAATGCCAAGTCGAAGTGGCAGTGATGGCATAGCAATGGCAGACCTGACACATGGTTAAAGGGCTACTTATGTGGGTGGCAAAATCAGTGCTGTATGCCCACAAGCAGCATTTAATTTACATGCCATGGGCACATATAGTGCACTGTACTAGGGACTTACAATTACATTATATATGTCAATTGGGTATGAGCCAATGTTACCATGTTTTTAGGGAGAGAGCACATGCACTTTAGCAAATGTTACCAGTGATAAAGTGCCCAGAGTCCTAAAGCCAACACAAATGAGCTTAAAGAAAGAAGAGGAGGAAGACAAAAAGTTTGGGGTGACCCTCTAGTGGGGCCATTTTCCAACAATTCCCCTCAACAGATGGACTACCTGTTAAAAATGGGGCATTTGGTTGGCAGTCAGTTTACCCCCTCTACAAGCAAGGACCCTCACTCTGTTCAGGGTAAAGGAGAATCACTCTCAGTTAACCCCCGCTGACCCCTTGGTAGCTTGGCATGTGCAGGCAGGCTTAACGTCGGAAAGAATGTGTAAAGTATGTGCACCAACATACACAGTAATGCGGTAAAAACACTACAAAATGGACACCACAGCAGTTTAGAAAAATAGGTAATATTTATCCAAATCAAACAAGAGCAAAACAACAAAAATCCAACATACACAAGTTAAATTATGAATTTTCAAAAGAGTAAGTGTCTTAATCCTTAGAAAATAGAGAGAATGCTGTTGTTATACAAAGTACCTGGTTAGCGTAAAAAAATAAAGCTGCACGGGTGAGGGGGCATCGGAAAAGGCAGTGATGCGTTGATCCCTGCCTCGCAAGAGAGGTCGCACATCGTTTCTTCTCCGGTCAGGTCGGTGATGTGTTGTTTTTCTCCCTCGCAAGAGAGTGATGCATCGATTTCTGGATGGGGCACCTCGGATACGCGCAGAGTCAGTTTGACTATGATGTCCAGGGACGATGGGTGGAAAATCCTGTTGCACAGTGTTAGAAAACTGTGCTGCGCAGGGTGTGCTTCATTATCAGCAGTCGCAAGTGGGTGTTGTGCGTAGTTTCTCCAGCTGTGATGTGTAGATCTCCCTGCTGCCATGCAGGTGGAGCATCGATTTTAGCCGTGAGGCTGGCGCCTCGTCGTTTATCAGGTGCAATGCAGATGGTGCGTCGTAAATTTCCCCGCACGGCGTTCTGTGCATGGATTTTCAGCTCTTGTCTGCCAACTTCACCTTCCGAGGGCCCAGGGACTGGATAAGGCACCACTTGACAGGGCAGGAGTCTCGGTAGAGAGTCCAGTTGTTAGCAGAGGAAGTCATTGATGGCCCGAGACTTCAAAACCGGAGGTTAGTTCAGTTCAAGCCCATGGAGAGTCTTCTCAAGCAGGAATGAACAACAAAGTCCAGTCTTTGTCCCCTATCACAGGCAGAAGCAACAGCTGCAGGATAGCCCAACAAAGCATGGGCACTGGCAGGGGCAGCATTTCTCCTCAGCTCTTCTTCTCTTCTCCTTGGCAGAGGTTCCACTTGAATCCAGACGTGATCTAATTTTTAGGGGTTTTGGGGGTTAATACTTCTACCCCTTTATGTCTTTGAAGTGGGCCTACATCAAAGGAAAGTCTCTTTTGTTCGCAAGATCCTGTCTTGCCCAGGCAGACCCCAGACACACATGAAGGGGTTGGAGACTGCATTGTAACAGCCCATTCAGGTTACAGGCTACACCCCAGTTCCCTTTGTGTCACTGTCTAGAGGCGATTCGCAAACACTCCAACTGTTAAAATGACCCAGGCAGACAATCCACAAACAGGCAGAGTCACAGAATGGGTTAAGCAAGAAAATGCCTACTTTCTAAAAGTGGCATTTTCAAACTAACAATTCGAAAACCAACTTCACTAAAAGATGTTTTCTTAAATTGTGAGTTCTGAGACCCAAAACTCCACACTTCTATCTGATCTAAAAGGGAATCTGCACTTTAATAATATTTAAAGGCAGCCCCCATGTTAACCTATGAGAGTGATAGGCCTTGAAACAGTGAAGACTGAATTTAGCAGTATTTCACTGTTAGGACATGTAACACACATCAGTGCATGTCCCACCTTTAACTTACACTGCACCCTGCCCATAGGGCTACCTAGGGACTACCTTAGGGGTACCTTACATGTATAAAAAGGAAGGTTTAGGCCTGTTAGGTGGGTACACTTACCAAGTTGAATTTTCAATTTACAACTGCACAAATATTGGCAGGTCTGAGCCATATTTACAGGAATACTAAGGTGAGTGGCACAACCAGTGCTGCAGGCCTAATAGTGGCATTTGATTTACAGGCCCATGGCACCTCTAGTGCACTTTACTAGGGACTTACTGGTAAATCAAATATGCCAATCATGGATAAGCCAATTACACCTACATTTTACATAGGAGCACTTGCACTTTAGCACTGTTTAGCAGTGGTAAATTGTCCAGAGTATAAAAAAAAAACAGTAAAAACTAAGTCCAGTACACATCAACAACCTGGGAAACAGATGCAAAATGAGAGGGGAGACCATGTCAATGATGCTTAAGTCTAACACTACCCTTGAAGAGTTCAATGATGGGTGAAGGCTGTGCATTATAGGGATGTGACTACCTAAGGGGTCCTAGGTATCTGAAGGAAGTGGACTTTCATGAATCCTTCTATACAAGGGGGTCATTGTGTATAGGAGGGGCTTCACCACCTGTATTTGATTAAATGTGGACAAGAGGATGGAGACCCAAAAAGAGTTTAATACAGAGCAAAGGTTGTATGTGTCTTCAGGCTTATTTATTTATCTTATCTATTTGCATTATTTGTAGAGTGCATGGCTACCTTAAAACATTTTCCCTCACTGGCATCCTCATTAAACTAACTGGTATTACTAAAGTCCAGGCTGACCATTGAAGAAGAGGTTTTTTGAGCAATTTACAGAAAGCTAAACATGATTTGCAGGCACTCAGTGATTGTGACTAGGTGTTCTATAATTTTGGCCCCAGGTGTGTAAATGCACAACTGACTTGATGGGTTCTCTTAATTCTGGGAACTACAGACAGCTCCTGCTTGCTCGAGTGGAGTGAGTGTTTAAGTGTCTACATGGACACCAAAGGTCCCACGTACATTGACCTTGTGTTAGAAAGACACTTATGCAGATAGCATAAGACTTTGAATTGATCTCGGCATTCAGTTTGCAGTCAGTGAGAAGTATGTAAAATACTGGCTGATAAGGTCAATCTGGGTGGATGAAGGAGGAGCCGTGCTGCTGTATTTTTCATGGTCTGAAGAAGTCTAACCAGGGATTTTTCAGCACCCAAGTAGAGGATGTTTCTGTGGTCCAGTTTCGAGATTACCAGAGTCGGGCTACCGTTCTTTGAGCAATGGCCGGGAGGCACATCAAGATTTTCCTTAACCATTTAAGGATACCAAAACTTGTGGCAGATACTGTGTTGATTTGGTGACTCTTGGATAACTTGTCATCAAGCCATATGCCCAGATTTTTTACCATGTGAACCAGTAAGAGACTGATACCCAGAGTGGATGGCCACAGATGAGGCCCTCAATGGTGGGGTTGGTTGCCTAGCAGCAAAATCTCTATCTTGTCCCAATTCTATTTTAATGAGTTCATATTCATCCATAATAAAAGTTGGGCAAGATGGGTGTTAATAGATTCTGGCCCTCATTACAACCTTGGCGGTTGGCGGAGAAGCGGCGGTCTTACCGCCAACAGGCTGGCGGTAAAATTTTTGGAATTATGACTATGGCGGTTACCGCCATAGTCATCCGCCACTTCTCCGATCCGACCGCTGGGCTGGAGACCAGGGTCTCCAGCCCGGCGGTCATCACAATACCGCCGGCGGTATCATGACCCAGCTGACCGCCATGGATTTCATGGGGTTAGGAACCGCCATGAAATCCGTGAGCACTATCAGTGCCAGGGAAGTCCTTCCCTGGCATTGATAGGGGTCTCCCCTACCCCCCACCCCCACCCTGAGTCCTTCCCCTACACCCCCCACCACCCCTGCCACCCCCAAAGGTGGCAGGACCACCCTCCCCACCCCTACCCCCAACATTACATTGCACATTCACACCCGACACGCACGCAGGCACCACCAACACACATACCCGCACACACACTAACATACATGCCAACAGCCACACACACAGTCATACGCACACACCCACATTCAGACATACACGCACACATCCATACAGACATACATACATACAGACACGCACTCATTTCCAAACACACAACACCCCTGCATGCATGCACGCACTCACACACCCCCTCTACATACACACACGCACACACCCATGCACCCACACATCACACAACACTCCCCCACCCCCCTCCCCTAACGGACGATCAACTTACCTGGTCCGTTGATCCTCCGGGAGGGGACGGGATCCATGGGTCAGCTCTGCCGCCAGCACCCTGTCAACAGAACACCGCCACGCCGAATCACAGAACGTGATTTGGTGGGCGGTGTTCTGTTGATGGGGCGGTGGAGGTGGAGCTACCTCCACTTCCCCGCCGTTCGCCAGTATGGCTGCTGGCGGCTCTCCATCCGGAAAAGGACGGAGGGCTGCCAGCTGTCATAATGCGCCGAGAGGAAAACCGCCTGCACTGGCGGTCTTCGGCACGGCGGTCCCTCGGCGGTCTTGTAAAAAGACCGCCGAGGTTGTAATGACCACCTCTGTCTTGTGGTTATCCTGAGATAATAAGGTTAACACAGTTTGGGTGTCATCTGCATACAAAAACAAGGAGGCTCATGAGATTCTACAGTCTCAGCTAATGGTCTCAGGTAGAGGTTGAAGTCAAGAGGGCTTGAGTTAAAACCCTCTGGCACCCCAGAACCTATGTGCTGTGATTCACACCTATTCTGATGTGAATGCACCTGAACTGTGTGATCATGTTGCAAGGAGCTCATAAAGGGCTGCACCCCACAGACCCATATCTCATAGTCTGTTCAGCAGAGTGGAATGGTTTACAGTGTCAAATGTGGCACAGAAATCAAAGAGGATTAACATTGCCATGCCACCTTTGTCTAACTGACAGTGCCATGATTCCATAATGCTGACAAGGGCTGGTTCAATACTGTGACCAGACCTGAATCCTGATTGTAAGGGGTGCAGTAGACCATTTAGTTCAATTTAGGATGAGGGATGCAGTTGACATGTTTCCCCAACACCTTAGCCAATGTAGGTAGAAGTGATATAGGCCTACAGTTTGAAAATATAAGAGGGTCTAGATTTTGTTTTTTTTAAATAAATATGTTACCAAAGCATGCTTCCATGCAAGAGGAACAATGCCTTCTGTCAAGAGGAGTTTAGCAGCTTTGTAAATTGCTCCATAATCAGTGACACAAGCCTGCCCAATATCGAGAGGGGACAGGGGTCAAGTGGAGAGCCTGATCTAGTAGCCAAAAGAAATGGACTAAATTATGTCACATTTAAAGGATGGAATGTATTCAAGACACAGATTGTGTCAGAAGAAACTTCACAAAAAACTGATTGAAGGAGTGCCTGCAAAGGAGGAGTGAATATCTGCTACTTTCTTTTAAAAAAGACTGAATTTCATCACATTAAACTTGTGTGGGAGGGGCACTGGGGGAGGTATAGGCCTCATCCGAGAGATTCTTGGCTCCCCTAAAAAGAGTTTTAGGGCAGTTTTTGGCCACTGTGATTTTATCTGAATATAATTTGGCTTTAGCAATGCTACATAGTTTTCCAGTAAGTTTGTAGAGCTTCTCTGTATCTTAATTTGTCCTCATGACTATAGGTTTTTTGTCATCGTCTTCTTTTAAGTAGGCGCAATAAATCATTGTACCATGGGGCAGGAGGGAGAGTTTGATTACATTTTTTGCTGGTATTGAGAACTAACACGAAAACCTCTACTCCAGAGAGATAGGAGAATCAACTTGCCCCACTCACTCCTAATCATGAAAATGGGGCCAGAGCTTCATTCACTATTGTATACTTATTTGATGCCTACTGCGCTATCATGAGTATTCTCCTTCTTTAGGGGGGATTTCCTTTATGGAAGGAAAAGCCACACCCACTTAATCGTGGCATGCCTCATCTAGGACTAGTCCAACCCACCAGGTTCAGATGATACTGACCTGGTGACCCATGTAACTCCAGGGGAGAACTAGCTCCTCCAGGGGTAGGGAGAACTAGATAAATTGTATCCTGGTCAGTAAGGTACCAGTATGATAAAAAGGTTAAAGATAAAAATATCTCAATTTCTATCCAAAGATTATCTTTTTCAGGATGATATTGGATAGGATTAAAAAGAGTTTGCTCCCTTCTATATGATGAGGCGTCTGGGTGTTTAGTGGATCTATAATGGATCCCTACACGCTTTTTAAACTGCCAACATGTCCTCCGGCCTTCTTCTGGGCCAAGCATCTTCTACTCCCTACTGTCTATTGTGTGCCTGTTATATCTAGCATGCATAAGGTGAGACTAAATCCTAACTATGTCCTTTAAACATCTCCTGAAAATTAAATAACAAAGGGAGGTTACCATGGTAGGTTGGTATGTCATATGATACACATTAGTGTTAATTCAAAACCCAATGTGAATCACACGTAGTGAATGAAAGCACTGCACACAGTGTCCATTATAGGTGTAAGAATATTCTCTTTATACCTCTTGTCCACCAGTAACTCATGTTTACTCACTGAACCATAGCTCTTTGTGTACTTACATTCCTTGCACTTACCCTGCAACTGTCAAGGGAGGGCCTCATCAGTCTTTAGGTGGGGGGGGGGGTTCTTTTACTGTCACACACTGGAAAGTCAGAACCTATCCCTTAGTATCCAAATCATAGTTGCAAATCTGAGACCAGTCAATTGCCATCATTTGGCAATCTCAAATATTATCACATTCTCTTCCATTGGCTCACTGTCTAGGTAAAATCTGTAACAGATCCCCCATATCTTTAATTTCCTCATATTCTTTTCTAGTATGCAATGCCTTTCTGATACTCTATTCTAGTATGCCATGTCAGACCCTTACTACGTGGTACACGGTCCTCACAGGCCACGTAATGTCTGTATAATTTTTTATCCCCCCATGTTGGGCCACACATACATCTTCATGCTCATAGAGGCTGGTCATGCAGTTCTTATCAGTCTTTCACACTCAACCACAAGTGCTCTCACCGGGACCTACACACATTTCTCCCCACATTCATTCTCTTCCCTTATATACCTTGTATCATTACCTTATCCTATGCTATGTAAAATCATGTACATATTTAACTAGTACTGGGTGGGGCCTGGTAAATCACCCTTGTCATTTCCGCCCAGGACCTGTCTCAGTATGTTTCCACAATCACACTCCGCACTCGCATAATCAAATTTGTGCTACACACATTGCGTGGTTGCAGGCCATACAGAGCCTCTGTTGTGCTCCCCCTTTTTTAGAACCCCTCCCCCCAGCCTCCTTACTTCATCAAATGGCGGGCCGTTTCTTAGAACTGCCGCTGCTCGGTATCCCCATTTGTAGCTGGGTAATAAACTGTTAACCCGTCACTGCATGAATAGTTCTGGAAAAATTTAGTGCCATAAAATAGTATTGCTTTATATTAAATCACAAAACAGGAGATAGGCCCTCATTCGGACCTTGGCGGGCGGCGGAGGCCGCCCGCCAAAGTCCCGCCGTCAGGTTACCGTTCCGCGGTCGAAAGACCGCGGCGGTAATTCTGACTTTCCCGCTGGGCTGGCGGGCGGCCGCCTTCAGGCCGCCCGCCAGCCCAGCGGGAAAGAGGCTTCCACGATGAAGCCGGCTCGGAATCGAGCCGGCGGAGTGGAAGCTGTGCGACGGGTGCAGCAGACAGTGAAATACATTTAGGGGCCCTCTTACGGGGGCCCCTGCAGTGCCCATGCCAGTGGCATGGGCACTGCAGGGGCCCCCAGGGGCCCCGCGACCCCCCCTACCGCCATCCGGTTCCCGGCGGGAGAACCGCCGGGAACTGGATGGCGGTAGGGGGGGTCGGAATCCCCTCGGCGGCGCAGCTAGCTGCGCCGCCTTGGAGGATTCCAATGGGCGGCGGTACACTGGCGGGAGCCCGCCAGTGTTGCCGGTCCGACCACGGCTTTACCGCCGCGGTCGGAATGCCCATTGGAGCACCGCCGGCCTGTCGGCGGTGCTCCCGCGGTCCTCCAACCCGGCGGTCATGGACCGCCAGGGTTGGAATGACCACCATAGTTTGTTAGTCGGAATAGGGGTAGTACATTGCACAGAAATAATCAGTGCTGTTTGCAGCCTAATCTGTGAGTTCTATAGTATGTTGAGTTTACATTATCTATTGTTTTAAATTTTCATATGTAACTATTTTATTGCAATCACTTTACATAGAGAGAGTGGTCACATATTGGATTGGATTTTCTTAACGTAGAAGACTTTCATTCATCAATGTGTTCTACTGGTCATTAGTTCCAATTGCATGTGCTTTTCATTATTGACATTAGCACTTAGAGATGCATGAGATTCCTATAGTACGATGAGATTACATTATTTTATGTTTTAAAATTTGCACATGCACTTTATTAATGTAACCAGTTTATAGCATAGGAATCATGCGATGGTTTGAATTGTTTAGCTCGTAAAACCAACCCTCATCAAGTTGTATGTCGAGTTAATATTACAATATGTTCTACTGGTTCTTAGTCTCAATTTGATATGCACTTTATTTATGAAATTAGTAAAGATGTAGGAGACTTATACAGATCTGCATTTTCTAGTCTATAAGCATAGATTCATTGTGATTTGGACAGAAGTATGTATAGTAGTCAAGGGTTGCCAGCAGCCACGTTGCGGTTAATAACCTTTAAACGATTAAGACAGAAAGTTGTGTTGATACCTTTAGATGTCTTGCAGTTGACTTTCTCCAACATTGTTCGTGCACTTTATTACTTCATAGTTAACTATGCATATAACAGGATAGAGCAGGAGGATTTTCGTGTTTTAGCACTTTATTCAACCGAGTTTGAAGCTACATAATATGTTGAATTAGTTGGTCGGAGAAATGTATATAGAGTTTCTATACTTTTTGATGCCTTAGATTTTATAGGACTAATTTGTTTGTTTGATTGCAAGCTGTTCTATTGTTCAAGACGTTTTAGAGATTTTTTTAACACAACATGTATTTTAGACACAATAAAGCGTACTGTCTGTGCACTCAATTTGAATGATTACATACTTCACTTCAGCACTTGATTGTCTCATGATAGCAGATCGAGCAGTCCAAGGTTATTTCAGGACTTTGTTTGGGGACAGAAACTCTCAAACAGAGAGAAATTATAAATAGTATCTAAATAAATTGTCTGTTCAGCCAGCTCTTCACTTTTTAAATGAAAATGGCATTAATACTAGTAAGTACGATATTCTACATTCCAAACACAGCTGACACGAAAACAGTGCCTGGCTCTTCTTGGCTATGCAGCCAAACCCCCAAGCACTTCTAGATATTCTGTAAAAGCTGCTAATTTTTTATTTAACCCTGAACACAATCTATGGTCAATATTACATTATGGGAGAAGGCATTGACTCTGGTTTTCTCTAGAGAATTTGAGTTACCTCTTGCAAAGTCAAGTCATCAAGTATCAGTCGAATGGTCCTCTGATTAGGCTATGCTATGATTTGAGTAAAAAAGATGTGCTACGTAACAAAATCTGCCAGAACATAACGATCCCCAAAGTACCCACCATCAAAAGAAGGAAACGAATATTATTCAAGAAATGTTTGCAGGTGTTCTGAGTGGCCTTTCCTGATAATGTACAAGAGAACAATTGCCGAAATGTGATCCTCCTCAACAAACCCTAGCACTGTTACCAATCACCAGAAGATGCGGCCCACAGTGGCTAAGTGAAATTCAGAATCTTGGACAAACAGGCAGCTTAGAACTACAAAAGTGGACAGAGGTAATGAAAACAGCTGCTCCATAGCTGATAATCGGGTAACCAAGAAATACAGGCGAATCATACATGCTTGTAAGATGTTTCGAGATGCCAAACTTTATAAAAAATAAAAGCCCTGATTTATGGCAAAGTGGTGCAGCGAGGTGCTGTTCCAAAATTAGCAGTGGCCACGCTACAGCACTTTTGAAATGCAGGCATGTGCCATATTTACAGAAATACAGCGCACCCCTGTGTTTCCCTGTGCACCGGTGCTGAATTAAGCTGCCTGTGCCAACACAGGCACCCTTGCTCCACAGTGCAAAGGTCTCTGTGTTGAGGGGATAGAATATTTATGTGCAGGAAGGTGACTTGGCACTTCTATGTCTACTGCAAAATGCAGCACACATAGAAGTAATAAAGCATCATTTCGGAATAATTGTATATGTGCAGTAGGGGACACCTTCCTGCACATAAACAGTCATCCATGGCATTTTGCTTCTTCTATGTGTGCTGCAGCACACATAGAAAAAGCAAAAAAAGAGGAGGAATAAAAGCATTCATCATTGTTTTGCCATGCTAAGTTCACCTTCGAGGTATCGTTAGTTTTTGGCGCTGCCACAAATTTACTATTTCTCGTAAATCTGGGGCAGTGTCAAAAGCAATGGGTGTAGCGACGGAACGCCGACTGCAACACTCATTGCACACCCCTCTGACGCAGAAATCTATGTCAGAGGGGCCCATATTACATGGAAGCATAATGTCACAAAAAGTGGTGTTACACCTCCTTGTAAATATGGCGCAGTGGTTAGCGCCACGGGAGTGTCACAAAAAGTGACACTCCGGTGGTGCTAGGGGCTCTTCTTAAATCTGCCCCAAAATGTTTAAAAGGACACAATATATTGACACTGATTTGAAGATACTCTACAATTCAGGCAAAGACTTGAGGACATGTAACAAAGTAATTTGGGATGCCATCTCCAATAGCAACAGTCACAGAATGCACCAAGCATCGAGTTCAACATTTCTGCCTTTCAGTGTTTAGCTTTGAGGATTTTCAATAACTGTCTCTCGCCATAATATAGCTCCTTCATTCGTCTGTCAGTCAAGTTACCATCATTGAAGCCTGAAAGTGGACTGATCTTGGTTGTCCCAATAGAATTTAACATATATTCAACTGCTTAATCGTTATGCATGTTTCAATAATAATAAAGTTGTACCTCTAATCATATTGTTTGCACGCTGATAAGGAATAGAATGAAGATAGCTTTAACTGCCTTTCAGGTCCTGTGTTATGAAAAAATGCACAAAGTGTAGGCTTTGGTTCAACTCACTTTGACCATTGGTAAATTAGGAGCAGCTCATTCAGCGATTGCTTACTGGAAGTGTCATTCACATTTTGGAGCTGCCTATCATGTATTTTCCCTTTATTTTGACGCTGCTAAATGAGTTGGTGTTTCATTTAGCCTGTAGTGAGTGGTCACATTTGTATGCTCTTTCTTCTGCATTTAGGGCCTGACTACGAGTTTGGCAGACAGACCTGTGGTGATGAGACCACCGTCAAGGTCTCCCCCCAGCCCTATTGCAACTTCCCACTGGGCTGACGGGTGGGAACCAAGGTTTCGCCCGTCAGCCCAGTGGGAAAGATCAGCAGCATTATTGCAGGCTCAGAATTGAGCTGGTGGCAATGCTGCTTCAAGCAGGGTACACCAGAACCCTTGAAATGCACACTGTCTGCACAGGCTTCTGTGGCCCCCTGCATTTGTTCTCTGCCAGCCTTATCATGGCAGTCAGACTGTCACAAAAAGTCTGGCAGAGAACAAGGATGTAATCAGCAGGGGGCTGACTTCGGCGCTGCCCTGGCTGATTACAACCAGGAAATGTCTTCAGCCTGTTGGGATCACTGATCCTGGTGGGGGTAGGTTGGCTGGTCAGCCTGCCAATCTCATAATGTGGTTGTTCGGACCACCAGCCTTGTAATAAGGCTATAAGTTTGAGGGGAGTTTTGAAATTTCAGCAGATGATTTGAGCTATGGAATATTTTGTATGTGGAACTTTCCATAGGACTTGCAATATGGTGTTGCTGATACCAGTTCATATATATGGCTTTGTTTACATTGTATGTGTTCATGCTACACTGCCCATCACAAATTTAGAATGAGTCCCACTCCTTTAAGATCCCTCCACACCACACATCTGCGTTGATTTTCCTTAAGCACAAGCAACCTTTAACTGTTCTTACAGCTGGCCACTGAGTTTGTGAGGGGGTTTACTTTTGTGTTGTAATGATGGGCAGCTAATTAGTCAGCTGACAAGCATGAGATTGACACTGCCCAACATGCTCCCACCCTGAGCCTTGTTCTTCACTGAACACATACAAGCACAAAGCAAAATTATCTATCCTCCTCCTGATGCTATGTTTGACTGGCAGTTTTTCTGCATGGCAGGGGTCATAGAATGTATTTTAAGGAGGTTGCACAAAATGTGATGATTAGAAAATGACACCAAAATAAATGAGCTTGAAATAAAAGGCCACATTTATGACCTGGTTTGTGTCATTTTTCACCATGCAAGGTGGTACATATGTGACTCAAAAATTAGGTGAGGTTCATGAATCCACACGAGGCCCCTTTGCATTGCCCTCAGTGGCTCCATAGATATGGAGCAAAGCAGCACTAATCATTGTGTCGCCTTACTCTGTGCTAAGAAGGTGTTCCAAGGGCATTGCATGGGTGTTCCCATGCAACTCCAATGGTTTTTGATGCATTCCCAAATTTACGAGAGCCGGTAATCCAAAAAGATACTCCTCCCAAGGAGAGGTGTGATGAGGAGAAATATATATATATGTTTTTAAAAGAATTTATTGGATGTTTCTGCTTACATTTAGCTTACATACACCTCAACTAATTGGGCCTCACCGACGATCATTCTGTGATCTTCATGCAATAAGATACATTGCCATCATAGTACAACAAAATGGAAGGCAGCATATTAAAACATGCAAGAATTCATGGCTTGAATATATCTGAGAACATCAGTTCATCAACTCACCCATATCCTCCATCATTAACGTAACATAAAAACATAGTAACATTCTTCCCTGCCTAATTCATCCCTACCTCTCTCCCACTGGCATGCCTAAATCGGTCCAACTTCATAGGTAATATATGCAACAACATGAAAGAACAGGTCCATGGCAATCTTGTGCATCTGTCCCATCTGTTGTGGATTCCCGCCTCTTCCGTCCCCTTAGTTAAGACCCTTGCACTTGATTTCTGACCCACATTGTGTATACTGCTCTTAAGGGTAAGCATATCTTCTTCAGGGGCATGGGGATCTGGGCTCCTTAATATGTCCACTAATGCCTCCTAGGCCCTTGCCCCATCTAGAGAGCCTTCTTATGTTTGGCTTCTCAAAGTTTTACCTCGCTCTCATAGCTCACCCACCGTAACAACTCCCTCTTCTACACTGCCATCTGTGGTCCCCTTGGTCCCTCCAATTTCTAGTAATTCCCTTCTTTCCTATGATAAATGCCAGATCCTGGAACTGGTTTGTGATTTCTGTTTTAGCAGTTTGTGGGAACCAGCTTAAAAGACAATGCCCATGAGTGCCAGGAATGCCCTGCTCAGTGACTCGGCTAATGTCCGTGTGATGCCTCACCAATAATCAGTTAAATACCCGCAATTCCAAAACATGTGGATAAACCCAGCACCTACTTTCCCACACCTTGGGCACTTGGCACTCTCTGTCACAAAGGGGGTGATTCTGACCCCGGCGGTCTTAGACCGCCGGGGCCAGGGTCGGCGGGAGCACCGCCGACAGGCCGGCGGTGCCCCGCAGGGCATTCTGACCGCGGCGGTAAAGCCGCGGTCAGACCGGCAACACTGGCGGTCTCCCGCCAGTGTACCGCTGCCCTATTGAATCCTCCAAGGCGGCGCAGCTAGCTGCGCCGCCGAGGGGATTCCGACCCCCCCTACCGCCATCCAGTTCCCGCCGGTCCGCCCACCGGGAACCGGATGGCGGTAGGGGGGGTCGCGGGGCCCCTGGGGGCCCCTGCAGTGCCCATGCCACTGGCATGGGCACTGCAGGGGCCCCCGTAAGAGGGCCTCTACAAGTATTTCACTGTCTGCTTGGCAGACAGTGAAATACGCGACGGGTGCAACAGCACCCGTCGCACCTTCCCACTCCGCCGGCTCGATTACGAGCCGGCATCCTTGTGGGAAGGGAGTTTTTCCCTGGGCTGGCGGGCGGTCTTTTGGCGACCGCCCGCCAGCCCAGGGAAAAACTTAGAAGACCCTCCGCGGTCTTTCGACCGCGGAGCGGTATTTCGGAGGGGGAAGTCTGGCGGGCGGCCTCCGCCGCCCGCCAGACTTAGAATGACCCCCAAAATATCCCTTAAGTCTCCCAGGGGTAAGATACGCTTTGTGCAATATATCGAAATTTATGAGTTTAAATCTGCCATTCTGGGCACTTTGGGTATGCGCTCGAGGATATGTTCCCAGTATTCATCTGGAATAGAGATCCCCAAGTCATCTTTCCTGTCAGTCTTGAGTTCATCTAGGGGCAACAGCATGTCCTCATGTAATCTCCTGTAGAAGCAAGTAACCGCTTTGAAGTTTCCTGAAGAGGAAGTCAGATATTGGCAGCCTTTGGTCTGGGGTAGTTCCGCCAGTGTCTGTTCCCAGTGCCTGCATATGGCCGTTGTCACGGCTCCATGATGGAGGAAGTGGGCCTGTGATAGATCATACCTCAACTAGAACTCCTCAATTTATAGGAGTGTCTCAGCCTTAGAAAGGGCTCCCAACATCGCTGCCCCCGCTGCTATCCAATCTGACATTCCCTGCCAATCTCCCGCATACGGAAGCTCTGCCAGAAATCCAAACAGAATTTCAGAGGACTATGGTATCTTCACCCAGGTCTTCCCAGGCTTCTGAGCCACCAACAGCACAATATTTTATACTAGTAGTATCCTCACCACTGGGACAGTGTAGTTGAAGAAGTATTTTAGCTATTCTGTGAATGTCAGGGACAAAAGGACCAACCTCGTTTCCAGGTGATAACCGGCCGACTATCCATTGTGCTAGCCACTGGAGCTGGCTCACCAAGTACTAGGTTTCACAATTGGGAAAAGCTAATCTGTCCTCTGCCACCGGTCTCTGAAGTGTGGTCAGTGCCAACCTCCTACAACTAGAACTCCTCAAAAAATTCCATAATGAGTGTATCTAGGTCTTTAAAAAAATTCTTGTCGGATCGAAACCGGCAGCTTTAGAAAAAGATATAGCAGTTGAGGAAGAGCCACCATTTTCAAAAGGGCCCCTTGGCCTGCTACTGATGGTGGAGCGTTTTCCAAAACACCATGTTAGAACAAAGTCCATTTGTTCAGGATAGATCCGCACTCACAGGTAGGGCGGACATTTAGATTCCAACTGCAACCCCCCCCCCCCAGACTCTCCAGTACCCCCCTGGAGGCCATCACAGGAAATAAGCAAGATTTCTGCCAATTGACCCATAAGCCTGTGAGGGAGCCAAAGTGCCCCTGGAGATCACGTGCCCCCTCCAATGCTCCCCCACATCCTGAAAAAAAAGCATGAGGTCATCTGTGTACAATGCAATATGGTCCATCTGAGTTCCCACCACTATACGTCTATACGCATCTCCTGTTCAAGTGTGGCAAGCCGGTGGCTCCATGGCCAGAGCAGAAAGGAGGGATGAAAGTGGGTCCCTTGCTGCACACTATATGCTTCCAATATAAAGCAATCTGTCTAGCTGAGGGGTCTGCATATGAGAACCTAATCCAGGACACAAAGTTCTCTCCGAGGAGGAAACACAACTACATGTCATAAACATAGGCCCATTTCAGGTTATCAAAAGCCTTCTCAATATCCACTGGAAATACCGCTGCCCCCCTATTGTAAGTATTCACCTCCAGAAACGTAAGGAGCCCCTGAATATTAAGTGCAGAATTGCGACTTGGTATGGACCCTGCCTGGTCCTGGCGGATAAGAGTATGCACGTGGTAAAGTAGTTGAGTGGCCAAAACCCTGCTAAGTATTTTTTAATCAATGTTGAACAGTGGATGCTAAGCCTTCACATCATGAGCCGGCTTCCCTGGCTGCAGTAGAGGTACTATTACGGCCTCTGGTGTTGATAGTGGTAATGATCCTGCCACTTTAGCCACACTATAAAGGTCTACCAGTCTAGGAGCCACGTCCTCCACATAAACCAAATAAAACTCGACCAGGAGACCGTCAGTGACCAGCACCTTATTCTGAACCACATTCTTTACAGCTACTTGAATCTCTGGGAACAAGATATCTTTCTCCAAGTCCTCTGCCTCCTGAGGAGATATGGTAGGGAGCATCACTGGAGTTGGGAATGCCCCTCCATCCTCCGTCATGCATATAAGAGAATTCCTGTAGAGGCCAGAGTAGAACTTGTAGAAATCGTTATTAACATTTTCCTGTTGGTACAGTTTAGAGCCCTGGGCAGGATCTAGTTCCACAATCACCAAACCCCATTTCACTGGATTGGCCAGCCAGTGATCCAGTGGAGTCTCTCTCCACATGAGCCCAGATCATATAATCTTTATGATCAAACATCTTGGGTACTCTATCCCCTCAGCCACCTTCTCTTTGGTTTCACGTCTGTCTTGCAATTCTAGATGGCCTGGCCTGTGCTATTCAGGGGCTCACAGCTGCCTCTCAATGGACAAGATTTCCATTAACAAGATCAATAGTACTCCTGCAGATTCAGAGATGCATCGACCTCAGATCACACCCTTGAACGCGTCCCACTCCTCTTGCAGTAATGACACAGAGTCAGTATTATCATCAAAATAATTCTTAATAGTGTTTCCAATTGGGTTCTGAAAGACCAGATCTTCTAATTAATCTGGCCTGAACTTCATGTCAGGATGCAGGGTCCAGGTCTCTCCCAGTGCAACCCCACCACAATGGGTCATGATCAGAAATGGTCCTAGATAGGTATTCTGCCATGTGCACTAAGCTATGGACATCTGGTGAACGTAAGATCACATTGAGGCACCCATGGAGATCATATGGGGAAGAAAAGAATGAGTAGTTCCATTTCCCCGGATGGTGGGAATGCCAAGAATCTATCAGCCCCCACGCTATCTGCCAGCCAGAGAATCCCCTGGCTTCTCTGAGAACTGGGGAATCCCGTAATTGGTGGGGGTGAGATCAGTCAAGCTCAGGGTCTTCAATGTAGTTATAGTCGCCTCTTAAAATAATCAAACCACTAGGTGAGGGGGTATTACCTTTGAAAAGTCAGCATAAAAGTCATCTTGCCTGTGTTTGGTCCACATTTGCTCTCTATAGTGACATCCCAGCCATCAAGCCACCTGGTGACCCCCACATAACTACCCTTAGGGTCCATCAAGTGCCTAGTATGTTGGAAAGGGACCCCAGACCAGACCCAACCCATGCCACCTTTCACATAAGCAGAATATGCAGTGCAATATGCCTATCCTCTCCAGCTGTGCTGCAGCGCCATCCTTTCTTTGGCAGTAAGGTGTGTTTCCTGGAGGAGTGTGATCTGGACCACCAATTCTATTGAGATATGAGAATAGCCTCTGCCTCTTAGCCATGGAATGCATCCCCCTAAGATTCCAAGAGAGGATCTGTTAGTTCATGGGGTTGTCTTGTGAAAACAAGATAGATAGCTTTGTCCCAGTTTCATCATCCAGGCACTATGGTCCACCTCCCCTCACAATAGCAAGGATCTCTTAGTCAAGCCACCCTGTAGTTGTTTCCCCTTCTGAATCAAACAACGAACTTCCCAACTCCCACCCCACAGGACAAGTAGTTCAACTCCACCCATCTAACAAAAAAATATTTGTGGGTGCACCAACAGAAAATGCAAAGAGTGTGAGGCTATGGCCAGTGGAGAGCTCCGTTCTAGTCCCTCCCACCCAACTAATGGAACACAATCATGTTGAGACCATAGGGGTCCCCAACTCTGCATTCATGAGCAACCTATATTCCCACAAAGGGCTCCCCCTCAACCACAACAGAAAGCCCACAGCTCCCTGTCTTTGCTAGATAAGTTCATCAGTGGCCCCAGGCGTGACGACTAATAGAGAAGCATTGGAGTCCTTTGAGCAGGCATCTTGTGATACATCAGAATCCTCAACCTCACCTACATCTGGAGAAGGAGTAGGACTTATCTCACCCCTACTCATTGCAGCAACTACCTCCACTGCTTTTTATTGATCCCTTTGGACCTCCTCATCAGACAAGGCTATGGTTCAGGCACCACCATTGTGCCGCTTGAGTTTCTGTCATATGGTACGGGTCCCGGGGGACCCCGACTAGGTCCAGCTTGCGTCTGCACCTCCAACCACTCCGACATCTCTTAGGGGTTGTGGAAGAACTGCACCCCATCCGAAGTCACCACCTGCAGTGGATGCTGGGAATAACATGGCATATTGTAGACCCATTAGGCAGAGCTGTCGCTTAGCTTTGAGGAATGTGGAACGTTGCTTCTGGACTTCCCTTGTGAAGCCCAGAAAGATCATAGCTGTGCTAATAGCAGCTTTGAGATCACCTTTACTCCAAGCCTGGGCAAGTATGTGATCAAGGTCTCTGTAATACAGGAGGCTGACATCCACCAGTCTTGATGGTGAGCCCAGTAAAGGCAGTCGATATGGGACGTGTTCCAGATCATTATAGGAAAACAGGCACTCTGGTGCCACATCTTCAGGCAGTCATCTCTCAAGGAACTCCAGCATATTGCTCCCTTCAGTTCACTCTGGAAGTCCTATAATACAAATATTGTTCCTGTGTGACCTGTTTTTACTGTTTTCCACTCTGGTCTCTAATGTCTGAACTTTAGCTTCCATGACTGTGACTTGTTCACGCAGCGTCACCATGTCTGAGGGAATGTCGCATTTCCATTGTCGCAACCCTGTCTGCAAGGCACAGATGGTCATTTTTCAATATACTGAGTTCCACCCTGAGAGTATCGATTTTTGTTTCCAATGCCTCCCAAGAGGCTGAAATTGCCTGCTGAATATCGTGAAGAGTGGGGCCTGATGAGGATGCGAGTGGTGGCATTGTCAAGACACCCACATTCCACCTTTGACCAGCACCCTTGGGGCCTGCTCTACCAGAGGGAGAGCACAGGATAATTTAGAGTGCGTTATGACTTACCATAACTAGGATTGAAGTCCCTACTTGGACAGGGTGCATACCTCTACAAACCAGAGACAGAATTTCTAACACATGGGCTTCTAGTCTGAGTTTGCCTGGGCCACTGCTCTGCCTAAAGAGTGCTGTCTTTGACTGGAGCAGGGTACATACATTTAGGGGCATATATATGTGGATAGTCATGCAGTGCAACGAAACAAGTCACCTTGCTGTGCTGTCCCCTTTGACAGGAAAAGGCAGGAATGTGCCATATTCTTTTTCTTATTCCAGACCCTTTTTCCTGGTAGCTTTGCCCATATCCTGGGGTGCTATAATATTTTTTGCTATATACGCTCAAGTAAAGCCAGATGTGGGATCCATTTTCGCTGTTGTAAACCATTTGCTAGCACAAAAAGGATTTCATTGTTGTATCAGAACCAAATTGTGTTTTAGTAACACGTCACAGAATAACAGTTTGGGTTTGTGTCCAAATAACAAATCAATACTTGGAATGGGCATGTTTAGGTTGTCCCTTCCAATTTCTAAATTGCTGCGGTATGTATTGATGTTTTGCAACTGAATTCCGGTCACAAAACATAAATATTTTGCTACGTCCTCAAAGGCGGTGGTAAGCCGTTCACAAATGGGAAGGTGTTCTCCAGGGGACCTCTTCCACTTTATGAATGTTAAAAAAAATACATTTTGTGAGAGCTGGCAGTGGTGGACCACTGCCTACTTTTACAAATTTAAGTTGAATGTTTCATTTTTTTTTTATTGAAATGTATCCCTTTCTCCTTTACGAAATGGGCTGCATTAATAAAAAGATGGCTTTATTCAAAAGCAATCACAGAAATGGTGGTCTGCTGACACCAGTAGACCGCCATCCCTGGGATAGCTATCTTTCCTAATATGGTGCAAACTGTATCCTACCTCATTATTATTCATGAGGTAAGTCAATTGAAATGAATAAAATGAATTTGCAAATGACTACGAATCGCACATTTAAAAATAAAAGCTTATTATATTAGGAATAGCAATTTCCTAATTGTAACAAGGAGAAAATCGAAATTTGATAATCGCTAATGACAATTTAAGAACATCTGGCCATTAGTGTTGTTACAGAGGCTAGACTAAACCCTGACAATAGATGTATTCTCTGCTTACTAGAAGAGAAGGGGTGCGCTTTGTGTGCCCTTCCTTCTATCACACGATCTGAATAGCCGAAAGACAATAAAAGTTGTTGCCATGGTCCCAAAAGCGGAAAAATTGAGCTGGGTTCATGCCATTGGAAGCCACAACTACACAACACTGGAGTTACCTTCTTCAGACTATGCCACACCCAGACAAGAAGAAAGCAGCACAAGTGGCCCTCAATGTAGTCTGACTTACCTGATCACTTTGAGATCTCTTTTACAGTACTAGTGAAGGGCTCCAATATATTATCTATCTGAGAAAGTACCGGAATCCTACATCTTACTAATAGTTTAGTAAAACCCATGCTAAGAAAGCTGGTATACATCTAAGTCTTCTCCCTAAGGTTACTTTGGTAACAATGCACTGTTCAGCATTTCTATGTAGGTCTGTCATAATTTGAAAGGGACATTAGCAGCAAGTATTTGCAGGCATCAAATAATTAGTGATGCTGATGGACCATAGCCATCACAGCACCTTCAACCATCCATACTCTCACTTACCATTAACCTTTTTATTCATAAATGCACGCTCAATTATCACTCTTTCATCTCTATGAACAAAGTCTCCTTTCATCTAACTATGCGCTCACAAACTCATGCAATCCCTCAGTCACTCACTCTTGTCACTCGCACGTGAATTCATTAATGCATTCACCCATCCATCAACCCTTTGACTCGTTGTATTTTTCTTCTCAAGTATCCTTACAGTCACCCATAACAGACAACCAAATCATTAATTAAGGAAAAATCACTTTCATTAAAAAAAAAAATGAAAGTATTGATTTTGCGAAATTCTTGCTTTACTCGCGACATAGGTTCTGACAGTGAAATAAAGCAGTCTTTTTTTACATCAGACCTAAAAATGCAAAATGAAGTTCTACGTTTATTGTGCCTATTGTTCCTGCATTTGTCAGTTATAGGTGGAAAACACAAGCTGCAAGAGAAAATCTACTTAGGGAAGTATTTGTGGCATGCGCATTCTTTTTCTATGCTCCTATTTTGGCATTTCTACTCAGACCGAAGACATTTTTCAAGTCCCAATAAAAGTTCACAGCTTTTTTATTACGATTGACATCACGTCTTTTTGTGAGTTCCTGGTGACTTCTTCACACTTTCCCTTAGAGGTGACCTATTATTTTAAAATACATCATTTCAGGGTACAAAGCTTAACATTGCAACGGGTGGAAATTTCCCTGATTTTGCTCTGGTTAATATTTCGGCAATGCAAGACGTTGTACCAATACCAATCGCAAATATTGGAAAGAAAGCACGACATTAATAAATGTTGGTCTGATTTTAAATGTATTTATTATCTCAGCATACAGGTTTTAAAGATCAGGTCATGATAATATATAGTTCGGCATGAAAGCTCATTTTGTAAAATTGCTTGCTGCAGGTGAACATAAAGGTCACAAATTAAAAGCATTCGTTCCCGAGATGTAATTCAGTGCAGTACAGTTCACGTACGTCAATATCTGAGAAATAAGGGTAATGTTTGACTAAGCTTCCTGATCACGTCTGTATTCAACTCAGTGAAACGCGATTAGAACTGTTTTATGGATCTTCAGGGCTGTTTCATCAGCAGCCTTCATCAACATATCCTTCAGAATTGGCCTTCCCAGTGCCCAATAACAGTCCTAGCACCCTGGATTCTTGTACGTGGATCTCAACTCAAGGTCACCCTGCACTGTGCACACCTTCAAATGAGCCTCTGTCCTCCTCTAAAACTCACCACTTCAATATCGTAGTTTGAGAGCCCCTAGATAATCCTTTTCAACAGAGGTCTGGAGCCCCAGCATTCTAAGCCTGTCCACCGTATAGCATGTCCCATTAACTACAGCTGTCTACAACTTGTGTGTCAATTGCAACATTGATACGATGGCAGTCTTTAAATTGGACAGAAGAATGAATGGCGTCTCCTTGAAACTCCACACAGGTTTCTAAACCTGTTAGTTTGTGGCATTCATTCATCACTATGACCTGTAAATGGAGACATGATGTATGACTGACATATTTTTGGCTTTACAGCAACAGCAGAGTAGTGCAACTCATTTTGGCCGTGCTATTATTACTCATTATTATAGGATTTTCTCCAATTTGCGATTTTTGATGTGAACATGTTCATTTATGTTGGCCTGTTTACTAATACCAATCACATGGCTCATGAGATATTGATTTACTAGCAATTGCATTTTATTGTAATGTTTACATTTCTCATGCATTAGTACTTTTAACAACTCATTCCAAACGCATATTGGTGATCAAGAACTAATCTTTCTCATATTTTTCCTATTGCACACCATCAAAAAAATCCCATATTTCACAGACTCCCTACGAAAGACAGGAGTTAAGCCCCTGCACCTTTGCCTGTAGAGAATGTGAGGGAATTCTTTGAAATGCATTCCTCACTGTAGAAGAACAGAATGTAGTTTTACTGAGGCTGATCTTCCAAACGAATATGTTCTCTTTATTTAGTTTTCCTCTATTGTTTACAAATTAAAGCTATGGCCCTCATTACAAGTTTGGCGGTCACCAGACCGCCATGGAGGCGGTTCAACTGCCATATTACAACTATGGCGGTGATCCCACCGCAACACAGCAAAGTTTCCGCCAGTACCGCCAGTGCCGTCAGTCCGCCGCCAGTGACCAATTCACCGCCCACCATATTATGAGTCAGCAGACCGCCAGGATTTCCAGGGTGGTCTGACCACTACAAAAAGCCTGGCGGAAACGGTCAGTATAAAAGGACACACTCACCTCCAGATACACAGAATTGTCCGCAGCCGCCATGGAACCTGAACTGGAATTCTTCCCACTGCTGTATCTCGCCATACACCTCCACGACCAGCGACGACGACAAAGATGAGAACCTTAAGTACCCCCGCCTACCACACACTGGAAGGAAGGGCAGAATTATACACCACACACAACACACACACCCAGCATGATCAGTAACAGCCAAACACACATGCAAACAAATGCCTGTATCAACACTTACATCTACAGGCACACACAAAATACACAAATGCATATGCTAAATACAAACACGGCCAACAGACACGTGCCATACTCACAGCACACTGCACACGCACACCACCGCCACTGTCAAACACATCAATACACAACAGCCTACAATCACACAGGGCCAACAACATCACAAACATCACAAATACACAAACCCATTGTCAGAAAGGCACATCGAACAACTCCACCTGACAACACATACTGGCAGCAATACGTAGCAACAACACACAATCAAATAAATAGTACAGACATCCAAACAAGGCCTCAGGTGACAGGCCACATCTAAGCAACATGTAAAGAACATCACAGATGCATCACTATACACACGGACACACACACCACTACCAAACAATGCCACACACCACCATAACAACACATCGCAACAAGCACATGACAAAAGTCATCAACCTTGCACATGCAGCAACACAGATACATCCCATACACATATGATACACACACCAATGTATACAGATATAACACAACCATGTTGAAGGAAATCCAGGACAATTGTTTAACCTTGACACCAACATCTCAGTGGTGCAGATGTATTGAAATAATTAATACATTTTTAAAACGATATACAACTTACGCCTACTGGCCAGTACAGTTGTCAAAGTGCCCCAGGCACATTGGGCACAATCACATGCCCCAACTTGACGCCTGAATGCAAATTGGCCTCCACATGGCAGGGACATCAATGGGGCAGGCAGGCACCTCAGGGGCAAGAGGGGTGGCGGTGGTGGGGGCTTGGGCTTGGAAGTGGGGTCCTTGAGTTTAGGTTTGGAGGGGGTGGTTTATTTGCAGGTGGAGGGGCATGGGCACTACTCGAGGGGCCATGGGAGGACTGGGAGATGGAAGGACTGGCTTGAGTCAGGGAGACATGGCACTTAGGGGCATCACCGGGTGGGACAGGAGCAGGGAACAGTTCAAGACGGGTAAGGAAAAGTTTTTTAGATATGTGGGGTGGTCACGGGTAAAAGGTTTAGGAGTGGAGGTAGAGGGAGTGGTTGTAGGAGGTGTTGGTGTGCTGGACATGGATGCAGGTGTGTGCAATGTGTGCTTGTGTGTGATGGGTGTATGTCGGGTGGGTCAGTGAGGATGTTTACGGTTTTTGGGAGGAGAGGGAAGAGATGAAGGGAAATGGGATGCAAGATGTGTGAGTGTATGTTGGGGTGGTGTCTGCAAGTACGGTGGATGTGCTGCATGTAGTCGTTAAGGTTGTCGTGGTGAGTGCAGATGTGGTGGGTGGGGTGGATGTCTGCGGGTCTGCTCCTGTGGCGTCTTTGGCTATGACATGACTGGTAGCAGGATCAGGGAGTGTTGGTGTAGTGATTGCAGGTGTGAGTGATGATGTGACTGTAAGGGAGGAGGTGGTGGGGGAGACAGTGTAGGGAGCGGCTGTTGTGCAGGTGTGTGTTGACTATGTGCATGCTTGTGGTGTGTCCTGTGGTGCTTGTGCTTGTCTTTGCGCACCTTGTCTGTTGTAGTGGCTTAATGCTGGTCTGAATTTATGCTCTGGATGGGTGAGGGGAGAGGGATGTAGGATTGGGCACAGGTAGCTGGAGGGGGGACAAAAGATGGTGGGACACTGGCTGCCATCAAAGAGGAGGCCAGAGCCTGAAATGATCTCTACAGGCCAGCCAAGGCACCGCGAATGCCTTCCAGGTAGACATTACTTTGTTGCATCTGGGATGCCAGTCCCTGGATGACATTCACATGATTGACTTCCCCACAGAGATGGACCTCAGGAGGGCAATAGCCTCCTTACTGAGGGCAGCAGGGCCGACTGGGGCAGGGGCAGAGGTGCCTGCAGTGAATGAGACGCCTACCCTCCTGGGTGAGCGGGCACTCAGTGGGGTGCCACAGGGAGGGCGGTGCTGGTAAGGGGGTGGTGGACAAGGATGGTGCTAGGAATAACCCAGATGGATCTGCCACTGCCAGGGAGCTTTCATTGGAGGAGGAATCTGGAGATGATGTAGCTGTACTCATCTCACCCGTGGTGCTCCCCATGCCCTCCATCCCACTGGTCCCTTTGGTGTCGGTGGAGTCTGCCTCCTGGGTCCCAAGGGCTGTAGCTTCCCAACTCACCAGTGCCGCTTCTCTTTTGCCTGATGATGCTGATGCACACAAGGATAGAAGAGAACAGGGAGAGAGTTGGGAGAGAAAGAAAGGGTCAATACCTACCCATCTAGTACACATACCAACAAGTACTCTACTCCTCCTCTGGCGTGGCAAGATATGTAGACATAACCTAATATTCAAGCTGTTACCTCCTAATTTCCACAAAACGACTGGTTTGGACATGCTGTAGTCTGTCCTGCATGCAGAGGACAGATGGAAGTGACCTCATTCTGCCGGTAATAACTACAAACTACTCACATATACTTACCAATCTGGCACTTTTGACATGTCCTGGATAAGTACATTGCACACAAAATATAGGACAGGTAGTTAAAGGACCTATGATGTACAGAAGTCAATTGACAATGCAATGATTTCAAAGTGGAAGTTCCCTACTCACAGTATTAGTACCCACTACTAGCCCTGATCAAATGGTATTGGCTATCTAAAGCAGACTCACGGATAGAGAATAGAGGTTTGAGAATCACAACATAGGAGTGTGTCTAAAGATAACTGGACAAGGATGTATAGCACCAACATGTTACTGCCTGCATGGTGTTGAAAAGCTAACTTAAACCACTTCTAAACAGTGGAAGTAATAGCTAGAGACTATAATCTGATCATATGTACACACACCTCATTAGTACCTAAGTTATCTAACTGACACAATAGAAGCCCATACAACTGATATTAAGCAGTCTATACTCACCCCCTTGTGGCTGCTGTGCTGCCCTCAAGCGCCCATCTATCTATCTCTCTATAAATGCAGGCCTTTATGGGGTGTCAGAATCTGATGGGCACCCCTCCCTTGTTGGGAGAACGTCCCTAGCTGGGCCTCCGCTGTCTTCGGGGCCCAGCGTCTCAGGTCCTCCCAACGCTTTCTGCAGTGGGTGCTCTGCTGGCCATGGACCCCCAGGATTCGCACTTGCTTGGTGATGGCTCTCCATATCCCCTTTTCCTGATGAGCACTGACCTGCATGGGAGAGATAAATAAAAGTAGATAATCAAGTAGAGTTACACTACACCTACAGCAGTGGCCTATACTCAGCATGCACAGCACATGCTCATACCGAGCCCACATTACACCATTATCAATCATACAACACAACCCCAGCAGTAAATTGTGCCATGTCAATATTCACACACTTTTTCTGTCAAATAAAACCCTAGCTGATAAATATTCCACATTGTACTGACCTGTTTATCTGGAGCCCCATACAACTGTCCATACTGGGGTAGGGCCCCTTCCACCAGTTTCTCCAGTTCCTCCTGGGTGAAGTCTGTGGCCTTATTTGCTGCAGGACGTTCCATTGTAGCTTCCATATACAGAACACAGCGGCTCATGCAGTGGAGGTTTTGCTTGCTCAAGTGTCAGGAATCAAGTGAGCTGGGCTATAGAAAATGGGGGTCACGTCCACAGCGGTCATTACTGTCACCACCAGCGGTGATCATCATTGGCCCCTGTTTCCCATAGATCACTGTTAACCAATGAGTAGTTTCACGGCAGTTCAGACCACCTACCACCATGATGACTAATGCCGGAGGAATGAGGTCACTTCCATCTGTCCTCTGCATGCAGGGCAGGCAGCTGTCATTTTACATATTTTTATGAATCCTATGTCATCCTAGTGCATCATAGCTTGATGTTAATCACTAGTTTCTTGATGTATGAGGTCAACTCATGTGAACTCACTAGTGAAGTCAGTGTCACCTGCCAATTTGATGATGTATCATCTTTTCAATGTGTGGAAGTTTGGTAACTGTATCTGACTTATGGACGATATTACTATTTCTGACTTCCATCTGTGTACAGACCCCATGACAAGTATAGAAATGGTATTTACAACCAGCATGTCACCGTTGTTTAGTGTGTGAATAACTATTTCCCTGTGTCAGCTATCAAATACCTTACATGACTTGTCCTGTTTGCTTCTTCTATGGTGTACTTTTTGCAACAACCGTGTAAGAGGTGTCATGAATTTAGTTTTATCCTTTGCCTAGATACTGTCCAATGGGGAGAATGAGAAATGCACCAGTCTACCGGCCCTTAGTCGACTTTGCTACCATGTAAGAAAGACACATTATGCAGACGTATCATCTGAACCGTCAGACTACCAGGGAACTGTGTACCCAGTTGGAGATGGATCTCCTGCCAGCCATTCGTAATCCCTCTGACATCCCTCCAATAGTACAGGTACTATCAGTGCCCCACTTCTGAACACCTGGCTCTTTTCAGGTGACAGTGGGCTTGGCAGCAGGTATGTCGCAGCACATGTTTAGTTTTGTGTTGTAAGATGTTCTGTCTGCTTTGCTAAAACACATGGACAACTACATAAGGTTCCCACAACATGCTGACTTGCCCACTGTGAAGAATGACTTCTATGATGTGGACATATCCTTCATGTGATAAGGGCCATAGATGGCACCCACATTGTTTTTATCCCTCCCAGGATCAATGAACAAGTATTTGAGAACTGGAAAAATTAGCATTCTTAGATTGTGCAGGTGGTGTGTCTTGCTGATCACTACATATTCTGAGTGACAGTCAGGTTCCCTGGATCTCTGCATGACTTCTACATTCTGAGGCACAGTAATGTCCCACACATGATGGCACAACTACAGAGCGAGCTGGCTTGGATCATTGGCAAGTCCATTCTTTTGTTGTTCCAAAGTTAGCTATTCATTCTTCACAGATTACCTTATGCCACTCCTGGATTGTAATGTGTGCAAATGTCTTCTACACAGGTGACTGGGTATCCTATCTTATCATGGCTGCTGACGCCAATAAGATATCCCAGGTCAGAAAGTAAAAATCACTATAACGAGGCCCACAGCAGGACAAGAAGTGTTACTGAATGCACGTTTGGCTTACTGAAAGCAAGATTCCGATGTCTGTACATCTCTGGAGGTTCCTTGCTCTACTCTCTGCAAAAGATCTGCCAGGTAGTTGTTGCCTGCTGCATGCTACACAATGTGGCCCTGACAAGACATGCTCCTTCATTGAATGGGAAGGAAGTGGCTGATGTACTGGTGGCAGATGAAGGAGCAAATGACAGTGATGAAGATTGTGATGATGAGGATGATGTGCACTCAGGAACTCAGCTGACCCTCCAATACTTCCAATGATAGTCAGGTATGAATGCAAAATCTGTTATCTGAAACTGTTCTGATCTGCAGTGTGGCTGATGAGATATCACTTACTGGTATTATGGCTACTGTGCAGATGGTGATTGACTTTTTTATACACAATTAGAAGACAAGGGATATGAAGTATACATTCAGCAAAAGTGTTGCAGTACAAATTGTCTTACTAATATGTTTATTCGAAGTACTGCACTACCTGGTGTGACAACTTTTATTCAAAACAGTTTACAGTCTTTTGACATGGATTTACCATTTGGGCTTATTGACACAAACATATCCTTAGTAGTAAGACAGAACTCCCAGCCCTGGATGTTTAGAAGCAGTCATTGAAATTGCAACTTTGTATATTGTTTGGATGTGTCAGCTGTTAGGTACTGACATATGTTATAGTGTGGGAGATGTCATGTACTTTAGGTAATGTTGTATTTGTCCACATTGAGTAATTGAAATCCCATTGTGTAAGTTTGTAAGAGTACAGCATGTTTAGTGGCCACCTAAATTGAGATCCTACTGTGTCTATTCTCACTGTCTTGCACTATTTACAGGTAACGTTGCTGTGTTAACTCAGTTTCCTGCTTCATCTGCTGGCTGCCTTTGGAGAAGAAATCAGATCATGTGTAAGGAAGACCTATTTTTTTAGCACTTTCCTCCACCTTCCATCCCCTTCCATGATATACATTTGTCTGACTTTTTTTTGACATTTTGATTTTGGAGTACAGACATTGGTATAGCACTCAATAACACCACATAAACAGCATATGTGCTCAGTAGTGTTTGTTCTGACAATATAGTTCAAAGTGAAGAAGAGTGGGGTCATGGTTTTTGAAATCATGAGAGCAGTACCTGCGGTGGGTAGTACAGGTCCAGTATTCAGGGGCCAATGGAAAATGGGTCAATGACAGTGGAGAATCAATAGGGTGTCTCAGTGGTACACAAGGGAGACAGTTCAAGAGAAGGTTACTTCCTGGCAGTGGGATTTGTCTTGCCTTAATTTCCTGCAGGATGTCTGGCTCAACAAGCACGTTTGCGGGGGGCTCCTCAGCTACAGAAGGAGGTTTGCTAGTGCCCTATGAGTCCCCTGGCAGGGCCTCCATTCCACTTGCTGCAGCAGACTAGAGGGCTGTGTTGGACTCTGGCTAGGGGAAGGGGCCTACTGGTGGGTGGAGGACTGAGGCAGGATGGTGGGTAGTTCCTTCAGCACCCCTGCAATGGAGGCCATGGTGGCATTGAATGCCTGCCACGGGTGAATGGCCTCCTGGTGGTGTTCCCTCTGCAGCCTCTGGTTCTCCTGGAAGGTGGCAAGTATCTATCCAATCCTGTCCTGGGATTGCAGGTATGCTCCCAGGACTTGGGAGAGGACCTCCTGGCCAGTTGTTTTCCTGGGTGGCCATATCCCTTGGCCCACAGGTGCCCTCCCACTGGCTCTAGACCCCTGTGCCTGTGTCCGTGGCACAGTGTACCCACTATCAGTGACATGAGGACCTTCATCGTCTTGGCTGTTATGGAAAGACTCAGGTCCCTGTACTGTTGGGTACACTGCTGATTGAGCTGTCCTTGAGACACAGGTTTGGGAACGTGGAGCTATCTGAGATGTTGTGGCCACAGGTGTGTGGTCCTCTTCAGTGGGCTGGGTGAGGCTGGTTGTGGGAGATTAATCAGATGTTCCAGATAGGCCAGGTATGTCATTCGGATCCAGACATCCCAAGTTGTACTCATCACTTGGACCTTCTTCCTGTGGAGGACTGGTAATTTCAGTAATGTGATGCCGGGTGACAGAGGCTGTGGCACCTGTGAATGGACCAGTTTGTTGTTGGTATTAGCTTTATATGATTGTAGTCTGATGCCATGGTGCATGCAGCTGTTTACATGCTTCACAGGAATGACAATAACAGTTGCTACACCCCAATTTTACATTGCTAGAGTATTTTGTTTCAAATAGGTTTCAGCTTAGATGTGGGATTGTGTCTTTTGTGGTGCATTACTGTCATTGCCATGTCATGGGTTGGAAATGACCCCTCACAATTATGTAGCATATGCTTTGCTCATACATACAGGTGCTCCAATGTTGAATGTGCACATTTTAGGATACTTTAGTATGTGGTGACGCACTGTGGGAGTAGTAGTCCTCCCAGCTGAGCATGCTTTTCTTTAACTTGGGGGGAATTTGGTTGGGATGGTGTTAGTGGGGTGGTGTGGACATGCAGGGGAAGGGATTTAGCTGATTAGGGAGTTGAGGATTAGAGTAGAATGGCTGATATAGGCAGTGATAGAGGAATAGGGGTGCATGCTGTGCACGTGTACAATGTGCCAGGGGAGTTTACATGACTTACCAGTCTCTTGTCCTCTGGGTATTCCAGTCAGGCCCTCTGGATGCAGGATAGAAAAGACCTTCTCCTCCCATGCTGTGAACTCCACGAGAGGAGGTGGGGACCCACCTCCAGTTTTGTGGATGGCAATCTGGTGTTGTGCCGCAATGGAATGCACCTTCCCCCGTAGGTCGTTCCTCCTCTTCCTGATGTCCTCCCTTGTGCATGGATGGTTTCCCACTGAGTTTACCCTGTCAACGATCCTCTTCCATAACTCCATTTTCCTGACTATGGATGTTTTCTGGACCTCTGCTCCGAACAGCTGTGGCTTAACTCTGACAATTTCATCTTCCATGACCCTCAACTCTTCATCGGTGAAGTGTGAGTGTTTTTGTGGGGACATGGTGATAGTGTAGTGGTTGTAGTGGTTGAGTGGTGCAAAGGATGGAATGTTTTTTGGTTAATGGGTTATGTGGGGTGGGTGGTTGTATGTGGTGATGTGTTCTGATTGTGTGCAGTGGTGATGTGTGTGTGTTGTAGATGGTGAGGTTGTGTCATGTGTGCTGAGTGTGAAGTGTAAATGTGCCTGTGGTATGTGGGTGCTAAGTGTTGGCTTCTTGGGTCCTCGCTGTCTGTGAGATTGAGGTTGTGGTTGCAACCGATTGTAGGATGTGTGCGTGTGTGTTTTGTAGTGGTGTGTTTATGTGTGCGTGCTGTGTGTATGTGTATCAAGTGTGGGGTATTTGCACTGTTGAATGTGGGGTAGTGTTATAGTGGAGGTGCTATTTCGACTGTGGTAGTTTGCACCGCCAATGGTTTTCCACCGTGCAAAGACCGTTGTGATGATTTGTGGGTCGTAATTTGGAGAGCGGAATGCTGTCAGTGCCGCTGTGGGTGGTTGACTGCCTCTCTCCCGCCATCGTTCAGTCTTGTGGTGTCAGATTTATGGCTGTTTTTTGGCGGTTTTGCGTTTTTGACCCGTGTTGGAAAATGGGTTATTGGTAGGGCAGGTAGGTACCTACACCTAGCAACAAGCCACAAACCTCCACATAAGTACAGTTAGGTCTCAGTAAATTAATCCCAGCTCTACCCTTGGTAGCTTGGCATCGAGCGTCAAGGCTTAACTTAGGAGACAAAGTGTAAAGCATTCAAATATCACAAAACAGTAATTAAATAAAACACAGGAAACAGTTTAAAAATCCAAAACCAATTTATAAAAATAGCTTATATTTTTATCTTTAAAATGACACAAAAACGATTAAAATCGGTTCAGGGGAACCGGAGATATGAATTTTTAAAGTATTATTATTTTCTAGCGCTTAGAAACAAAAAGCGCCAATCGGGTCATCTGGTTGCACCAGGACCGGGGCAAAGTCAAACTTTCAGGCCGACCGCGATGGAGCCCTGCTCGGCTACAAGTCGCGGGAGGCCTCGGTTAAAAAGTTACCTTCTGACTTAGTCTCTTTTTTGATGTTTTTCTTCCCCGGGACGAACCTGCCAGTTGGATCCGACCTCCTGGAGCCCTTGTCCGGATACGCGAAGTCGGTTTCCTCGGTGGTGATTTTTACCTTCGGACTTAGTCGTTTTTTCGAGATGAAAATCCTTCGACCGGGGTAAACCTGGATCTTGATCCGACGTCCGTGGAGCCCTTCTCGGATACGATGGCTGGAAGGTTCCGGTCAACTTTTTACGTTCGGACTTAGTCTCTTTTTTGGATGTTTTTCTTTACCGGGACGAACCACGAAGTCAGGCTGGGTCGCGGTTGAGGCAAGCCGGCTAGAATTTCCGCGTCGGGTCGGTCACTTTATGGAGATTTTTTTCAAAAATTTCTCCAATCTTTTCCAAACTTCTGGGGCTTCACCCAGATGTTCTTTTAAGGTTCTTTTGGGGTCCACAGCTCACCCCAAGGGTCCAGAAGTTCTGTGATGGTCCTTGGGGGGTGCAGACTTCAACTCCCAGAATGCACCTGGCGCAAACTCCTTTTTGGCCACTGGACAGTGGTCAGCTGGTCGCTTTCTTCAGGAGTTGGTGCAGGGGACTCTGGTTAGCAATTTTTCACCTGTAGCAAACAGGGAGTCCCTCCTTGAACCAGTTGAAGCCAGGCAAAGTCCTTCTTGTGGTGAAGCCCAAGTGTGCAGCTGGTGCAGTCCTTCTGAGTGCAGGGTCCAGGTGCAGGCCAGGGGTCCAGCAGGGCAGTCCTTCTTCTTCTTTAGTTCCTTTCTTGTTGAATTCTGGAGGGGATCTGAGGCGTGGGTGCAGGTCTGCCAGTTTTATCCTTGCTCCTGGGTGAAAAACAGGGGGGCCCTGGTTCTCCAATCAGGGACAGGGTCGTCCCCCTGTGATGACCACTTCCTGGGAAGTGTTGCAAAAATCCATCCCAGAAGGCAACAGTCTCTAAAAATCCAAAATGGATGAATCTGATTTTTGGAGGAGAGATCTGGCTGAGCCCACCCACTGGTGTGGCTAAAAATCATAAACACACCCCTCTCCTGCCCTCTCCTAATCTAATCAAGGGGGCACCTAGCTGTCTGGGGTTGCAGGATGTGGTGGTGTTGCTGGGTGCTCCAGATGTCCTTCTCTGCCTTTGAAGACCAGTTTGGCAGCCCTCCCCCTTCCTGCCTCACCATCTGCTGAGGGGAGATTCTATCCCCCAAGCACATTCCTTTGTGTGAAGCCAGGCCACTTCACACCTCATTAAAGTAGCCTGGCAGAAGCTACTGCAGGCTGGCCAATCAGAGCACAGCAGCAAAAACAATGCAGAGCTGAAATTGGCAACTTTTTAGGTAAAGTCTAAACTTTTTACCTGGACAAGTTATATTAAATCCAACAACTGGAAGTTGTGGGATTTATTACAACAATCAATTTGATACCAAATTATTGGTATGTAACATTTAAGCAGACTTTAAAATTTAAAATAAAGTCTGCCCATTCTAGCCTATGAAGGCCATTTACTTCAATGAGGGAAAAACGAATTTGGCTGTTTTTACCTCACCAGGGCTTATAAATCTATTTTTATAAAGTCCCTGCTTATAGTTACATGGCACCCAGCCCTAGGGGCACATAGGGCACACCTTAGGGGTGACTTATATGTAAAAATAAGGTAGTTTAAGACTTTGGAAGTACCTTTAATTCCAAAGTCGAATTTGCATATAACTTTAATTTAAAAGCAGCCAGCAAGGCAGGCTTGCTTTTAAAATGACACTGGGCACCTCAGCAATGCACCTAGGTGTGCACCACCTATGCTGTGGTCCCTAAACCTACATGCCCTACCATATACTAGGGACTTATAGGTAGGTTAACTTAGCCAATTATAATTAGCCTAATTTGCATATCCATTTTACACAGAGCACAGGCCCTGGGACTGGTTAGCAGTACCCAGGGCACCATCAGAGTCAGGAAAACACCAGCAAAAAGAGGAAAATGGGGGCAAAAAGTTATGGGGCCTCTGCAATCAGCCCCGTTTTCTCACAACCCGTAATACAGAAGTCTCGTTTGCGCCACCATGGTGGTCTTTCAGCGGCTGCCACCACAGCAGTCTTACTAAAAGATTGCCAAACTCATCATGACCACCAATATTCTTTATTGATTTGCCACATGCTAGGAGAATGTAAAATAAACATAAATAATGTATAACTTGGGTTCTCTACTTACTTTTAGACCCTTCTGAGAGGTCCCTGTATAAATCCTTTCCAAACCTTTTGCAGGTCTGCAACAGTCTCCTTTGATGACATAACCTGTGGCACATCTCAGTAGAAGAGCCAGTGATGTGCTAGTTTGATATCTCTGCTCTGTGACTTCAAAAGTAATCCGAAAAGGTCTAGTTGTCCAAATAAACTACTGGCATGCAGTCAGAATTTTCCTCCAAGCCCTGGACTTGCTGCACTGTATGCTAACCTTCGGTGTTATCGCTTCCAGAGAAACCTCCTTCAGTATGACTGTTTGGTCAATGGTAGTAGCAGTAGACCTCTTATCCAGCTACACATTGTAAAACATGGATTCCCAAAGGGACAGAGCAGATATCCTCCAAACTCTGCATTGCAGGACAACTTCATATGGGACACAGCAGGAGGAGAAGTTATTTCTGTCCATATTACCTTTTCTGATCATGTTCTTGGAAGGAAGGATAGTTTAGATGCATATTAAGTTAAGGCGGTTTGTGTTTTCATTGCCTACCAATGTACCTGGGTGTCCCTGTTGACCTAACAAGAGAACAGCCAGTCAGAAAGAGGAGGTAGAATGACAGCAAATCACACTACGTTAAGCCTGTTTATTCTTAATTAATATAAAGAATTCTGTTTTCTGAGTTGAAGTAAAATAGCTTTCCATGAACCATTGACACTGAGCTTGAGAAGTTTTCAGTCTAAAAACTTTCATGATTAATGTGAGTTGTCACCACAAGCTGAGTACAGGCATGGAAGCCACAGCTGATTAACTATAACATTCCAAGCTCCATATGTTGACGGAAAGAAACATATTAAAGCTATATTTCTTTAAAGCTCCCTCCAAAAAGCTCGTAACATAAGAATATTTTTATTAGTCAGAGCAGTTAATGCTCAATGAAACTGTATTTTATTTAAATAAAGACAAAACTTAGTATAAAGACTTTTTGCTACATGTGAACATTAGCTCATTTGAATTTAACAAAATGAAGAAGCTATAACCAAATGAAGAACTTCTCTATTTCGGTTTGACCGAAAGTCATATGACATACAAACTCTCCGAATGGTTTAAGTTTACTCAATGAAAGGTTTTAGTGAAACCAGAAACAGAAAATGCATATTTTTTATTATTAACAGGATCTGGGAAGGAAAATGAACTTTGCAATATTATCTATTAATTGAGTTATTTACTTATGCCTTAATATATAAGTCGTTTAGAACAACTTATATTTTATGCAAGTGCTTTTTTGTATTCAGTTATCAGGGTGGTGCACAGTGACATTGGATTATACATTTGTTAACTGATTTACTTTTGTAAAACCACCGATGCATCGCAGTTCCATTATTTACATGTACCATGTATTTATCTGAAGTACAGCTCTACAGGGTTTGGATAAGTATTACAGTTGAATGTGTTGCCTCACTGCTTGCTTCCTTGAGAGCACGAAAACTCCATGTTAGAGATTTATGAACTTATATTAGCTGCTATTTTACATATACCCAGGTACATACATTGACAATATGCTCAGTGTCGTTCTACCCTTGTGGGAAAAGCTAAGCCTGATTTACCCTCAGATTAGCTGAAACAGTGAGACCACCCACGAGTGTTTCATATTCACAGTACCAAGATACATGAAACACGGGACGGTCTAAGGCTGTGATGTTTTGGGGCTGATGCAGACAATATAAGTTATTGCAGAGGCTTCGCTGACTTCAAAACCATACTTCGAACAGACGAAGGCTTGCAGCATTCATTAGGTCTTTTTCTGGCAATGTTAATGTAGTTATTGAAGTCAAAGACTTCTGAAGTGTTTATGTTCATTTTTTAAAAGTAAACATGTCAACTTTTGAGTCAGGGATTGTCATCTTTGACTTTTAAGTGCATGTGCATTTTCATTTTTGAATTTAGTTAGCCTGTTAAAAAGCGCGACTTGTAATGTTTTAAAGTTATTGGAATCTGTCAGTAAATGATGATTGTTAACGTGCCATGATAAACTTTCATCAAACACTAGAAGTCCATACAGAGATTATCCTGTGTTGAACGAGGATACTGAATGAGGAAGGGTGTGGAATGGAATGGAATGGATTCGCATTTCTAAAGCATGAACATTCACTTCGAAAGGCATCTTGATGCGAAAGAATTCATTAGTCTACTGGCAGAATAAGCAAAATGGGAACATAGGGGCACATTTCTTAAAAAGTCACTCAGAGCAGCAATTCATCTTGCTGAGCTGCGGGGCAGGGAAAGGACAGAAACGTTCCATACCTATCCGAATGTGCTGTCTAGCTAATTCAGGGACTCTTGCACCATGGTGCCAGGGTGCCTGTGTTGTAAGCAATGGTTTTTGTGCTGGAAAGAACACCTTCCTGTACAAAATAATCCCCTGAGGAACGATCCTCTTTCTATGTGTAAAGCAGAATTCAGAACAGATAGAAAGAAGGAACAATGAGGAGAAATTGTTCCCTCCTTGTTAAACCTCACTTGTGGTAAATCTGGGAATGCATAAACACCCATGGGTGTTGCGTGGAAACACCCATGCGCCACCCATGTAAAGTGCTCCATGGGTCAGAGTAACACAACACAGCAATTTGACTTGCATTGCAAAACACTGGATTTATCAAGCCACTCAGGGCCAGGCAAGGGGGCCTGTGTGGTTTGATAAATTGCACTTTAAGGATTGTTTCCCTTTTGCAATCCATTGCGTGGTGCAAAAGCGATGCAACACTTTGATGAATTTGCCAAGAGTAACCAATTAACAGAATAGGTAGGTTTAAAGTATTTCTGCACAACATAAACAAGCAAATCAATTTAATCCACAAACTAAAAGTACTTCATAGTTGACATACTAGGTAGGACTTGGCAGAGCCTCCAGCCCTTATCTGGTTCACACAAGTTTTCTTTTTCTTTTTAACATAGTTTATTGCATTTTATGAAATGGTCACACTCATCAAAGTGATAAACAGCAACATACATTGTGATTTATGACAGGGTAGTGAAGACTAATCTTGACAAGTACATACCTAATAAAAACTGATTGGAAATCATTGAAACACAGTCACAGAGATGAAGCAAAGGAGCAGTGAACAATCCTCAAGAAAGTAGTTGGCCCTCCTTCCCAATCGGTACTGCCCTATGAAAATAAGGTCCACCCAGTTTTGTGTATGATTCAGTATGTGTGAGAGGATATCTTTACATTTTGACACATAAGTTATTATACACAGATCTTATTAAAACATAGCCATGCAGGGGAATGGGCCTATGCAGAGATACAGAAAATGGTGTGTCTTGTGTATATTGAATGGGATTAATCTGAGCTTTCTTCTTAAGCCTGAAGTTGTTCTAACAGTGTACCTCATACCATAGCTATGGGTTGCCTACGGAGGCCGTGGTATTCTTCCCTTTGCAATGAATGTCTCTCTTCAGAGCCCCAGCGCTATCCTTCTTCTTGCCAGCCCAGCACGAAGGGAGCCCTGGACGACTGTCAATTTAATTTGCCTTTTGTCGAGCAGAAGGGCTAGGTCAATACGTTTTAGGGTGAGGGTACACCACCAAAATGCATTGCTTGACTGTGTCCCAATGCTGGGATCGCGTCAGTGTCCTGAGTAAGTCTCTAATGCATGTCCAGGGGGATGACAATGTGGGACAGGACCACACTATGTGTAACAAGTTTGCATCCTCAACTCGGCAGCCACGGCAGGATGAAGCAGCAGGGAACATTTTATTGGCTTTAGATGGTGTTAACTATGCTCTGTGTAATAATGAGAACTGTATAAATTAACAGCACGAGTTACAAGATATCATGCTGGGATATGCTAGGAGAAATCTCCACTCCTTATCATGAAGAGGGTGATTGAGGTCTAATTCCCACCTGGCCCTTAACATGAGCAGTGGGGCATGTAAGTGCGCTCTAAGGGTTTCATTCACGATGCCTTAGTGGCACACCGAGCCACCGACGCGTTATTTTCTTTGACACTCCGGTGGTGCAGTGTGGCAGCCCAGATTTAAAAGGTCACACAAAGCCCCCTGGCATGGCTATTCATGGCCTTGTGAATATGGACCCCTTTCACGTATAACACTGAATGAAAAGGGCATTCCCTGGATGTTGCTTGGGGTGCTCCCATGCAACACCTAGGGAACCTGAAGGAAACTAACATTACCAGATTTACAAGTCTATGAATGTGTCAGATTCCTATGCCACCTCAGTGGTGATGTAAGATTGAAGCAACAGGAAAAATATATTTATTTCTCCCCATTTTTTCTCTTTCTCTGTGTGATGCACAAGGAAAACATCTCTAGTGTTTGTTTTTGTGAAGAAAGGTGTTTCTTCCTGTACAGAAACAATCATCCCTACATGGTGCAAGGATGCCTGCATTGGCACTAGGCAGAAATTTATGCACCAGCGCAGGGGGAGAGGACAGAAATGCACTATATCTTGTAGATATGGTGCATTTCTGCCCTTTCCCAGTGGCGCAGGGCAGCACCGCATGGCACTTGCTGCACTGCCCTGCGCCACAAGCCTCTTAAATGAGGCTCTCAGCCCCTTGTATATCCACTTCACCAAATATATGCCCGTGACATTTTATGCAACATTTTAGTCCATGTATGGATGTCTGGTTCCAGCCCTGTTAGAGACCAATGTTTCCATGTATCATGGACTATACTAGCATGTATGAGAAAGAGAGCCCCTGGGATTTTATATTGCCGCAGCAAATCTTGGTGTGTCAGTAACACTCCATCACTAAACAGGTCAACCACAGTTGACCTTCCCACGGTATGGGGCTGGCATGCATGAGGGTGCCTCCTGGGACAGACAGGCCACATAGTAGAATATTTGTTCAATAGCAGTGGGAACTTTGGAGGGCATGCCACTCCTGACAGCAGCGATTGGTGAAACGTGCGTGATCGCAGCATAGTCTGTGTGTATCGATCTCTTGTAAATGTGTCCCTGCCAACCAGTATGACAGCATTTGAAGCTGGACCTTGTAACAGTAGGACTAAAAGTCCTGTGCAAAGTCAGTATTTGTAATTTGGATAGACCCAACTGGTGTCTCCTTGTGCCCCAAATAAGGTTGAGTAGTAAGAAGTCTAGTAACTTGAAAATTGAGTCAGGACCATAGTTGGTAAATCCACAAAGTAATACAGTAGTTTGGGCATCATTACCACTTTAGAGCATGTCAACTGACCTGCTACTGATAGGGGTAAGGTTACCCAGAATACACTTAGGCTTGTAAACCAATGATGGCTTTACACAGGTTTCTATCCATTAGATCTGTAGGTGTTCTATATATCTGAATACCCAGATAATAGAAGGTGTGGTGAGCTACAGATATGGATTGCATCCTGAAATATAGCATGTTGCGTGGAACAGCGTCATGGAATGAGAATGCATATGATTTGGTATGATTGACCTGTAAGCCAGAGATAGCCGCAAACTTGATGAGTGTAATCTCAAGGGATGCCAAATTTGCACCCAGATCTTAAGTGTACACTTTAGGATACTGTATGGGACTGAGGAACCCTCTGGATATTCCAGATGGACGAGTCACTCCTAAGTTTCTGGGCTAGGGGCTCGATTGCTAGAGCAAACAAAAGGAGAGCCATTGGGCAGCCCTAACGTATGCCACAGGAGATCAGGTATGATGCAGTTTTCCAGCTTTGGCTCTCACTGTGGGATGGGTAGAGGAATGAATTAATATAAACGGGAGGTAAGTTGAATTGGTGTAATATCTTGAACATGTATACGAAACGCAGGGAGTCAAGGGCCTGTTGGAGGTTTAAGGACAGACAGGACTGCATTAGTGTTAAAGTCACATGTTATCTTCAAGACTAGATAGAATTGTCGTATATTGAGGGAGGTACTCCTGCGTGAGATAAAGCTGCATTGATCAGTATGTATCAATTTGCGAAGTGGTGGGAGCAGGCGACAGGTCAATTCCCTTGCTCAGAATTTTGTATTCCAAGGTCAAGAGGGAGAGCGGCCTACATGGAGAAAGGTCGGTCAGGGTACAACTGAGCTAGGTAACTAAGTGACCAAGGCCTGGCAGGTTGTAGGTGGTAATGATCCCACGGCTAGCGAGGCTTTATTTAATTTTTCAAGCCTGGGTATTAAGCAGGAGGCAAAGGTAGAACAGAATTCTACAGGTAGCCCATCTATCCCTGGGGTTTTATTGCAGGCCATTCTGGGTTAGCCAGTTCCTCCTGCGATATTTGGGCCCCCAAAGTTTTGTGCACCACTGATACTTGTGGGAGCTGTATGTCTTACATGAATGCTGACACATGCGAGTGTGGAAGAGGGCTGTGTTTTGTTTAGTTCTGTGTAATAAGAATGGAGCACCTAATTTTTCTCTAGCTGAGTTGTACAGTGGGCCGTATCAAGGATCCTCAGGGAGATTATCAGGGTGAGGCATAATGGTGGCTGTATCATGTGGGCCAATAAAGTGCCCGCCCTGTCTCCCTCAGTGTGGAGCTTCTGCAAGTATGTTTTATGGTCTAAAATTCTGAGTCACTCCAGCAGTTCTGCTTATTTAATTCTAGCTTCCTGCAAGTTGTCTAAGTGCACAGGATCATGTATCGACTTCTGTTCAAGAAGCCCTAGGTGTCCCTTTATGAGTTAAAATTCTCTGATTACAGAATGTCTGCCACCCATAACTGTGGCTATAGATGTTCCCTGATCACTTCCTTAAATGCTTCCCATTCTATAAGTGGAGTGAAGGCAGTATCATAGTTTTCAGCAAAATAGGTGACAATAGTAGTGGCCAGTATGTCTCTAAATGTTGCATCTTCAAGGAGAAGGGGCTGCACGCACCAGGTGGGAATCAGCACCGGACCCTGCCTCACACCAAAAGGATTTCAAGCGGGTTGTGATATGAGGGTATCTTGCCTAAGTAGGTGGCTTTTGTGAATTTCCCAACGATGTGAGAGAGACACAGGATATGGTCTAGCTGTAAATCCAGGCCATGTGGGGTAGAGTAGAAAGAGTACTTGCACATACCCTTGTTGTGTGATCTTCATAAGTCCAAAAGGGCCAATTATGTCACCCAATTAGACAAGGCCTCTGCCTGTTAAACTGAGTTTGCGGTCGGCAGGGAGGGGTGAGGGCAGTTAAGATTAACTTCTGGAACCACAGTGAAGTCACCCCCTAGATGAGGAGCTCGATGGGGGTCGGTGTAGCTGTGAACCAAAAGAGGACATTGTGACCAGGGCTGCCTGCCTAACCTCCAAGGCCTGTCAAGAGGATGGGGCTTCCCCAAAGCAACATGTGCAGGGGGTCCATGGTGATGTCATCTAGAGGGTCTCCACACCTGCCCAGAGGGGCACTCCATAGATGGTGGGCAGTGTGCATTAGGATTGTGCCATTCTAACCAGTCCCAGATCACATCTGGAGGGTCAAAGAATAAGGAACACTGGTCATTGTGGAGCTTCTGCAACATATTTGTGGGTGGGATATAGTCTTCCAGTGTGAAAGCCCTCAGGACAACACTGCAAAGCTTGGCCAGGGTCCTTTGTGGCCAATGGCTTAGTTGCCTTGGTGCGGCCGATTGTGTTGACGCAGTGCAAAGGGGCATGTTTCATGTAGGGTGTATCCGTGTCTGACAGGTGGCAGTATGGTATACGAGCTAACCCTGGGCTACAAGCCACCCATGTGGGCAAAGCAATTCATGCAGGCTGTGTCCGCAGCAGAAGGAAAGTACTGTTACTCCACCAGTGCGCCAACCAACTATATACTTAGGAGAACACCAGAAAGCGACAGAACTCAATACACCACCAGGAAACATACATGATGTCCAGGAGTCTCCATAGTAGGAGACAGTGACCATGAGTGTAATGTAAAGGATAAGAGGAACAAAAAGACAATGACAGGAACCAGTGCTTAATTTGTAAATAAAAAGGTGCCGGTGCCCAAAGCCCTCCTCTTAAACACGAGGCTGCTGCAAATAAATGTGGTAACACGGAATACTGAGGCAGCCTAATCCCGAAGCCATCTCGGGCCTCTTCAATCCATTTAAAGCTACTCCCTGGCCTTTCAGCTCACTCTAGCGGCTTTCTGCTTTCTCGTATTCTGGCGCTTTTTAATTTTTCTCTTCCTCCGTCTTTCCCATATGTGTCCTTTGCTTGCAGCAAATGCTTGAGGCAGAAGCATAAGCACCAGTCCTAAAAAATAAGGCCCATATTTATACTTTTTGACCCAAACCTGCACCAGCGCAGGTTTGCGTCAAACGTTTAACGCCGGCTACCGCCATTCCAACACGCCAGCAGCGTAGGGAGTACTGGGGGTTGTGCGTCAAAGAATGGCGCAAGTCAGGTTAGAGTCAAAAATATTGGCTCTAACCTGACTTAGCAAAGACAGGCGTCATGCCACCCTGCCCAATGGCCATGCCCAGGGGACTTCTGTCATTGGGCACGGTGGCATGTGGGGGGGCCCAAGTTAGGCCTCATTATGCCACTTTAAAAAAAAAATGTATACTTACATGCACTCACCATGGATGGGTCCCCCCATCCATGGGTGTCCTCCAGGGGTGGGCTAGGGTGGCAGGGGGTGTCCCTGGGTGCAGGGAAGGTAACCTGTGGACTGAGCCCACAGGTCCCTTAACGCCTGCCCTGACCAGGCGTTAAAAAACAACGCAAATCTGGCTGGGAGCCATTTTTTAAGGCCTACCTCTTCCTGTGTGTCATTTTGACGTGGTAGTATAAATAAGGTACAAATGCCTTTTGTTAGACTTTTCATCTTTGCCGTGGTCTCCCTTAACTTTTTGCCTCTGTTCCCCAGTTCGTTGATGTGTGCTGGACTCTGATTTTGCTGTTTTTGTTACTCTGGGCTCTTTACCACTGCTAACCAGTGCTAAAGTGCAAGTGCTCCTTTACAAAATGTGTACTTGATTGGTTTATCCATGATTGGCATATTTGATTTACTAGTAAGTCCCTAGTAAAGTGCACTAGAGGTGCCAGGGCCTGTAAATCAAATGCGACTAGTGGGCCTGCAGAACTGGTTGTGCCACCCACATAAATAGCTCTGTAATCATGACTCAGACCTGCCATTGCAGTGTCTGTGTGTGCAGTTTTACCTGTAAATTCGACTTGGCAAGTGTACCCACTTGCCAGGCCCAAACCCTCCCTTTTCTTACATGTCAGACACCCCTAAGGTAGGCCCTAGGTAGCCCCAAGGGCATGGTGCAGTGTATGGTTAAGGCAGGGCATATAGTAATGTGTTTTATATGTCCTGACAGTGAAATATTGCTAAATTCGTTTTTCACTGTTGCAAGGCCTGTCCCTCTCATAGGTTAACATGGGGGCTACCTTTAAATCTGATTAAAGTGTAGATTCCCTTTGGGAGCGGATGGACATGGGGAGTTTGGGGACTCTGAGCTCACAATTTAAAAATACATATTTTAGTAAAGTTGATTTTAAGATTGTGCGTTTGAAAATGCCACTTTTAGAAAGGGAGCATTTTCTTGCTTATACCATTTCTGTGATTCTGCCTGTTTGTGGATTCCCTGTCTGGGTCAGTTTGACAGTTGGGCTGGTTGCACCTCACACTAGGGAGTGACACAAAGGGAGCTGGGGTGTAGCCTGCATATCCTGATGAGCCATCTGTGCTAGGAGGGAGGGGAGGAGTGGTCACTCGCACCTCAAAGGGCTGTGCCTGCCCTCACACAATGCAGTCTCCAACCCCCTGGTGAGTGTCTGGGGCCTGGCCTGGGCAAGGCAGGATTTCACATTCACTAGAGACTTAGCTTTGAAGTGGGTATAATAAGGGTACCCAAAACCACAGACTTTAGGAACACTTCTGGAAACAAGAGGAACCTCTGCCTGGAGAAGAGCTGAGGAGAAGTGCTGCCCTACCTGTGACTGTGCTTTGTGGAGCTATCCTGCAGTTGCTGCTTCTGCCAGAGTAAGAGGGCAAAGACTGGACTTTGTGTGCCTTCCATCTTGTGAAGAAATCTCCAAGGGCTTGATTTAGAGCTTGCCTCCTGTTGTTTGAAGTCTCAGGGACAGCAAAGACTTCTCTCTGCCAGCACCTGGAGTCTCTGGAGAGACTCCTGCTTTGACAAGTGGTGCCCTATCCAGTCCCTGGGCCCTTGAAAGGAAAGTTGGTGGAAATCCAAGGAAATCAACTTCGGACCAACCCCGTTGCTGAATCCGGGGACGCCACCTGCACCCGAAGCCGTGACCTGCGCTGGAATGCAACACTCTTCACAGGCCCAACACTGCTGCAGCCCTGCTGAAGTCCGTGACTCCGTGGAAGTCGCCGCACCACGTTGTGACCGCCGCCACTCGAAGTGCGCGGATTCAATGTTTCGCACCGACGCCGCGATCCCCGACTTTGCGCATCGACTTGTTTTCACTCTTCACCAAAGGTACTGTACTTGGGGGTCTACGCGACTCCCTTTCCAGCGCCGCTGGTGTCGGCTTGTTGGGAACGACTCCGTCACGACGCCGTGTTAACACCTCATCGAAGCATTTATTTTTTTTCTAAGCGCTATATTTGAGTTTAATCTTTAAAAACTCATAACTTGACTTGTGTATGTTGGATTTTTGTCATTTTGGTCTTGTTGTGCTTCAATAAATATTCCCTATGGTTCTAAACTGGTGTTGTATCATTTTGTAGTGTTTTCATTGAGTTACTGTGTATTGGTACAAATACTTTACACCTAGCACTCTGAAGTCAAGCCTTCTGCTCTGCCAAGCTACCAAGGGGGTAAGCAGGGGTTAGCTGTGGGTGATTCTCTTTTATCCTGACTAGAGAGAGGGTCCTTGATTGAACAGGGGGTAACCTGACTGTCAACCAAAGACCCCATTTCTAAAACCTTTGAGTCATTTTTTGGACGGGAACGCCTACCTTGCATATCATTAGCTCAAGGTAGGTGTCCACGCTACAAAATGACTCAAACTCCATGGATTTTAGAGCTAGAAGGGTCTAGCACCAAAGTCTAAATATAGAGTTGATTGTGCGCCAGATTTGCGTAAAAAAAATGACACTTATCCGGCGCAAACAGAGTATAAATATGCCCCTAAGTGCGGGTGCTCTGCACCAGAAAAAAAAGCACAAATTAAGCACTGACAGGAACAGGACAAAATGTGTTTCACAGCAGTGCCGGTTAAAGGTGTTGCATCATCAGGGCCAAAGTCTTTTACATATACAAAAACAAGACAGGTCAAATGTTTTACATATAAAAATAGGACACAATGAAATATATACAGGCTATATGTCACAACATAAAATAAATTATCCATCAACAGGACAAAAAGAAGTAAAAACATAGAAAAAAAGTGACAAAACAAAAAGATCTACAATAATCTTCACATAGGGTGTCATTACAACATCAGCGGTAAAAGGCGCTTTACAACCGTGCAGAAGACCGCCAATACACCGCCGCGGCCTCGGAATTCCGCCACAGCTATTATGACACACATCTCGGAAACCGCCGAAATTCAGACACCCACACAAGTCCGTCACACCAAAGGTCAGTGATAAAGTGGCGAAAACAAAACCTCCACCTCCATGGCAACAGAAACACGCCCATGCTGTTACGACCCACGAATCGACGCGGCGGTCTTTTAACCGCGGTATTCCATTGGCGGTACACACCGCGCGCTCAAAATACACACACATCTACAAAACACCGCCACATTGGACAATTCAAAATACACATTTCTGATACACATACAAACAACACTCCCACATACCCAACGCAATATAAAACACATACCCACATCACCCACAAACCCCTACGACCAAAAATTAGTCACGGAGGCCAGAGAGACAGCACAGATTAGACAATCCCATCACACAGAGGCACACCTCACCATCACCAACACAACATCCATGCACAAAACACCACACACCACGACACATCACCACACACATCAACACTCACACCGCCCCACACATCACACACACCACCCCATGGCACGCCAAAGACACCCCAGCTTTTCCGAGGAGGAGCTCAGGGTCATGGTGGAGGAAATTGTCTGGGTAGAGCCACAGCTATTTGGCTCACAGGTACAGCACACATCAATAGCTAGTAAGATGGAGCTATGGCGAAGAATAGTGGACAGGGTAAACGCTGTGGGACAGCACCCAAGAAATAGGGAGGACATCAGGAAGAGGTGGAATGACCTACGGGGGAAGGTGCGTTCAACGGTCTCCAGGCACAACATCGCGGTTCAGCGGACTGGCGGCGGACCCCCACCTCCCCCCCAACAACTAACAACATGGGAGGAGCAAGTCTTGACCATCATGCATCCAGAGGGCCTCGGAGGAGTCGGTGGAGGATGGGACACTGATAAGTCAAATCTTAACTAACATATCCCTCACCCTACCTGCATTCTATTACACCCCCCACCCTCACACCCTCCCCTATCACCCCAAATCCTCACTAATGTACTAATAACACAAACTACACATCCCAACACCAAGCCCTGCATGACACAACGAAGCATGGACACCTATCACCTAAGCATGCCCACTGCACATACCCAGAACAACCCCCTAACCATCATCACACAAGCCCTCACACAGGAATGCTAGCACTGGGGTACACGGTCACCCACCCATTGCACACCATGACACACACACATGCAATAATCATGCTCTTATGCCCCTACAGGAACACGAAGGACCGTCACCACACCAGAGCGTCCAGACAACACCACTCCACCCCCAGAAGAGGCCCACAGTGACGATAGCAGCTCTGCCCTACTGGATCCTGATGACCAGCCCGGACCATTGTGGGCCTCAGGACAGTCGGTTCCCCTCGCACAGGCACAGCCCAACACTGACCTTCCACCCTCTGGTAACACCAGCACAGCACCCACCCAGCGGGCCCAAACCTCCCTACCCAGGACAGGTCAATTAGCGGTGTGTCCACCACTACAGGGAACCCAGGCTAACCCACCACCCCAACAACAACAGGGACCTGGGGGCAGTGTTAGTGGGCACACGGTCCAGGGGACGGAGGCACAGGAACACAGGGGAACTGGGAGGGCTGCTGTGCGACAGGGGGCGGACAGACCAAGGGAACCCACTCTTCACGAGGCCCTCACCTCCATCATGGGAGCATACCACCACTCCCAGGAGACGATAGCCACGGTCCTGGTCAAGTTTCAGGAGACCCAGCGCCTGCAGGAGGACCAGTATTTGGGGTTCAGGGAGGAGCTCAGGACCATCAGCTCCACCCTGGGCACCATCATAGGGGTGCTGAAGGACATACAGCAGACCCTGAGGGACACGTGGCACTCCAAGGGGCCCCTGACACGAGCATGGACGATGAACTGTCCACCACCTCCGCCGGCGCTAGTGGACAGGACACCCCGCCACAGGACCACCACACCAGCACCCCACCCCCTGCAGACGGACAACCACCCCGCAAGCGGTCCCTGAGATTCAGGAACAGGACAGAGCAAGATGGCAAGACCCCCGCCAGGAAATGAGACCACCCTGATTGTCCCCCCACTGCCCCACTTTGTTACCCTGTCCATACTTAAACTGCCCCAGCTCCTCTTCCTATGCCCAGATGGGCAGTGCACCTGTGAGACTAATAGTCTGGACTCTGCCATGGACATTCCTCCGCTATCACCCATCACCATTTAACAACCCCCTCCCAATTGTGAGCACTTCAATAAACAACCTTGAAACACAAAACAATCTGGATTCAGTCTATGAGTTGTTCAAATGTAATATCAATGACAGTGTGAAAATACGTTGTGAGATGTAAAAGCAACATACCAATGTCACACATCAAAAGTCCTGCAAGTAGATGACACACGTTGGTAACCACACCTGTGAAACCGTAATGGAAAGAAACAACTCAATTACCAAATAATCCCAAGTAATTACACACAGGATAGAGGAAGACGTGTGACAGTGAATGTAATGTAAAATCTGAAAATGTTCTCACCTGTGTGTCACTGGAAATATTGCTGTATGACTGACTCCCTGTTGTCGTAGTCTTCTTCGTCAGCTTCCTCCTCATCACAGGCTCCACAGCTGCCGCAACACCGTCATCTGGACCATCTTCCTGCAGAAAAGGCACCTGGCGTCGTAAAGCCAAATTATGAAGCATCGAGCAGGCGATGATGATCTTGCACATCTTCTTCGGTGAGTAGAATAGGGAACCACCTGTCATATGGAGGCACTTGAACCTGGCCTTAAGGAGGCCGAAGGTGTGTTCGATCACCCTCCTAGTCCGCCCATGGGCCTCATTGTAGCGTTCCTCTGCCCTGGTCCTGGGATTCCTCACTGGGGTCAGTAGCCAGGAAAGGTTGGGGTAACCAGAGTCCCCTAATAGCCATACACGGTGCCTCTGGAGTTGACCCATCATATCAGGGATGCTGCTATTCCGCAGGATGTAGGCGTCACGCACAGAGCCAGGGAACATGGCATTAACCTGAGAGATGTACTGGTCTGACAAACGGACCATCTGGACATTCATAGAATGATAACTCTTCCTGTTTCTGTACACCTGTTCACTCCTGTGGGGGGGGGACCAGAGCTACATGGGTCCCATCAATGGCACCTATCACGTTGGGGATATGTCCAAGGGCATAGAAGTCACCTTTAACTGTAGGCAAATCCTCCACCTCAGGGAAAAGGATGTATCTCCTTACGTGTTTCAGCAGGGCAGACAACACTCTGGACAAGACGTTGGAAAACATAGGCTGGGACATCCCTGATGCCATAGCCACTGTTGTCTGAAAAGAGCCACTTGCAAGGAAATGGAGCACTGACAGCACCTGCACGTCAGGGGTGATTCCTGTGGGATGGCGGATTGGTGACATCAGGTCTGGCTCCAACTGGGTTCATAGTTCCTGGATTGTGGCACGGTCAAACCTGTATGTGACAATGACATGTCGCTCTTCTATTGTCAACAGGTCCACCAGCGGTCGGTACACTCGAGGATTCCGCCATCTTCTCACATGTCCCAGCTGACGGCACCTACGAAGGACAAGAGTGACGATAAAGTCAATTTTCATCCAGGTATGTACCCACAGTTACACAGAACACGACACCACACACAAAACCCTTCCTGTATGTGTGGTGAGCGTAGGCCTAGCTATGTGTGACGCAGAATTAAATGAAGCCATGTGGTCCCCTGAAATGGCGGCTGCCTGACCTCTACACTGGGACAATGGGATTGTGAGGTAACTGCGCTGGCGTTGCACACCGTCGTGGTAGGCGGTCGTAGACCGCTGCGCAATGCTGCATTGGTTCACATAGGACCCTATGGGTCCCAGGAGCCAATGAACAGGTGCGCCGGCAGTGATGATACGCACCGCCGCGGACGTTACCGCCACGGACGTCACCGCCATTTTATATCTGTTCAATCACTAGATACCTGACCTTCGACAGAAGAGGACCTACACTGCAAGTGCTGCTGTGACCTCGGTCTGGAAGCGACGATGGCTGCTGCGTCTGGGGAAAGGGCCCCTGCCTTCACTGCTCAGGAGTTGGAGAAACTTGTAGACGGGGTCCTCCCCCAGTACACGCTACTCTACGGTCCTCCAGACCAACAGGTTAGTACACAGGGAGCACGTTGTATGGGCTAGGCCTGGGTGGAGATGGCTGGGTGGAAGAGGGAAGGGGGCAGAGTTCAGGGAACATTAATGCATGTCAATGAATGGGCCACATGGCTAGAGTAGGGAGCAGACACAAGGGGGTGAGTACAACCTCATTCTGCGGACTTTGCGCGCAGTAGAGGGGTCTGGGTGGGGGAGGAAGGCTGTGGGTGTACCTAGGCCAGCCAGAAATGCGTAGACTAGGCCCCTCTGTAATGCAGCCCATGTGGCACTCTACCCCACCTCAGTACAGTGCCAAGTACAGGTATAGTTGCCCCTGTGGCATCCATGTGTGCAGATGTCCACCATAGCGATGTAGGCCATATCCCAGGAATTGCATATGCAGAGGCCAGGAGCACGGCGTAATGCAGGGGGCTGCTGTATCTGTCTTGTCCGCCAACGGTAGCGGTATGCCATGCACTCAACCTGTTCTTCTTCTGTCTTCCCCCCCCCTTTTGTGCTCTCCCTGTTCTTTTGTGCATCAGCATCATCAGGCGGAGGTACAGTGGCATCGGAGCACGAGGGAGCTGCATCCCACATGGCCATGGAGGGCAACACCACGGACTCAGAATGCACCAGTGGGACGGAGGGCGAGGGGAGCTTCACGTCGGCCACCGGATCACCAACCAGCGACACAGACTCGTCCGCCGATGGGGGCTCCCTTGTGGTGGCGGCACCATCTGTGCGCCCCACTTCTACAGGTACAGCCGCCACCTCCCCTACCTGCACCGCCCTCCCAGCGGCCCCTCAGCCTTCGCCCCGTGCCCGCTCACCCAGGAGGGTGGGCATCACCTTTGCCCCAGGCACCTCAGGCCCTGCCCCAGTCACCCCTGCTGCCCTCAGTGAGGTGGCCATTGACCTCCTCAGGTCACTCACTGTTGGGCAGTCTACCATTGTGAATGCCATCCAGGGTGGAGAACGAGAGTTGCAACACGGTAATGAATTCCTGGAGGGCATTCATTTTGGTCAGGCTGTCCTTCAGCGAACCCTGCAATCTCTGGCCTCAGCACTGATGGCAGCCATTGTCCATGTGTCTAGCCTCCCCCCTCCAACCTCCTCCCCCCAGACCCAATCCCCTGTACCCCAGCCCATCCCAAGCACACCTACAGACCAGCATGCACACAAGTCAGCACACACAAGTAGCTCAAGCAAACATAGGCACCACACAACCCACAGGCACTCACGCAAGCCTCACCCACGTACAGACACAGGAACATCCACTGCATCCACTCTGTCCCCCTCCTCCTCTTCTCCCTCCTCCCTCCTCCCTCCCAGTCTCGTCTACACACACACCTGCATGCACCACATCTACAGGCACCAGGAATCGCACCAGGACACCCAGCACCACAAGCCGCTCACCTGCACTCACCACCTCCACTGCCATTTACACGTCCCCTATGTCCTCTCCCAGTGTGTCTGTGATGCCCCCTCCCAAAGTACACAAACGCGGGCACTCACACACCCAACATCCATCCACCTCACGAAAGCCTCCAGTACCTGCACCCAAAACACCTAAAGTGACACCTCCTACAACCACCTCCTCTTCCTCCACTCCCAGACCCCCTCCAACTACCCATCCCATTGTTCGTCAGAAACTGTCCCTCTGTAAAGTTGACCTTTTTGCCACCACCCCCCCTCCAATTCATCAGTCCCGTCGTAGCGCCTCATCCAAAAAGCCTCCAATACCAGTGGTGCCTGTTCAAGGTATGTGGAGTGCACCGGTCACCAGGGCAGGCAGTATGACCCGGAGCCAAGGCACTGGCAGCCCACCCCCTGTAAAGGCTCTGAAATTGGAAAGTGGACGACGGGACCGTGTGAAGACTCCTGGTGGGAAAAAAACTGATAGGGGTCCCAAGGGGATTGGAGAGTCAGCTGTGACTCCACCAAAGGTGGAGAAGGGCCAGAGAAAGTCTGCCCAGCCTGTTTTGAGTCTCACGGCGTAGAAGGGTGGCATCATTCCCGGCGGTCGAGACGCCACCGCCAGCACCGTCGTCACTGGTCAGGAGACCACCGCCACCGCTGGAGTCAGGGCCCAGGAGGGCCCAAGTATCGTCACTGGTCAGGAGACCACCGCCGGAGTCATTGCCCAGGAGGGCCCAAGTATCGTCACTGGTCAGGAGACCACCGCCGGAGTCAGTGCCCTGGAGGGCCCAAGTATCGTCACTGGTCAGGAGACCACAGCCGGAGTCATTGCCCAGGAGGGCCCAAGTATCGTCATTGGTCAGGAGACCACCGCCGGAGTCAGTGCCCAGGAGGGCCCAAGTATCGTCACTGGTCAGGAGACCATCGCCGGAGTCAGTGCCCAGGAGGGCCCAAGTATCATCACTGGTCAGGAGACCACCGCCACCGCCGGAGTCAGTGCCCAGGAGGGCCCAAGTATCGTCCGTCACTGGTCAGGAGACCACCGCCACCACCGGAGTCAGTGCCCAGGAGGGCCTAAGTATCGTCACTGGTCAGGAGACCACCGCCACCGCCGGAGTCAGTGCCCAGGAGGGCCCAAGTATCGTCACTGGTCAGGAGACAACCGCCAGAGTCAGTGCCCAGGAGGGACCCGGCTGCCACAGCCCCGGTGCACTATGAGGGAACGTCATGCCACACACCAATGCCCAGTCTGGGTATCGTCATGCCACACACCAATGCCCAGTCCATGGAACATCATGCCACACACCAATGCCCAGTCTAGGGATCGTCATGCCACACACCAATGCCCATTCCAGAGACCGCCATGGCAAAGCACCGCTGAACAGTCCAGAACTGCCATGGCAAAGCACCGCTGACCAGTCCAGACACCACCATGGCAAAGCACTGCGGAACAGTCCAGACACCGCCATGGCAAAGCACCGGTGAACAGGGCAAGCACCGCCATGGCAAAGCACCGCTGAACAGTCCAGAACCGCCATGGCAAAGCACCACTGAACAGTCCAGAGACCGCCATGGCAAAGCACCGCTGAACAGTCCAGACACCACCATGGCAAAGCACCGCTGAACAGGGCAAGCACCGCCATGGCAAAGCACTGCTGAACAGTTCAGAACCGCCATGGCAAAGCACCGCTGAACAGTCCAGAGACCGCCGTGGCAAAGCACCGCTGAACAGTCCAGAGACCACCATGGCAAAGCACCGCTGAACAGGGCAAGCACCGCCATGGCAAAGCACCGCTGAACAGTCCAGAACCGCCATGGAAAAGCACCGCTGAACAGTCCAGAGACTGCCATGGCAAAGCACCGCTGAACAGGGCAAGCACCGCCATGGCAAAGCACCGCTGAACAGGGCAAGCACCGCCATGGCAAAGCACTGCTGAACAGGGCATGCACCGGATAAGAATGTAAAGACCGCCACATCAAGCATCCTTATCCCATGTGCATCTGGGACAGTGACGGGACAGGAACTTTCACGGGGAGACTGATCCAGTCTGGCCACCAGTCCCCCTCCAGAGCCACTGGCGGATGTTATCTACTTGAGAGACTGTGGCTTTGCACTCCCCAGGATATGGCAGTGGGCAAACCACCCACTGTAGAGACTTGTGAGACTGTGGCTTTGCACTCCCCAGGATGGTACAGTGGGCAAGCCACCCACTGTAGAGACTTGAGAGACTGTGGCTTTGCACTCCCCAGGATTGATCAGTGGGCAAGCCACCCACTGTAGAGACTTGAGAGACTGTGGCTTTGCACTCCCCAGGATACATCAATGGGCATGGAGCCCCGTCGTGGATCTGGCTTTGCTGTCATCCGGTTGAGGTGCCCCCCTTCCCTTCCCCCTGAGTTGCCTGTAGTATTTCTATCTGATGCCCCAGCAGTGTTCTCTCCGATTGAGGAAAGGTATCTTTTGTGGGCCTCCCCCATTCATTTTTGGACTAGTGGTGCACGGACATTGCTATGTGCATATCTGCACTACTTCTCGTAATGTATATATTTGTGGCTGATTTTCTTATATAACTGTATATTTTTGACAGACATGTATATCGATACATTACAATGTTTGAACAGATTTCGCTTTGTCTTTGCATTCTTCCAGGGGGATTGTGGGTTGTTACTGTGATTTTTTTGGGATGCATTGGTGTGTATGTTGTAATATGTAAGGGTGGGGGTGGGGTGGGAGTGTTTCGTGGGTGTCCCCCTAACTTTTGCCTCCCTCATGTCATAGGTGCTGTACTCACCGTTGTCTTCGGCCGCTGTTGGTCTTCGTAGATGAGTAGGAATACAAGGGCCGGAAGAATGTGTAATTCGGGCTCCATGGAGTCCTCGTTCCTCGTGGGATGTGTTGAGGTGAGCGTTTTCCCATTGGAATGGCTGTTTCCGCCGAGTTTTAATCCACAGTGAATCCGCCCCGGAAAAGGTGGAGGATTGGCGGGTTGTGATACTATGGGTGGTACATTGTCTTCCCCCTGTCTGTTGGCAGTGACCGCCGCGCTGCTTGTCTGTACCGCTGTGGCGGGTGGTGTGTTAAAGTGGTTGTCTTTGTTGGCGGTTTCCGCCAGGGTCATAATTCCCTTTTTTGGTCCGCCGGCCTGTTTGCGGTATTGCCGCACCTTTAACACCGTCCGCCAGGGTTGTAATGACCCCCATAGTGTCTTTCAATTGTCCTTCCTGAGAATAAGGATGAAGTGGAAGAAAGCCCCAAAGTCTTAATGACTAAGAGGAGAAGATGAATAAGGCGAAAGTATTTAAGGGCGTTCATAGTGAGTGTACATGTATCCAATAGAATCAAAAGATTCAATGAATGAAAACAGAAATCATTCAGATATTCTGTTTAAGAGAAAAGACTTGATCACATTTTCAAAAGACCCAGCATCAGAATTACATATTTATATTGCTCACATCCGATCTCCAGCAGATATAAAAATGAGTCATAAAGAAACACCAGAATTAGTGTCGCAATTATTAAATGATTGTGAATTATTTTTTTGTAAATGCAGTAAACCAGGACTGTTCTTCTCGAACTCAATTCTGGAAAATGCACACATTGAGTTTGGTATTTACTTTTTGAAGTATATTAATCAGATTTTCGGCTTTGGAGTGACAAAACCCAAGACAGGGTAAGCCTGGCATTTAAATGTGAATCGTATTGAGAATGGGAGCAAAAGGTATTGCGTTTGTCTGTTTCTCAGCTTAGATGATATGTCTGGTGTAAACCCCTTTTTCTGTTCTTTTAATGCACGGATGTTTTATTTCTTCCAAAAAGGATTAACAGGTGTCTTGCTTCTGAAAGCATGGACACATATCGGCATAGCGGGGGTAGATTCCCATCCAATTTTAAAACTAAGCATGTGCAGCAAAATATTTTTGCTTGCTTTTTCTGTTATTCCCCAACATATTAGAATTTGTTCTCTATCACATAAAGCCTGTCATAATATCAATGTAAACAACGCTGATTCCCTAACATATAGGAAAAGATAGTGTTTACAAAAATATTTTCTTCTCTAGCTTAACCAACAAACAAATAAATATCAATTACCAAAATATCACTGTCACAAATATCTAATTCACACACCTCATGGCGATCCAAGAGTAAAGTCTACCATCCATTTGTGTTTTATGGCATTCCAAAAAAAAAAGAATATTATTTTCCAAAGTGTCGTGATCACAAATGCAGTGTATGGCATCCCTTAGAGGGCATTGTCGAGCACATTAGGGGGCATATTTATACTCTGTTTGCGCCAGAATTGCGTCGTTTTTTTTTACGCAATTTCGACGCAAAACTAACTCCATATTTATACTTTGGCGTTAGACGCGTCTAGCGCCAAAGTCCATGGAGTTAGCGTCATTTTTTAGCGTGGACACCTACTTTGCGTTAATGAGATGCAAGGTAGGCGTTCCCGTCTAAAAAATCGACTCCGAGGCATGTGCGTCGGATTTATACTCCCGGGCAAAAATCACGCCCGGGAGTGGGCGGGTCAAAAAAAATGACGTACGGCCGCTTTTGCGCCGTTTTTTAGCGCCTGCAAAAGGCAGGTGTTAAGGGACCTGTGGGCTCTGAAGGAGCCCAGAGGTGCCCTCCCATGCCCCCAGGGACCCCCCCTGTCACCCTTGCCCACCCCAGGAGGACACCCAAGGCTGGAGGGACCCATCCCAGGGACATTAAGGTAAGTTCAGGTAAGTATTTTTTTTTTTTTTTGTGGCATAGGGGGGCCTGATTTGTGCCCCCCTACATGCCACTATGCCCAATGACCATGCCCAGGGGACAGAAGTCCCCTGGGCATGGCCATTGGGCAAGAGGGCATGACTCCTGTCTTTGCTAAGACAGGAGTCATTTCTATGGGGGTTGGGAGTGAAAAAAAAATGGCGCAAATCGGGTTGAGGTGCAAAAATTGCCTCAACCTGACTTGCCCCATTTCTTGACGCCCAAGCTCCATTTTCCCCTACGCCGGCGCTGCCTGGTGTACGTCGTTTTTTTTAACGCACACCAGACGGCGCCGGCGGCTAACGCCGGGTAACGTCATTCAATAAATACGGCACCCGCATGGTGCTTCAGAATGGCGTTAGCCGGCGCTAATTTTTTTGACGCAAAACTGCGTTAGCGCAGTTTTGCGTCAAAAAGTTTAAATATGGGTCTAGATTTATAGTCCTGGTATTCTCTGTTCTGATACCGGAGCAGTGAAAAACCAGGTAATAAAGTTAGTGCTCTGGCAGAGACTGATCCACTAGTTTCTCTAAGTCACCAGGGAACCAAACGAGATGGCGGATGGTAGTTAATGGTCCACTGTCTTTTCCTCCTGCTCCCCTACCACTTGTTAAACCGATGACGGCAGAAGAATGAAAGTGTTGCTCAGACATTTCCAGTTGTTAGATCTGTGAACTGGAATACCTACAACTGACACTGCAGACCGTTCCATGCTGGCTGATACTTTCTCTATGACTGAGGCTGTTGGTACATATCTGACACCCTCTTCATCTGCGCTCAAAATGAGTTATGTTATAGGAGGACAGAGTCGACGAGTCAGTATTTTCATTTTGTGCTTACAACCCTTTCTAGAAAGAGATGATAAAAGGGACCACCCATGGGTTACAAAGTGCAGATACAAATTAATACATGTCTAGCTTTGCAGGTGGAGGTTATTTAATAGACAAAATGATCAAGCATGAACGGAGTATTAAAACATCTTGCTGCAGTGTCGTCCGACTCTTGACATGGAGGTAAGACTGATGATTTCTGGTGGCCTTTGGTATCTGTTGGCCTAACCATTTCAGCTAGCAGCACCTCACCCAAACCTAGAAAGTAAAGGTGATTTGTGGCAGCCTGATTCATTACACTCTGACTTCTCAGGGAAGTTATGGTCCAGCCCCTTTCTATCATTAGTGCAAGTCTTACACAAGCAAAGGCAGACAAAAAGATGCAAGACAGTTTTTATGCATTTATTGAAAAAGACTGAAATCTATGAAAAAATGCATCAGCTGCAATTATTAGGAAGATGAAACATAGGACAGTTAGACTTGTTACCATAAGTGAAAAGCAGACACACATTCCCAAGATATTGGAATAAACATCTTCCTAATGTTCCTACGTACACTTTCTAGCTTCTACATGACAGCACAGCAGTGATAGCCCCTCTGTGCCTTTACTAGTCCTAGGAAGGAACACCCATCCACATACCTGAAAAGTAGGGGTCTCCCCGTCACTTCCTTTGTTGGCTGTAGAGGCAGGGCTGGTGTCAGCAAATTGGCAGTGAAGTGGTACACAGAATAGGATGGATCATCTGGCTGGAATTACCTCTCTAACATTATTTTGGCCTATGAGATGTTTTTATAACAAATTGTGTTGTGTTTTGAGAAACAGGCCTGATGTGTGTTGTGTCTAGATGTTGAGCTTGACTGTGCACTCTTGTGGTGACAATACTAGATAGAGTATCATGTACAGCCTTAGGCAGCCTTGGCTAGAAGTACACAGTGAAAAGTTGTGCAAGGAAAGTAATAACACTTTTGAAGAACAGCAACTGATTAGAAAAATAAAACATTCCTGCTAGAAGCAAGGTATGCTAAAATGAACGAAAGAAAGCATGGAACTAGGTAAAAGGGCACAGGACACAGGCCTAAACTAAACTAAGTGTGCCTAACCAAGGCTCTAAAATGGACTCAAGACAGCAGAACCATGATGTGTAGCAACATCTACATAGGCGTCCACAAAGGATCTGCAATATTAGGCCAGCTGACGACATATACCAAGAATCAGTTTAACACTGGCACCTTGGTTGTATCAGTGCCAGACCAATAGGAGACAAACACTGGAATGATCAAGTCACATCTGCGTGTTTGTCTAGCATAGGAACATTTCAAGTAGCAAACCCCCACATGTCTCAATCCACAGCCAATACAAATGTGTAAGACTCAATTTTCATCATGTAATACTGCACCTGCATAATATTACAAATGTTTCCCCAGCTTAGGCATTTATGCAGGTTGATAATCCAGCTCTGCACTGTTTTACATCCTTTTTTAACATATGTGTATTAAGTTTTACTCTTTAACCCCCTCGCTGCTAGGCCTTTTCCCCCTGTATTAAGGCTTTTTTTTGGCTGTTTGGGGTAGTTCACTCTTAAGCCCCCATAACTTTTTGTCCACATGAGAAAGTATCCAGGCCAAATTTGAGCCCTTTTTTCTAATATCCTAGGAATTCTAAAGAGACCCAGGGTTAGTGGATTCCCCTGGAGGGGACCTAGAAAATGGGCAAAATATATCTAAATTTTAGGTTTTTGGGGGAAATGGAATAAAAGTGCTGCAGAAGAAAGTGTTTTTCTCTGCAAATGGCATCAAAAAAGGGCTTGCAGTGCTCAAATAACCATCTTTCAAGCTTTCAGGAACTCGAATGAGAAAAACACATTTTTCAACATAGTTTTGGCATTTCAAATGGAAATAGTCATTGTTTCCTATTTTTTGTGCTTTCAACCTCCTTCCAGTTAGTGGCAGAAATGCGTATGAAACCAGTGGTGGATCCCAGAAAGCTATACATTCCTGAAGAGTAGACAGAATAATAAATTCAGCAAGGGGTCATTTGTGTAGATTCTTCAAGGTTTTCCTATAGGAAGTAACAGTTGAAATAAAAAAAAATTAACTTGAATAAAAAAAAAACATCCATTTGTGTCAATATTTTCATCTGTAACTTTTTCTAACTATGACAAATATTCAAAAGCAATATACCTTTGCGTTTGCTGTACCCTTCTGGTTGCGGGGATATGTATAGGGTTTGCAGGTTTGCTAAGAACTCGAGGTATACAGAGCCAAAAGCTGAGCTGCACCTTGCAATGTTTACCGGGCATACAGCAATTGATTTGGTAAAATATACATAGGGAACTGTAGGTATAAAGGAAACCAATGTATTCCTGAAATGAGCATAAGATATGAGGTTTAAAAGCAGGGATTATTTGCACATCTCTGAATTTGTGGGTGCCCATACTACCATGTGAATTAGAAGGTGCTTCTCAAAATTACTTCTTTCTTGCACATTATCTTAGGTTTGGAAGGTGCAAATACAAAGAAATACAGTTGGTAATAACACTTGTTCTACTATTCTGGGTTCCCTTATGTCTCCCAATAAAAATGGTACCTCACTAGTGTGCGTAGGCCTGGTGCCCGCAGAAACAGCCCAAAAGGCAACATGGATACATAAAATTGTTCATGCAAAACTGACCCGTTTTTTGCACAGTGGGTTGCTGTGGTTTTTGGTCTCTACCTCAGCTGGCACCTTAGGAAACCTAGCAAACCTGTACATCTTTAAAAACTATTCACGTATGGGAATCCAGGATTGGGTGACTTGTGTGGCTCTCACCAGGTTGTTTTACACAGAATCCCTTGCAAACCTCAAACTTTGACTAAGAAAACACATTTTCCTTACATTTCTGTAATGGAAAGGTCTGGAATTTGCACAGAGCCACAAACTTCCCTCCACCCAGCATTTTCTTATGTCTTCTGAACAAAATAGCACCTCACTTGTGTGAGTAGACCTAGTGCCCGCAACAGGAAACGGCCAAAAACACAACATGGAGACATCAAATCTTTCTACGCAAAACTGACCCATTTTTCGTAAATAGGTAGCTGTGCTTTTTGTGCCCTACCTCATCTGGCACCTAGGAAAATTTAGCAAAGATGTAGATTTTAAAAAAGTAGACACCTTGGGAAATGCAGGATGGGGTGGCTTGTGTGGTTCTCAACAGGTTGTTTTACACAGAATCCCTTGCAAATCTCAAACTTTGACTAAAAAACATATTTTCCTCACATTTTTGTGATGAAAAGGTCTGGAATTTGCACAGAGCCACAAACTTCCCTCCACCCAGAATTCTCATATGTCTTCTGATAAAAATGGCATCTCACTTGTATGGGCAGGCCTAGTGTGCGTGCCAGGAAATGGCCCAAAACAAAACATGGACATTTTTCCACACAAAACTGACCTGTTTTTCTAAAGTGGGTTGCTGTGGTTTTTGGACCCTTCATCAGCTGGCACATAGGAGAAGCTAGCAAACCTGTAGATTTAAAAAAAACTATACACCTAGGGAAATCCAGTATTGGGGTATTTTTACCAGGTTGTTTTACACGTAATCCCTTGCATACCTCAAACTTTGACGTTACTCACATATCTGTCAAGGAATTGTCTGGAATCTGCACAGAGCCAGAAACTTGCTTCCACCAGCATTTTTCTAAGTGTTCTGATGAAAATGGTACTTCACCTGTGTGGTATGCCTATTGCCTGCAAGATTAAACATCCCAAAACTCAACATCAATTATTTCTATGCAAAACTGACCTGTTTTTAGGCCCAAGCTAAGCCAGCAACTAGGGAAGCATAGCCACTGTGTAATTTTTTTAAAACTAGATAACTAGAGAAATCCAGACAGCGGTGACGTATGTGGCTCCAACTACACTTTATTTCCAAGAATCCCTTGCGAACGACAAAATTTGTCTAAAAAACATTTCCTCACATTTCTGTGATGGTAAGTTCTGGAATCTAAGGGGAGCCACAAATTTCCTACGACTCAGCATTCTGTTCAGTCTCCTGATAAAAATGATGTCTCACTTGTGTGAGTGGGTCAAATGCCTGCAACAGGGGAAAGCCAAGAACGTGACCAAAGTGGGCCCAAAAGGGCAGTTTTTTTCTTTTTTACATGTTTTTAGTTTGACTCTCCTTTTGGCACCAACACATTTGAGGTATCATTTTTATCGGGAGACAAAGGGGAACACTGGGTGGTAGGAAATGTGTGGGCATTGGGGGTAAGAAAATGGTGTGGGATGGATGCAAAGCACCACTACCCTGGACTCTCCCAAATGTTTAGTTTTCAGAATTGTCTGGGTCTGGTAGTCTTTTTCCCGGTGGCAGCCTACCCTAGCCCAAAAAGTGCTGCTCATCAGTGCACGTGGGATGATAATGGAATTAGTCAAACTCTCCTGGACTAATTTGTAAAACAATACCCCAAAAAATCCTCTTGCTTGTCATTGGGGTGAAATGCGTTAGTCCACTGGGGAAATGTGGTCTGAAGCATTTCACCCCAATGGCAAGCAAAAGGATTTTTGAGTGGGTGGGAGCATGGCCATGCCCATGCTGGGCAGCCCCAACACCTATAAAAAAAGTAATCCCCTATTTTGGTGGGGGCATAGCCATGCCCATATCGGGCAGACCCCACCAATATGAATAAAAAAAGTAATCCCTGGTGTCTAGCGGGCTTTCTGCCTCCCCCAGGAGGGTGGACTGGGGGTAATAGAAAGGCTGTCCCTATTTGTGTCTGAAGGGTGGGGGCATTGGCATGCCCATTGTAGGTAGCCCTCACCCTTATTTGAAAAAAAAAATCTCTGGTGTCTAGTGGGCTTTCTGCCCCCCCCCAGAGGGCAGATAGCAGGTAATAAGCCCTATCTGCCCCCAGGGGAGCAGAAAGGTAGTTTGTGTCTGGGGAAGGGTGGTGGCATTGACATGTCCATTTTGGGTGCCCCTGTTGCACTGCATTCTCCCCCAGCAGTATGCGTGGATTTTTTTGTGTTTTTTTCCGCAGTTTGTGGAGTTTTCTCTGTGGGTGAGCCTCACTAGCTGTGTCCCACCATCCCAGACTCTCCCAAATGTCCAGTTTTCAGAATTGTCTAGGTCTGGTAGTCTTTTTCCAGGTGGCAGCCTACCCTAGCCCAAAAAGTGCTGCTCATCAGTGCACGTGGGATGAAAATGGGAATTACTCAAACTCTCCTGGCCTAATTTGTAAAAACAATACAAAAAATTATCCTCTTGCTTGCCATTGGGGTGAAATGCTTTAGTCCACTGGGGAAATGTGGTCTAAAGCATTTTACTCCAATGGCAAGCAAAATGATTTTTGAGTGGGTGGGTGCATGGCCATGCCCATGCTGGGCAGCCCCAACACTTTAAAAAAAGTAATCCCTGTTGTCTAGTGGATTTTCTATCGTACCGGAGCGGGCAGATGGGATAATTGCTCCATCTGCCCCACCAGGAGGCAAACAGACTGTTTCCCTTTTTGGGTGGGAGAGGACATGAAGTTGCACATGTTGGGCAGCTCCCACCAATACGAATAAAAAAAGTAATCCCTGGTGCCTAGTGGGCTTTCTACCCCCATGGGGGGCAACTGTAGGTTTCTGGCTCTAACTGCACCCGGGGAGGGCAGAAAGATTATTACCCTATTTTGGTGGGGGCATGGCCATGCCCATATCGGGCAGACACCACCGATAAAAATAAAAAAAGTAATCCCTGGTGTCTAGCGGGCTTTCTGCCTCCCCCAGGAAGGTGGACTGGGGGTAATAGAAAGGCTGTTCCTATTTGTGTCTGAAGGGTGGGGGCATTGGCATGCCTACTGTAGGCAGCCCTCACCCTTCTTAAAAAAAAAAAAACAAACTCTGCTGTTTAGAGGGCTTTCTGCTCCCCCCCCCCGGGGGGGGCAGATAGTGGGTAATGAGCTGTATCTTCCCCCAGGGGAGCAGAAAGGTGGTTTGTGTCTGGGAAGGGTGGTGGCATTGGCATGCCCATTTTGGGTGCCCCTGTTGCACTGCATTCTCCCCCAGCAGTATGCCTGGATTTGTTTGTGTTTTTTTCCACAGTTTGTGGAGTTTTCTCTGTGGCTGCGCCTCACTACCTGTGTCCCACTCAAGGTAATCACCTGCCAAATGGATTGAACATGTATACCGCGAGTGCCCACCTTATAAGGACGCTGCAATACAGCAAGGGTAAGGAGCACTTTGCTGGGTACATTTGAACTCATGTGCACATTGTTAGACTTGGCATCCTTGGCGCAGTCTCCCCTAACTTGTTGCCTCTGTTTTCCAGGTTGTTAATGTGTGTTCGTCTCTGTTTTTGCTGTTTTTGTTACTCTTGGCACTTTACTACTGCTATCCAGTGCTAAAGTGCAAGTGCTCCTATGTAAAATGTATGTGCAATTGGCTTTCCATGATTGGCATATTTGATTTACTGGTAAGTCCCTAGTACAATGCACTAGCGGTGCCCAGGACCTGGAAATCAAATGCTACTAGTGGGCCTGCAGCACTGGTTGTGCCACCCACATTAGTAGCTCTGTAAGCATGGCTCAGACCTGCCACTGCAGTGTCTGTGTGTGCAGTTTTAACTGACAATTCAGCTTGACAAGTGTATCCACTTGCCAGGCCTAAACCTTCCCTTTTCTTACATGTAATGCACCCCTAAGGTAAGCCCTAGGTAGCCCCATGGGCAGAGTGCAGTGTATGTTTAAAGTAGGATATATACTAATGTGTTTTATTTGTCCTGACAGTGAAATACTGCAAAGTTAGTTTTTCACTGTTGCAAGGCCTAGCTCTCTCATAGGTTAACCTGCGGGCTGCCTTTAAATATTATTATAGAGCAGATTCCCTTTGGGAGTACATGGACATATGGAGTTTGCGGTCTCTGAACACACAATTTAAAAATACATCTTGTAGTGAAGTTAGCTTTGAGATTGTGTGTTTGAAAATGCCACTTTTAGAAATTTGGCATTTTCTTGCTTCAACCATTCTGTGACTCTGCCTGTTTGTGGATTCCCTGTCTGGGTTAGTTTGACAGTTGGGCTGTTTGCACCTCTTTCTAGACAGTGACACAAAGGGAGCTGGTGTGTACCCTGCATATTCGGATGAGCCATCTGTGCTAGGAGGGAGTGGAGGAATGTTCACTCACACCTGAAAGGGCTTTGCCTGCCCTCACACAATGCAGTCTCCAACCCCCTGGTGTGTGTCTGGGGCCTGGTCTGGGCAAGGCAAGATCTTACACACAAGAAAGACTTTGCTTTGAAGTAGGCCATCTTCAAAGGCAGAAAGGAGTATAAGAAGAGGACCCAAACCCCCTGAAAATTAGATTACTTCTGGAATCAAGAGGAACCTCTGCCAAGGAGAAGAGCTGAAGAGCTGAGGAGGAGTGCTGCCCTGCCTGTGACTGTGCTTTGTTGAGCTATCCTGCATTTGCTGCTTCTGCCTGTGAAAGGGAACAAAGACTGGACTTTGTTGTGCATTCCTGCTTGTGAAGAATCTCCAAGGGCTAGAACTGAGCTTTCCTCTTGTTGTTGAATTCTCACGTCTATCAAAGACTTCCACTGCCAGTACCTGGACTCTCTGCTGAGACTCCTGCCCTGCCAAGGGGTGCCCTATCAAGTTCCTGGGCCTTGAAAGGTGAAGCTGGTAAACAAAGACGGAATACCCACTTACAGGTCGGCGTGCAGGGAGGTTTTCGACGCACCTTCCGCATTGCGGCTGATAAACGACGCGCGCCAGCTTCACGGCTGAAATCAACGTTCCACCTGCATCGTGGCTGGAAGATCGAAGCAATGTGGCTGGAGAGACGATGTTCAACACCCACTAACGGTGGCTGATAACAACGCAAACCCCATACATTGCAGTTTTGTGGTACCATGCGACTGGATTTTTAACGCAACATCGCTGGGTGCAGAAAAACAATGCAAATCCTGCCCGGACCCGAGGTGCCTGTTTGGATTGATGCATCACTGTCTTGCGGGAGAGGAGAAACGACGCACACTGACCCGACTGGAGGAGGAACGATGCACGGTTTAGCTTGCCAGTGAGAAATCGACGCATTGCTGGCCTTTTCCGAATCACACTCACCAGTGCGGTCTTATTTTGATGCTACCCAGGCACTTTTGTATGCTAACAACATTCTCACTGTTTTCTAAAGGATTTAGGGCCAGATGTAGCAAATGTAAAATTTGCGAGGTGCAAAGTGCGAGTCCATGCGACTCGCACTTTGCACCTCGCAAATTGGTATGCAGTACGGTGTCTCAGACACCGACTGCAACTCGCTATGGGGTTGCAATGACCCACCTCATGAATATTCATGAGGTGGGTCGCAAATTGCGGCCCCATAGCGAGTATAGGCACTCGCAAACATGGAGGCCTGCTGTCGTCAGCAGACCTCCATGTTCGTGACTGCTTTTAAATAAAGCATTTTTTTTTTTTTTAAGTGTAGCCCGTTTCCCTTACAGGAAAACGAGCTGCACTTAAAAAAAAACCGAAAACTTTAGTTTCGGTATTTTTTTAGGGCAGGGAGTGGTCCCTTGGAGGCCCCTTCCAATTTGCGAGTGGGTTACCATCCACTTGAAGTGGATGGTAACTGCGATGCCATTTGCGACCGCGTACGCGGTCGCAAATGGTATTGCATACCACTCAGACTCGCAAATAGGAAGGGAACACCCCTTCCTATTTGCGAGTCGGAAATGCATATTGCGAGTCGGTACCGACTCGCAATATGCATTTCTGCATAGCAAAGAGGCATTTGCACCTCGCAAACGGCGATTTTCGCAGTTTGCGACGTGCAAATACTTTGCTACATCTGGCCCTTTAACTCTTATTCTTGGAAAACGTGACTTGTGTATGTTGGATTTTTGTCATTTTTGTCGTGTTTTCTTTAGATAAATATTCCCTATTCTTCTAAACCTGTGCTGTGTCATTTTGTAGTGTTTTCACTGAATTACTGTGTGTGTTGGTGCAAATACTTTACACATTGCTTTTGAAGTTAAGTCTGCCTGCTCGTGCCAAGCTACCAAGGATGTAACCGGGGGTTAACCAGGGTGAGTCTCCTTTACCCTGACTAGAGTGAGGGTCCTTGCTTAGACAGGGGGTAAACTGACTGCCAAACAAAGACCCCATTTCTAACACACATGCATGTGCACAAGTGAGCGGGCTGCACATGGAAGACTACTGTTGTACACAACCCTGTAACAGCTTACAGGTAGCTTGGTGCAATGGGGACTCTGCAGGTGTAGGTATTCACGTGGCATTTTGCTCTTGGGGATAGTGTAAACTACTGTATTAGGAAAGGTCAGTATGCTTTACTTTTTTACCTATAGGGACACTCCACCATACACCGACGGAGGGAATTTGCCACTTCCAAAATTATAATTGTACATCTCGTGGATCATTCAGAATTTTCAAGTTTTGCTGGCTCAGCTCAGGATCAGAGCCCAGGCCTGTTGTCACCCTGCTGTGTCCAGTAATTACATTCTATCCAGCAGCAGGAACAAAGGCCATCCCCACACAAAAGGAGCAATTCGCACCACTTCTCCTTGCTCCTGAGGAGAAAAAGGGGTGAGGTGGAATGCTCCAAATCAATCACCCAGCTGTCACACTGCACTAGGGATGGGCCTGCCCAAGCCCCCTGACCAAAGGTGAGAGGCCAGACAACTGGAGACAAACCACTGGGGGGGCACCTTTGAAATTCCAGTGTGCAGGTCCCTGGCAATGGTCAGTGAGGGGTGGAGATGAGACCCCAGGAACTGATGTGGCCAGTGGTTCCTTGATGATGCCATTTTGGAATGTCCCAACATGCTGTGCAGGATGGTTGGGACAGGGTGGAGAGGTGATGTGGTACCCCAGCGGTGGTTATGGCTGGATCTCTTCTAGAACCTTCCTCACTCCTTTATAAACTCTTGCACAAGGGGAAGGCTCTGTCTGAACTGTGAACTTTCTACCTGCTTCACTGCTGGATCCTGGGACTGCCATGGAGAACTGGAGGAAGGAACCCCCTGACCCCACACTCAGGACCCAGAACTCTGTCCAGTTGACCACAGGTCCAGTGGGTCTTCCCAAGGGCAAGTGAAGCTGGCCCCCTTACTCCCCCTGAGGACCAGTTGGAGGAAGCCCTGGACTTTTCTGCACCCACCAACAAAGCACAAAGGAAAACTACACAGGGAGCCAGGGAAACCAGTGTTTGAAGGACTACAGCACTTGGGAGGTGAGTAGAGTTGTTGCAACTGATGTAAAATGAGCCCAGGATCATCCAAAGCGGCCCAACAGGGCCCAGGTTATGGCATTTCTAAGTTTAGTGACCTTTGACCCAATTCCTCCCTTGAAGAGCATGGGGCTCTGCTGCCATTTCATCAATTACCCCTAGGGTGGAACAGGGCCTAGGTGACAGTTCAAGAAAACGGTGGGGCAAATTGATGGGAAGAGGGTGTGCATGGGGGCACCTACCCCATGCTAATATCCCCCCCGGGGAACCCATCCCTGAGGCAGACTTATGTTGGAGGGGCTGGGACCCCATCCCCGGCCTGAAAATTATTAACCACAGGGGAAGCACTGTCGCTCTCCCTCAGGATGCAGGAGGTGGAAGGGGACCAGGAACGTATCCCTGGGCCTTAGGGCATCTAATGATGACTGAGGCAGTGCCTCTGCACCCCATCATGTGGCCTGTACTCCCTGCTCCCCGTGCCCATGTCTGAGGGGAGGGGAAGGTGCCCACAAACACACACGTCTGCTTCTGGAGCAGACAGACACCCCAGTGGGTTGCCAGCTCCCGTGGTCACACCAGGAGTGCGAGCCGCATCGGAAGCCAGCGAGGGTAGCTTGGGGTGGGTACCCTCCAGCAACAGTCAGTTCTGGAGTACCCGGGTGGGACCGGGTGCCCCACCTAAAAAAACAATACGGTGCAAAGCTGCATGTAAAATGAGGAAAACCACAACATGGTTCTCCCTGACACGCCGGGAGAGCTGCTGCTACCATATTCACTGCACTTGGGAAACTCACCCCATAATGCATTGCATGGCCTTTTGTGTGGTTTATATGTTTGCCCAAAACTCAGCCTGAGGTGGTCCTAGGACGATGGGACCCACACCAAAGTGTTCAGGACAATGCACTCTTTCCCCTTGATCATCATCTAGGTCCCAGCCCTAGGCTGGGGGAGACCTCAAATTCATAACCTTCCCTCATTCTAATCGTATTTTCAAGCTTTCCCATGGCTGGAGCATTTGTTCTACAACTTTATTTTGCCCTCTAGGGGCCTTTTGTATAATAAGGTTTTTAAAGGTCTGGAAGGCCTGAGAATTTCAGTACTGCAACTTCTAGGGATCACATTTCAGTGTAATGCCTTGAATGCAACTGCATTTTGATGAGATGCTATGTGGTTAAGCCCTGAAAGGGCTGAATGTAAGGTTACACTAAAATGTGCTTCTTCCTATTAGTTTTATATGCATACATTCCATAATGCTATTTGTTTCCATTGTGGTACCCATTAGGGGCTGATCTGACCATTACAATCCAGGAAGAATGCCAAAATGCTAAAGGTTATCTCTGACAAATGTTTCTATTTGGTTTACATGAGTATTGAATAGGTTTTATTGATCTATCATTACTGACCTTATGACAATGATTCATGCCAAGGCAATATCCTTATTACTCCAAGACTGTTTGAACACTCTTGAAATGTCTTAGTGACCCCTTGGAAATGTCTTAGTGACCCTTTGGTATGTTCCATCTGCCAATGTATATTTGTAAATGATTGCATTTAGAATTTAGAAATGTGTGCATAATAAATGTGCTTCTCCTTTTCTAAGGAAAAATACTAATTGAACAATCATTTATTGAATGGTATTATTGTGTGCCAGTGATTGGTGATTCCTTGCCCACACCACCTCCCTTGAGTAAGCCTTAGACGGCTCTGCCTCACTACCCTGTGAGAGTCAAGTGCTACAATGGGACTTTTGTTTCCCAATTAGGACAACTGAGGAACTATTATTTGTGCAGGCCACACAACTAATGACCCAATTTTCCACAAACCCCTACCCTTATATGATAAAATAAACTGGTGTCTAGTAGGCTTTCTGCCCCCCTTTTCCTATTTATGTCTGGGTTGTAGGGGCATCGACATGCCCATTTTGTGCAGACCCACCCCTCTTTTATATAAAAAAAAGTCTAGTGGGCTTTCTGCTCCCCCTAGGGGCTGATTGGGGCTAATAACACTCATCTGCCTCCCAGAGGGTTCAGATTGACTGTTTGTGTCTGGGGAGGGGTGGGGCATTGGCATACCCATTCTGGGCACCACCCACCCTTATAAGTTGAAAAAAAAAGAATCCCAGGATCTAAAGGACTTTCTGTCTCCAGGGCGCAGATCAGGTGCTATTGCCTCATCTGCCCTCAAAGGGGGGGCAAAAATAGTGATTATGCCACACAATTAAGAGGGAGAGCAAAAGACCTGGCACAAGGGGCCGCTCTCCCGCCTCCCTGGTGTCTAGTGGGTGGATCCCTGCTTAGAGATCACGCTCCTATAGCAATCCACAAGCAGAGATCCACAAGGGAAGGGTGCCATTGGAAAGGAGAGAGTATCCCCTTAACAATGATACCCCTCCCATCTGCCTAGGTACTCAGGGTCTAAGATAATCCCACGAGCACCAAGGCAGTGAAAGTGAAATGAGCTGATCAGTTAATTTCACTTTTCTTTTAAAGTAAATGACATCAGCACGCTATGAATGCTGCTTGTCATTTCACAAAAACAAAAAATAGTTTCTGGAGCTGGGGAAGCTCTTTCCTACCTCCCAAGGGTATTTTTAAAAAAAAATCCCTCTGCAGTAAACTGCAGAGGGATTTTGGGGTCATGTGATGATGATGGAATTGGTCCGTCCTCCGCACACGAGTTTTGCACATTGAAGGGGTTAATGAACAGAAAAGGTGTTGTATACAGAGTTTCAGGGCAGATCAACTACCACAGGCTGTACAGGCATCTATAATATGACTCGCACAATATGATGACAGAATATTCTTTGACATATGACAATGGCAATAAGTTGACTATTTCCATTAGCATTCTAATGGGAAACCTACAGAGATTTCAAGGGGGTACTTTATCTGATGGGTAACTTAGTTTCTTGCCAACATCTTGCAAATGTCTAAATCATCTTGCAATTTGTCATCTTTTCTGGTCAGTTCAATTTTTATCTTCTTTGGTGTTGTTGATTGAGTGACATCCCAGATCCAACCATCTACCATGGCCCCTATAGATCAGAGCCAGCTAATAGTACTCTGTATTTTTACATCGTAAACTGCACAAAGCTTTTTTTTTTTACTTTGTGTTTAGACTTGGCAGCATTTTTTCTGACAACCATTTTTCCGGGTTAGTGATATTGAAAGAGACACATGCTGTTTATATCTGTCTATTTCATTTTCCCAATGTCCTGCCACCCTGGGAAAGTTTCATACCAAGTGAAAGTATACGGTTTCTGGTACTCAACATCTAGGACAGCTAGCTCTCATATCAGTGCTAATCCTATGTAACATCTCTGGTGTCATGTATAAAATTAAAACGCAGTAAACAAAATCTTACATTAGGTGAAATTTCCTTTCACTGGTTCTTGTAAAGGACCCTGGTTACCCTTCCATTGGTTACCCTTGCATTGGTTATCTGTCTAATCTATCCCACTGTCAATTTTCCATTTCTATCATGTTCTTAATGTATGTTTACCCATATCTTCCCTGAGAGCACTACAGAATTGGGTATTATTCTCATGTCTCTGATACCATGAGGCTCACAGTATTGGATACCTTGGAGGTGGTCTGTATATTGCTGTATAGTTTACAGGCAGTGACATGCTATGTTATGTTATGGTATGTTACGTTATGTTAGGTTATATGTAATGTTATGTTATGCAGATTTTTATAGCACTCTACAACCCAGGAGAGTGCCCTGTGGCTGAGCAGGTGTAGGTCTAGCCAAACCTACGGCATAGTGGAACTACTCAAAATTGCAGGTCTTCAGCTTCTTGCTGAATTCAAGAAGTCAAAAGGAAGAGGTTCATATGTGTAGCAACGAGTCGTTCCATGACTCTAGGAGCGATGTAGGAGAAGGTTCAACCACCAGATCCATCTTTTCATTTGTGCAGGATATGTGGGATTAGGAGCATAGATGAGCAGAGGTGTCTGGGAGGTTTCTGAAAGTAGATACACTTGTTGAGGGATGCCGGGCCAGTTATATGTGTTGCCCTGAAAGTGTGTATTGATATTGTAAACAAATTGGCCTTTATGTAACTGGAACATCTCTTTGGCTATTTTAAATGAAGACAGGACAACTATCTCCTGCACAGTGTACCACACCCTCCTCACTTACACATGAACATGTCCATACTGATTTCCATGCATGCAATCTCCGGCAAACATCACAATTGTTAGAAATGGGGTTTCTGGTTGGCTAGGGTATGCACCTAAGCCAGGCAGAACCCACCCACTCTAGGCAGCGCAAGGGAGTTACACGTCCAAGATAAGCCCTGCTTACCCCGTTGGTAGCTTGGCACGAGCAGTCAAGCCTATCCGAGAGGCAATGTCTAAAGCATTTGCACAACACACACAATACACGTGAAGCACTGTCCCCACCACAAAGGAAACACAACACCAAGTTATATGAAAATATACTGTATTGTACACAATGCAATTATTAGACCAAACACAACATGTCAGTAATATCCTGCTACCTAACAGTTGTCAGAACGTTACACATTAGTTACTCTGCAGAACCAGCAGTAGTCACATATAACACACAGGTTACTTAGTATTCTGCAACATAAGCAGTAGTCAGGAATCACATTACAACACAAATGCACTTGTTATAGAAATATCATAAACGCCCATATCAGGAACATTATAAAACACATGACAAGTCAAGAAAACATATTAGCATGTCATGCCCAGCAAAGGAAGATTAGCATACATATATGAAACATTATAAACAAGCAGGGTAGTATATGCATTATTAATGTCCATAACAGGAACATGTGAAATATGTACATCCTTGAAAAGTACCTGTTTTATGATGAAAACGCCACTTCTTGTGCCACGAGGATCAAAAAAGGGCCCCTAGGGCTTCTGTGTGCAAAAACGTTTCCTGTAATCTCAGAGGCCCCCATGGCCTCCACTGGCCCTTTCACAAAAAAGGGGGGCCACAACAATGCCCCAAAAGTACAAGGGCCCAAACATTAGGGGCCCTGTCCGTCTCTTGCCGGAGGTGGGGCAAAATGGCAGGACCTTGTGGTGCGGGGAGCCTCCGGCGAGGCTTCCACCCATGCTGTGTCCTGTATAGGTGAAGACCCTCCGGTGGGGCAGGGCACCTCCGATGAGGCTCCCTTCCATGCCCGACATCATCTTCCTCAAACAGGCCAGTCCGGGCAGAAGTGGTGTGCAGTCACAAAAGTAGGTGCCTGCTTGTGCCCCAGGGGTGCTCCCAGAGTGCACTTCATCACGGGGGCACAGTAGGAGCATGCTCGCTCCTTCTCTAGTCTCACTCGTGCCCCGGGGGCACTTCAAGGGGCATGCTCTTGACACGCTCAATTTTCAACACGCCTGGGTGCCGGCGGTGATCTCGGCAGGAATAACACTCTTTCCCAAGCGTGCAACAATGTGCAGCCACAGTGCTTCCCAGCGCAATAACTCCTCCACGAAAGCGCTCTCAAGGCGCTTAGGTTAATTTTTGCAGAGCGCTCTCCAGGCGCTCCATATAAGCCCTGCAAAGCATTCTCCAGGCGCCATTTGATGTAATGAAGCAGTCCTTGTGCTTTAAGCAGTTGTAGGGGTCAGGGGCCACAGCACCCTGCCCCTGGGGAACAAAGGAGCACTGGTGACAGTGCCTAGCAGCAGGCCAGCACAAGGGGGATGCAAGCAGTTCCTTAGAGTGACCAAGCAGGTCATAGGTCCACACAGCAGCAGCAGTCCATGGCAGTTCCTGGTGAGTCCTTCTAGCATTCTGTGTCCAGTTCCAAGATGTCTCCAAATTGTGGGGAAAACTCCCCTGTACTTATACTCAATTTTACAGTGTGTTTACAAAGAAGGGGAGAGGAGGTTCCAACCACTTACAACTACAACTGGTTCTGGGAGTGCCCCCCCCCTCCTCTACCTCAGGCTCCAAACATCAGTTGTGGGTAAATGACCCTATTGTGTGAGGCCAGGGCACAGCCTTTACAAATGCAGGTGTGCCCCGCCTCTCCCTTCTCTCAGCCCAGGAAGACTATTCAGTATGCAGATGCACCTCTGTGACACCTCCACCCTCCCTTTGTACAGGTTGTCTGAAAAGTATGCTCAAAGCCCAACTGTCACTCTGCCCAGATGTGGATTGGAGTCAAGCTGCAAAACACCAGAGTCATAAGCACCGCAAACTGCTCCCTTTCTAGAAGTAGCCATTCAGTAATAGTTATAAAAAATCCACTTACACCAATAAGCAGCATTTCTTACCACCATTACAACCAGACCAAACATGCCTACGCTACCACTCATAAACCAGAAAATACCCCCTACATATAAGGGAGGGCATTTCTAATGCAATCCTGTGACAAGGCAGCACTCACAACAGTGAAACACCAAGTTAGGCTGTTTATTACTTCCAGGACAGGCCACACAACCCGGCATGCCTTCTACTTACAAAGCACCATGCCCATATAGCTATTTAGGGCCCACCTTAGGGGTGACTTACATGTAGGAAACTGGGAGTTCTGGGCCTGGTAAGTACATTTAGATGCCAGGTCCCTGTGGCAGAAAACTGCACACACAGGCCCTGCGCTAGCAGGCCTGAGACAGGTTTGAAAGGCTACTTCAGTGGGTGGTGCAAGCAGCACTGCAGGCCCACTAGTAACATTTAGTTTACAGGCCTTACAGGTAAATTAAATATGCCAAATAGGTATAAGCCAATCATACCAACTTTAGAAGGGAAAGCAACTGCACTTTAGCACTGGTCAGCAGTGATAAAGTGCTCAGAGTCCTAGAGCCAAAAGCGAGAGGTCAGACAAAAATAGGAGGAAGGAGGCAAAAAGTCAGGGGGTGAACCTGCCTCAAGGGCCAGGTCCAACAATAGTGATGTCATGCGTACATGGCATCTACCTGCCCCATCTCAGAGGGTATCTTTTCTAGATTACTCATCATGACTTGCGCTAAGCAGCAAGTTCCTTGGGGCACCTTGGCACTTAGAAACAAACGACCTACCAGATCATCTACATGTAGTAGCCTACTAAATACTTTTTACCATGCTAGTTTGATGGATAAACTAGCCTGCTACAAGCTGCAGCGGGGCCTCCAGATAGTATGCTTGCATGTCTGTGACTCTGTTCCTTTCCTCCCCCATATTAAGGTGTTTAGTGCTGATCTCAACTGCTTAATGTATTTCTGTGATGTGAAAGATTGGGGTGTTGGTTGAGTTGGTTAATAGCCCTGGTCAAGCAACACCCACAATCTCTGTCAGTGTGAACCACAAAAGTCACTAAATTAACCAGTAATTAACCCTCTGTTAGGAAGGCACAAAAACAGTCAGACTTAGCTCAGAGGAAATGTGTATTCATGCAGCACGCAAACAGTAACAAAGTGAAAACATAACACAAGGAAAATCCTAAACCAAATTAGAAACAATAGAGTGAATTTTAAAAATACATTTGACATCAAAACTGCAAAACTCCAATCAGAAGAACTGGAGTTACAAATTGTTAAAGTTTAAGGTAAAACTAGTGCCTAAAAGATCAAATCGCCAACTTTAGACATTTAATTGCACAAGACCGGGTCAAAGTATAAAAATATGGTAGACTAAGATGGAGCGCAAGTTCGATAGAAGAAGTGGATTGAGACCGGTCTGCGATTAATCTCGGGCTTGAAAGAAAGTAAAAAGGTAAAGTTCAGCAGCTTAAGGCTCCAGGTGGCTTGATTAGAACTCAGCAGATGGGTAACTCCATCACAACAGTGATGAATATCCCATCCGCCAAAATCTAAATCCCAGAGAATAGAATGGGATTTATATTTCAACAGATGGGATATCCGTCACTGCTGTGGCAAAGTAACCCATCCACAGATTTCGAAACCAGGCTGTTAGTCTCTGTTTTGGAAGTCAAACATCTTTAGCAAGATGAGGCTGGAGGCTTAGCCGACAAGAGTTTCTCAAGACTTGAAACCATTTGGGCAGAAAAATGAGCAAGTTGGTCCTGGTCTCCTCTCGGTTGTCAGAACAGATTTTAGCCAAAGGTTTTTTTCATTTCAAGTTTGGCATTACAGCTATCTGGGGCCCTTGTGGACCACCACCAAGGGCCTAGGACTGGAAGGGAACCACTTGGGCTTTAAGACTCATTTAGGTTGGGTCCAGGTGTGCGTTCACGATGGTTGGAAACTTTTCTGTTCCTGAAGCTCTGATCAGGACGCCAGCCAAATAGTCCTTGGAGTCACTCTGGTAGTCCTGGGTTCAAGACAGTGAAATAGGGCTCAAGCAGCAGGGCAGGCCTCTGAGATTTCAAGACTAGGGATAGTTGGAACTCACTGAGTTTCACTCCGTGAAATACCAGGGAGTTACATGAAAAGTCAGCGAGATTCTTTGGAGTCCCTGAATGGACACAAAGCGGCTCATGACTCTGCTTGTGCTGATTAATACCACTGGGAGTCCATTCCATGTTGAAAAATCAGCTTGAACAGCACACTTGGTGTGCCAGAGGGCACTGCTTCTTGGGATGATTTTGCAGCCACTCAAGTAGATTTTCTACTCCAGCTGCAACTTTTCGTGAACAGTGTTGACCACCCCCAACGGACCACCATTGCGAAATTGTCACCCAATCCCTCCCAGCAACCAAAATGATCACTAGGGAAGCCAAATTTCACTTGCCCTAGCCTACATACCAACATACCTTTGGCGAGCCTTGCAGTAGCAAAAACTCCAACACACAGTGGTTGGCTTAATTTGGCCAGAACTAGTGGCAAAAATTCTGCCACCTCCGCAGGAGGAGCAGAATTTATCAAGCACCCCTACTCAAGACAGGCTTCAGACCATTCATGTGCCGCAAAGAAGTTCTCTGTTGTACACAGCAGGCCCAGCACTAGTAGTCCTCTGACAGTCTTTACACAGGTCCAGAAACATACTTGGTGCGTTCTTTGAAGTAGGAGAAGTTTCTAGAGAATTCTCTTTAAAATGCTTGAAGGATCCTGCCCCCCCTGGTTCCAAGCTGGCTGCATGATGAGCAGTCCTTTGTTGTAAATACAGGGCATAACCTATTCAGTTGCAACTGCAGCTATGCCCATTTCCCCCCACCCCCCCAATTGTGACAGTTGATGACCCATCCAAGCACACCTAATCCCTCTATTGTATGGCTGTCTGGGAAGATTATACAAAATTCAACTGCCAACTACACCCAGTCATGTGACTGAGAAAGAGGCAGCAGACATTTTAAAAACTGTCACTTTATATTTGACTTTACCATTGAAGAGGGTTTCAAATTACACTTTCTCAGACACCAAACAGGACATTTTTGCCTGTTCCTAATGAAAAGTTAGCATATATTCAATGTAATAAAGCAACCTGATGCTATCCTATGGTAGAAATAGGTCTCACAGTAGTGAAAAATGTTAGGAGTTTTTTGCTACCAGGACATATAAACTGTAAAAGTATCTCCAACCTTTTAATTACAATGCACCCTGCCCTAGAAGCTGTCTAGCCTCCTTTAGGGCTGATCTTGCAAATAAAAGGGAATTCAAGACTTGGCAATGCTGTTATTTTCCCAAGTTGAATCTGCAGGTTAACAACTGCATTCAGGCTGCACCGGCAGGCCTGGGGCATATTTGAAGGTCTACTTAAGTGAGTGGTACAAAAAGCCCTGCCTGGCCCCTAGTAGCATTTAATGGTATACCATGCTACTTGTGACTTATGCGTAAATTAAATATATCCGGTGTAAGCCAATTGTACCATGTTTTAAGGAGTGAGCACCAACACTTTAGCAGTGAAAGTACACATAGTCACATAGTCATAATACCAGCAGAAACAAAATCATAAAAATAGGAGAAAAAAGGGGGAAAAGTTCAGGTGCAGGCATGCAGAGAGGGGCGAGTCTAATATGTTAGATTGCATATAAACTGCACTTAAACAACTACAAACATCTAAGTAGTTCTATGATTTTGGACATTGCTACTCTCCCTGATAACCATAATGAAAGTGCCACCCAAATGTCCTGCGATTCCTGTAAACCTTTAAACAACAGTAAGGTGTTTAATATGTGCCATTTAGTTTCAGAATTAATTATCATTATTGTATTGCATTGTTTTTCTGGTAATTATGGGTGCAATCAATTGCTGCCATTTGATACTCTTCAAGGCTGCGCCTGAGGGTCAACCAAATTTTTGAGGGGATCCTAAATGCCTCCATAAATGAGGACATTATACTGTACCAGATGTCTTCTACAGATGTGCTACGGTGTAGGTGTACCCTAGTGCATACCCAGATGGTTCAGCCCAGCTGCCTTTCATTGGTAGACGACAGTTTTTTCTTCCATTTTCTGAGACATTTTTCTAGTGCAATATATTTGAGAAACAGGTACTATGAATATATCGTAAGACAATAATGGCTTAATCTACCTTCACTGTTCAGTTAAGAAAGCAACTCTCTTGAATTTTCAAATAATGCAATATGTGCAACTATTTTTTCCTACTGAACAAAAATACAGCTAGACTAACAAAGACCACGTTTAATGACAATCAACATGGGAACGATAAAGTTGACAGCAGTGATTTATATGTTTGCAGTTTCACTTTATATGTATCTTTCAATGTCTGTGCAGCTTTTCAAATTTTCCAAAACGAATGTGTAGAGGACGAAACACCCATTCACTGTACAATGGGGAGGAGGTAAGGTTGGCGGGTTGAAGTGGCAAATTTGGATATGGGGACCCACGTTCCAGGCAAAAATAAAAGCGTCAGGATAACTTTGGTGACTATTGTACTTGCTGTAGAGAGATGGGAGTGGCAGTTTTGACTCATTTAAGGTAGCACAGATGTGTAATATGCCTGCCGCAAAGAATGTTTATCATGCAAAGAACAGTATTTTATGTGCATAGCACAGTGGGTTACTGTTTTTGTCACAGAGATTTTTTTGTTACTGTGAAGGTCATAAGTTCCAATCCTATTCTAGCAAAGTGAGCTATGAACTCCCTACTCATGCATGCAAACTGGATAGCACAAATTAGAAAGCTATGTTTTTCCCCAGTCTTTCATTTTCCTTAGGCTACTAAAAAAGGCATGCTTGCGTAGAATTACATTCTTATTATTAAAATCAATGCTAACCACTGTGTTATGTTCTGAATCCTGATTTAGTGCTTCTCCAGACCAAGCACTCCTCGAAAATGCGTACCACTGTGGATGACATGTAAATCCTACACCTTGTTGTCCTCTTTGAAGTGCTTCGATACCCTTCATTGGTATGAGAGGTGCTATAAAAAAATGAATTACATGTGACAGCGAGGCTATGGAGAGATGACAGATCCTTATGGCTTTGTTTCCTTTCCCCACCACATTTATGTGAAAAAGCTTTCTCAGACATTATGGGCCATATTTATACTTTTTGACGCACAACTGCGCGAACGCAGTTGTGCGTAAATTTTTTTAGCGCCGGCTAACGCCATTCCAAAGTGCCATGCAGGGCGCCTTATTTATGGAATGACGTTAGCCGGTGGAGCTGACTGGTGTGGGTCAAAAAAAATTACTTACACCAGGCAGCGCCAGCGTAGGGGAAAATGGAGCTTGGGCGTCAAAAAAGGGGGCAAGTCAGGCTGAGGCAAAATTTGGGCCTCAACCCGATTTGCGCCATTTTTTTTTACTCCCAAACCCCATTGAAATGACGGGCATAGCGGCATGTAGGGGGGCACAAATTATGCCATTCTTGGGCGTCCTCCTGGGGTGGGCAAGGGTGGCAGGGGGTGTCCCTGGGGGCATGGGAGGGCACATCTGGGCTCCTTCCGAGCCCACAGGTCCCTTAATGCCTGCCCTGACCAGGCGTTAAAAAATGACGCAAAAGCGGCTGGACGTCATTTTTTTTTACCCGCCCACTCCTGTGCGTCATTTTTGCACGGGAGTGTAAATACGGCGCACATGCCTCTGAGTCATTTTTTAGACGGGAACGCCTACCTTGCATATCATTAACGCAAGGTAGGTGTCCACGCAAAAAAATGACGCAAACTCCAAGATCTTTGGCGCTAGACGGGTCTAACGCCAAAGTATAAATATGGAGTTAGTTTTGCGTCGGATTTGCGTAAAAAAAAACGACGCAAATCCGGCGCAAACAGAGTATAAATATGCCCCTATTTACCTAAAAAATAGAAACAAAAATTGTTTGGGAAATCTAGAATCTGACCCGAGAATTCAGTTTTACTAAATAAAACCAAACATTGAAAAGTTGATTGCCCATATGCAGTGCGAACCTTCCCATTAAAATGTTTCGATTTTTGCATATTTTTTCTAAATAAAATATTTATATTCTTTGTAATTCAGCATTTGTTTGGTGTGTACTTGTTTGTGTGAATTACTTTTTAAACTTTTTAAATTTACGTCATACAAATTGCGTGGGGGTCCCCAGCTTCCAGTAGCGATTCAGTGGGGGTCCTCAGGAGTCAAAAGGTTGGGAACCACAGCTGTACAACACACAAAAAAAAAAACATGATGAGCGCAGTACAACTGCTGTTCTGATTTTCTCCCTTCTACCACTCCCCTCCCCGTTCAGAATACAAATGAATATAAAGCTGCGTGTTTCAAATGTTATGATTATTGAGTTTAATGTCTGAAGGCACGTTTGACTGTGGCCCTGAGATTGGCTTAAAGATGTGCAGAGCAAGGTTATTATGTACCATTTTCTCTACCGCTCGGCTGCACTTCATTTAATTTAACCAGGGAAACCATTTCCACGTTTGATGCCTGCATACAAAGTAGCCACTAACAGATAAATTATGTTCAACAACTTTTATTACCCCTCTCCCACTGAGATAAAATATGGAAGCTTACAGGCAAGATAGGGTGACTCTGAGCGAGTAAATTCACTGGTGGCGAGAAATGTCCCTGCCTGCCTGATGATGAACATTTGCTGCAGGATTCAAATGAATCTGTCCAAGATTCTATCAGAAAAACAAAAACAAACTCATCTCCTGTGAGACACATGAACCTAATTAGAGAAACCATTTAGCTGTTAAACAATTGGAAGGTGCGTGTGGTTCAGATGAACCTTTATCACCTGTAACTGTACAACCAGTGTAAGTGAAGTTTTGATCTCGTAATGTCAGACGGAAGAGAAAAGCCTGGCAGATCTGCAGGAAATTATTAAGTAACTGGACATGTACCAGAGTGCTGGCAGTGCGCTCGCTGCTAATTTACACATGCAAATGAGGCCGTCTTTGTCTTAAGAAATCAATACAGTATGATGAATTCCTGGCAGTGAATTGAATTCTGGCCTGAGCATGAGAGAGAGAGAGAGAGAGAGAGAAAGAGAAAGAGAGAGAGAGACCCTTCCCTAGAAACCCTCATAACAACCTTCAAATACTTATGGAGGTCACTGGGACCAATGATGCAAACATTAAAATAACCCACTGTAGCTCAACAATAGAGCATAATGATATCATGTAAACAAATCACACATACAAGGACAAAGCAAGGACCACCAGTTGAAAAATGACTTGCCATTGAGGAGAAAAGGCGAGCTGAAATATCACATTTTGAAATTATACCTGCCTAGAAGTCAGATTAAGCATACACTCTCATATGCCTGTAAATCCGAGCTGTAGATTGTTAGACCTGACAGCCTTATGGTGGTTTTCCCCCAACTGTTTTCCTACCTCATCCGCTTTTCTGACCGTCTTTCTCCCGGCTTTAGGACACTGTGCACTTTACCACTGCTAACCAGTGTTGAAGTTGCATGTTCTCTCTTTCCTAAACATAGGAATATTGGCTTACCCCCAACTGAGTTCCTAGTAAAGTGCACCAAATATGCTCAGGTCCTGTAAATTAAATGCTACTTGTGGGCCTGCAGCACTGATTGAGCTGTGCTACCCACTTAATATCACTTTAACCATGTTTCAGGCCTGGCAATGCAGAGCCTAGGTGTGCAATTTTAAACTACCATGTCGACCTGCCAAAGTGACTCTTTTGCCAGGCCCAAACTTTCCCCCTTATGTCCATATATGTCAATCCTAATGTAGGCCCTGGACAACCCAGACGGCAGGGTGCAATATATGGTGCAATATATTTAAAAGGCAGGACATGCAATTTTATGTTTTACATGTCCTGGTGTTGAAATACTCACAAAGTCATTTAGCAAGGCCTATCTCGCCCATAGGATAACATTGGTATTACCTTATCACATCTTATAAGTGTAATTCACAACCTAGAAGACTTCCAATTTTCGAGTTTGGTGTCTCCAGAATCACCATTTAAAATCAGAACTGATAGTGAAGTTGGATTTTAAATTGTAATTCTGAGGTTGCCACTTTTAGAAAGTTGGCATTTTCTTACTTTAGACATTAAGGGCCACACGTGTGAAAATTAGGTTTTGCGACTCGCAAATTGTGAGTCGCAAAACCTGATGTACAACAGTGTCAATGACACTGTCTGCGATTCCCAATGGGGACGCAAATGAACTACCTCATAAATATTCATGAGGTAGGTCGCAATTTGCGACCCCATTGGGACTGGCCGCCCTCACAGGAATGGTGGCCTGCTGGGGACAGAGTGGTTGGAAGTCTTTCATGTCTCTGAGACTTCAGATCAGGAGACAAGCCAACTAACCCTTGGAGTGACTCTGGGTGCTAGGTTGGAGAGCTGCAGGTCCAGTCTTTCTCACTCCGAAGCAAGAGGGCAGCAGGCAGCGGATCAGCACAGCAGGCAGGAGACAAGAAGAGGAGCAGGCCAGCAAAGTGGCAGTCACAGGTCCAAAAAGTGTACTGAAGTGATGGTGTTTGAGGTCCAGTACATGTGTGAGTTATGATTTGGGTGTAACTCTACAAGGAGTGCTTTCCCAACAATGGGTGACACAGGTGAACTTGGTTGAATGCACCAGCAATGAATGTAAATCCAAGTTATTGTAGCCCTAGAGAACACTATTCAATGTACAATTGGCATAGAGATGCTGCTTTTGGGATACTAAGAATCCCGGAAAGGGATCAGGTGCAGTGCGTAAACAGCAACAAACCTTATTTCATTATTCATAGTATTACAAACACTGTACTGAAAAGAATGAACACTTAAAAGTATTTATTACTATAAGCACAATCTGTTTCTCCATACATCTAAAACAACTAGACAGATTATTTTAAAAAGAGTGCCAAGACAAGGTATAACTAATGATAACAAGTGAACATTTCAAGCAGTGCTAAAATGTAATTTAAACTGTCATCTAACAGAACCCAACACCCTAATGCATAATTCTATGTAACATAATATGAGACCATAACATGCAGAGCAGCTTGCAGTCTAGAATTTCTTCAGGAAAAGGGACGCATTGCACACCTTCCTGACAACAAAGACTGTCTTTTTCAGCTGAGGTGTAAAGACAGTGTTCCATTAAACATCAACTGCAGTGGCAATCAGTTGGTCTTCCTCTGGGACTTAGCTTAATCAGCTTCAGTCAAGAAGTATCACCTTCAGAGTGTGAAGTGTGCTGGCAATAGGTGAGACCATCTCTGGCAGAATCTTGAGTAACTTCACTCTAGGTGAAGGACCTCTCATGACAAGTGGATAAGTGACAGTCCTTATATCCTATGTCTTATCAGAGACTGGTATTTATGACATTTGTTTTAGGACTTTCTTACATAGATAACATGCATCAAAGTATGCATTTAATAAGAGGTCTCCTTATGGATATATAAGGACAAGGGATGTCAATTCAGACTTGATTATTTTGGTTAAATGTTTGTGTCCATTCTTACTTATCCTTGGCATAGTGTGAATTAGACATTAGTCACAACCAAATGTTGTCTTAGATGTTGCATCTATGTCATTAATCAAAGAGCTTAACAATATCACAGCTCCTAGAAAGATAAGGTCTGGCAGCAACTGTGTTCAAAGGCAAACATGAGAAAGATTCTGCATAAAACAGGGAATATGGCGGTGTCCATTATTTAAATTATCGATGAAAGCATCATCCATGAGCTAAGATGGAATCGGGGCCTACCTATGATGGAGTTATACCCAAGTGATTTTATGCCAGGTTGAGGGTGTGAAACCCTTCTCAAGCAGCAACTGTAATTCTTCTAAGGGTGACATCAAAGCAAACCCTAAATTAATCTGTGCTCGGCCGTTTTGGTAGCTTGGCACAGAGCAGTCAGGCTTCACTCAAATGCAAAGTGTAAAGTATTTGTGCAACACTACAAACAATAGCATAGTGAAAAAACATGCCAAAAAAGCATGCCAAAAAAGCATATAAGAGAGCTAGTAAAACAGTGGGATTTTAATAAATAAAACAATACCACAACAACAAAAATCCAATGAGCACATCAGGAGATAATCAGTTTTAAAGGTTTTAGTAAAATTAGCGCCGGAAGGCGTAACACAGCAACTGTGGCTATCTAGTCGTGCCAGACCAGGAAAAAGATACAACTTCAGGCCAACCACAATGTAGAGTGGGCTGGCCATAGGGACTCAGCTAGGCCCACTGAACAAAGTTCCTTAAATCCTGGTTTGCGGGCATTGCAAAGATCTGCTTCAAAGATGCATTTTGCAGCCAAATCATTGTGTCAGTTGCGAGATGCGTCGAGGCTGTAATGTAAAAGCCTGCACCTTCATCGAGGATACTATCGACAGGGAGTTCTATGCAAAGCCTGGCATTGAGGATGGGGCATGCTGTCAGGGTGATACATCAGTTCCAAAGAGCTGAGGGGCTGCAATGTGGATTCTGGCTACTTCATTGAGGCTGCAGTCAAAAGTGGATGTTAGGGCCTGTGCCAAGGATACATTGTGCTGTCGGGGTGATGCGATGGTTCCAAATGGCTGCAATGTAATGCCAGTCTTTGCTGTGGGTCCAGCACATGCAGCAGCAGTAGCAGAAGAGATGCATCAGTTCCACTGAATCCAGAGACACTGATAAGCACTTTAAGCCCACTTCCAAGGGTTCAGGGTTTGGGTGGCGCCAATTGGCAAAATAGACTCACAGATGGCAGAGTCAAGGTAAAGGTGCAAGGTTGTTGGAATCCTGTTATGTCCCTTAGGCTTCAGATCAGGAGGTCAGCAAACTAGCCCTTAGAGTCACCCTGGGTTCCGTGTTCAAGAGATGCAGGTCCAGTTCTTCTTACCAAGGCAGGAGGGCAGCAGGTTAGGACAGCAAGGCAACCCAGCATAGTGGCAGTCTTTCAGCCAGCAGCAGAGCAGTCCTTCTTCCTGGCAGAGTATCCACAGGTCCCATGGTGTACCAAAGTGGTGGCATCTGAGGTTCAGTATTTATACCCAGTTGTGCCTTTGAAGTTGGACAGAAGCTTCTAATGGTTTCCCTTTGAAGTCCGCAGGCATCCTGCCTTCCCTGTCTTGGCCCCACACTTAGTACAGGGGGCATGCAGCCTTTTGTGTGGAGACAGACACAGCCTATTCATTCCAGCCAGTTATGGCCCATCCAGGCACACCTAAGCTCCCTATTGTGTGTGGTTGTCTGGGAGGGATATACTCATCCCAACTGTGAGCTATACCCAGTCATACGATAAGAGGCAGACTGCAGGCAATAAATGGATATAGCAGGCAAATACCAATGTTCTTAAAGAGGCACTTTCAGGATTGCAATTTCAAATCCAATTTATTCCACACAGGTTCCACATAGGGAATATCTGTGACTGGGGGTGAGTGTTTGCATTGTTCATCGTTCTTTTGTGTTGCTAAAGTTGCCCTAAGTGGCAAGGGTATGCCCAGACGTGGATCCCTTGCTCACTGTGCCACTGTATTCAAGCTAGCCTGGTTGATGAAGGGTGATACCCTGAAACCGGTCCCAGGATGCTTGTTTCCGGTCCAGGGAGGACCTGGCCTGCCAGTTGGGGCTGGACTGTTCCCATAAGGAACAGGGTCAAGACTGATTTGCATACGGCTGGGTCCAAACTGGGGTGGCATGGTGAGCAAAAGAACGATGGATTAAACCCAGATCTGTGACTGGGGGTGAGTGTTTGCATTGTTCACCACTCCGTCCATCATCCTTTTGCGTTGCTAAAGTTGCCCTATGTGGGAAGGGTATGGCCAGACGTGGGTCCCTTGCTCACTGTGCCGCTGGATTCAAGCTAGCCTGGCTGATGAAGGGTGATACCTTAAAACTGATCACAGGATGCTATGCTTGTTTTCAGTCAGGGAGGACCTGGTCTGGCAGTTCAGGCTGGACTGTTCCCATGAGGAACAGGGTCAAGACTGATTTGCATACGGCTGGGTCCAAACTGGGGTGGCATGGTGAGCAAAAGAACGATGGATTAAACCCAGATCTGTGACTGGGGGTGAGTGTTTGCATTGTACAGCAATCCGTCCATCATCCTTTTGTGTTGCCCAAATATACTTTAGCATTGGTGAGCACTTCTAAAGCATGCAGAATCCTAAGGCCAGCAAAAACGATATCAGAGACATGGGGGAAAAAGGCAAAGGTTGGAGGGGAAGACCATCCTACGTTTGACAGGTCTAACATGTGTCCCTTGCAACAGAAATTGGGGAGAACTTTTCAACCCTTGGGAGTTCTCATCACTGAAATGGAAGAACCTGGATAGACTGGCGTGCTTTGACCCATGATGGTGTTCCACCATAAAGTCCAATCCCTATAGGGAGATGGACCTCCTCGACAGTTTGGAATTTTCATCCCTTATTTCTATGAGCAATCTAACGGTCTTGTGGTCTGTGTGAACGTAGAAGTAAATCCCAAACAGATATAGTCTCAGGTTCTTCACTGGCAAGACCACAGTAAAGGTCTCCTTTAGGTCTCACTCCACCTCTTTTCCTATGTAAGTAACCTTCTACTAATGAAGGCTATTGATTGGATGGTTAGTCTAGGCTCTCCTTATTGTTCTTTGCTAAGACAGCCCCTATGTTCTGAAGCATCTCTATGCACTATAAACTCCTTAGAGAAGTCAGGGGCCTTGAGTACATGTGCTATACATATGGCCTCCTTAAGGGTGTCAAAGGGTCTGTGTCCAGATCAACTGTATGGGCTGCTTCTTTGAAGTTGTCTTCACTAAGGGGGCAACAATGGTGCCATATCCCTTAGCAAACCTCCTGTAGAATCCTATGAGGCCCAGGAAGGGCCTCTCCCCAGTCTGTGTTTTAAAGAGCTGTCAGGCCAGGATAGTTTCAGTCTTGGACTGGAGGGACAGCACTTTGCCCCGCCCACCATGTGGCACAGATACACCATGGAACCCTATTCTATCTGGCACTTACTGGCCTTGATAGTCAGGCCTGCCTGCTGCAGAACCTGAAGCATCTCTTTTAGGTATTACAGGTGTTTCTCATGGCTGGAGGGTTGTCTAGGTAGGTGGCACAGAATGCCTCCTTCCCAGCCAGGGCACTGTTAGCCAACCTCTGAAAGGTGGGAGGGTCATTCTTTAAGCCAAAGGGCATCACCCTAAATTAGAAGTGGTCATCTGGGGTTGAGAATGCAGACCTCTCTATTGCCCCCTAAGTCAGACCAATTTGCCAGCATATTTAAATAAAGGGAAAGCTGCATAGGAACTGGACAGTGCCCAGCCTTCCACTGAGCTAAAAAGCTTGGGGATGGGTTTTTTGACAGTCTTTGTGATGGAATTGACATCCTAGTAGTCCACACAATAACTAAGTTCTCTAGTGGCACCCGGTAGGGTAGCCTTGGGTACCAACACCACAGCACTGGACCAGGGAAAGTTGAGGGGCTCAATCACTCCTAAAACCAGCATCTTGGAGACCTCCTTCTTGATACTGGCCGTCATCTTGTCTGACACCCTGTTAATCCTATTTTTAACATGTGGACTACCTCTAGTGCCAATTACATGGACACACAGGTATGTGAGTCCAGGGGGGAACAGAGATGAGAACTGCCCCAGCAGTAGGCGGCAGTCATTTTGCTGTTCTGGGGTCAGTGTAGGGGAGAGGTTGACAACCTCCAGGACCCATCATGTTCCTGGGGAGAAATGAGGTCAGGGAGAGACTTGCTGTCCTTCTCCACTCCCTTGCATCTGTCACCAGGGCCATGCTTAATTCAGATCTCTCAAAGTGTAGTTTGAGGCAGTTTATGTGGAACACCCATAAGAAGTTCCCTGGTAGGTGGACTCCACCTTCTGCTCTGTCACCTCACATGGGCCTGCCCAGTGATGCTGATGTGCTCTGGGCTTCACAGGCTTCATACCCCACACCTTCTGGCCAGATTGAAACTCTACCAGAGTGGGCTTCTGGCCAGGTCAGAGTTTCATAACTTCTTCACTTGCCTCAGATTGATTTTTGCATTTTCCCAGAAACGGTGCATCTGGTTTTGGAGAGCCATTATGTAGCTGACTACATCCTGAGGGGATTTCCTTGGAGCTTGCTCCCACACCGCCCTGACAAGGTTAAGAGGTCTCCTAACAGGAGGGCCATAGAGGAGTTCAAAGGGACTACCCCCAACTCCTTTCTGTGGCACTTCCCGGACAACAAAGAGAAGTCATGACAGGTGGATATCCCACTTACTCTTCAGGCCCATTATCATGCCCTTCAGGGTCTTGTTGAATCTCTCCACAAGTCTGTTGGTTTGGGGGTAATAGGGTATAAAGTACATATAAGTTGTCAGAATTAGATTGAACATCCCACTATATGCATTAACTATGCTGCCCAGCACTCAACCATACAGTGACTTACTATAGTAATCCACTAAATCCACCCAGGACCAGTTGAGGGTCTTCTGACACATGAACCTCTGATGTTACTTTTCAGTTGTCAGTCCAAACTTAGCAATCAAGATGGCTTCTATAGGAGAGTGCCTGGTTTGGTCCCCATGTAAGAAAGGTGTCCTGTCCCACTGTAGGGGTATGTTTGCAATCACCTCCCCCAGTGTTCTTCTGAGATCTTGTCCCCATCTTATTCAGCAACCACAATTCTTCTCAGGGTGATGTCACACAGTGCTTATGCAAAGTGTTTGTGGAACACTATAAATAGTAACACAATGAAAACACACCACAAAAAGGAGCCCACTGTAGAGTTAGAAAATAGAGGATATTTTAAGAAATAATACAAGACTAGAATGACACAAATCCAATTGTTGGAACCAAGGATATCTGATTTTGAAGGTTTTAGGTCATGTAAAACTTAAAGGTACATGACCTACTTTTTAAATGTATTGCACTTGCTCTCTGGGCTGTCCAGGGCCTAACCTAGGGGTGTCTTAGGTACATTAAAAAGGAGTGTTTGGGCCTGAAAAAATATGTTTTTTCGCAGGTTGAAATAGCAGTTTGAAATTGCACACAGAGACTGCTAAGGTAGGCCTACATCATGTTTAATTGGCTACTTAAATGGGTGGCACAAACAGTGCTGCAGGCCCACTAGTAGCATTTAATTTGCAGGTCCTGGGCACATGTATTGCCACTCAACTGAGGGACTTACAAGGAAATCAAATGTGCCAATTGGGGATAGCCAATGTTGCCATGTTTTGAGGAGTGGGCACTTGCACTTTAGCATTGGTTAGCAGTGGTAAAGTGTGCAGAGTCCTGAGGCTAGCAAAAATGAGATCAGAAAAATAGAGGAGGAAGGCAAAAATCTGAGGGGGAAGACCACGACTGGGTGGACAGGTCTGACAGACCCATTTTAGATGCCCCTGGTTTGCCATAGTACCAGCTGTAGAATGAAAATAACTTTTTGAGGAAGTTTGCTGCCTGCATTCTTGTGTCTGGAGGGTGGAGGCATACACTAAGGTGAGGTGAATGGAGACAGGGCTCCATTTTGACACGACTTACGTGCTGCTTTAACCTGGAGTCCGCAGAACGAGTGGCGAGGATCTTGTTCCTGAATGTTCGTCCTTGGCCCAGGTAGGGGCGACTCTTTCTGGTAGCCACGGTGCTGCAGACAATGAGTACGCCAAGAGCAGGCCGTGTCCCTCAGAAGTAGTGCCAGAGGGAAAAAAATCCTGAAAGGGGAAAAAACCTCCAAAAAGATAGGTTCCTGCTACAGGAACAAAATGAATAGGTAACAACAGGAGCAAAAATACAGGAAAAAACACTGGAACAGACGAGAACCAGCACAGGATACAAGGAAGCAGGAGCGAAGACACCATCCAAACAGAAAGTGTTGCAGCGCAAGGAGAGAAAGAATCACAGCCCTTAAATACCAACAAACAGGAAGTGACCAACAGGAAGTAGAAGGACACCATCTTAGATAGGGAAAAACACAGAGAACAGAATGGACTAGGAGCCATAGAGAGTAGGGAACAAGGAATGCTGGGAAGAGAGGGGTAATATGGGAAGGGAGAAAACATAAAGTAAGGGACAACAAGAAGAAGAAGAAGAAAAGAAGAACAGGTGAGTGGGGGAGATCAGACCTGCCTGGGAGCGCGGTACGCTAAAAAGGAACGAGACCTCATGCCCAATTTGGGGACTCGTAAGGTGAAGAGCAGGCTGGTGGACGCGGCGTGTCTTTAGACCGCGTGCCGCGGTCCGAGCCGAATGTTCGGCTCGTGCCGCGCGCAGCGGCGCGGCACATTTAGACATTTCATAAAGTTCTTATTGGCAAAGTCTGCTTATTTGTTCTTCTTGGTCTAATCCTTTGCATGCATGTAGTAGAGCCACATGCCAGCTCAGAGATTCATTCACTCCTCTAGGTAGACTCAAATGCAATACTGGTTATCTGAAGCCATACACACCGTCAGAGTTATTTGGGATATGCTTGCAAACTAAACTTGCCATCCTTGCAGAGCCCATACTCGCTGAATGCACTTTGTGATTTATTCCTCCAATATAATGCTTATTCATATCTATTTACCATGTTTTAGGCTTTAATTTTTCTTTTTTGATTTGTACCAGGCCACGGACCTTGACGGGCTCCCATTTAAGATAGGATCCACCTATGCTCTACAACTTGTTTTCTGTCCAGGTGATGACTCAACAAATGCCTTTGGAGTCAAAACACTATTGCCAACTGGGGCATAAAGGAAGTCTAATACGCATTGATCTACAAGGAGCTAATAGAAGACTGATTAATTCCTTCCAATTTTTAACGTTAAGAAGTTTTCATCACCTCTGTAACAGACAAATTGTCTGTTTATTGCCTCTTCTGGGATCACCTTTTATGTTTTCTTTATCTCTGCACCCACTTGCACTGTGTGATCACTTTCCTTTAGCGAGCACCATCGTTGTGTTTTGTAGATCCATGTGTGCAATGTTTATTTTTGACAATTTTGGTCTAATTTATTATAAATTAAATGATTTTCCATAATGGATTACGGTCTCTTTCTATATTGATTTGTGAATGAGTGTACAAACAGGCAATCAAAAAGTCTACATAATTTATGTTGCTAAATGAAACCTAGTGGGATAATTGTTGTTTCATAATGATTAGTTTTTTCCTGCGCATTGCTATTTGGTGGATAGCTGGGGTGAAAGATAGGACTGAGACTGACGCTGTGATGGTCTACACTGCAGATCGTGATTACCTTAAAGACATGTAATCAGGCTTACTCTATGAAGAGCGTGCAGCAGACATTATGCACTACATTGAATTCTTTTGGATACATGCGGGTGCCTTCTTTCACATATCAGTAAACATTATCTGACAGCTTGGTCTTACTAATGCAAAAGCAATTGGTCTCACTCTGTGCAAGAGCTTGGAGCAGCGCTACGTGGTCTATGTAATTGTTTTTGGACCTGTGAGTACATTTTTTTTAAATAAAAGCAAACTCCCTAACCATCAATTTGGATTGCAAATGCTTCATTCTGCCCTTATAGACTTGAGAATGGGGCTTAATACCCATGATCCCTGCAAGCATGGGAGGTCCACTGGGTGTTTCCCCAAAACATTGGATAAGTAACAGTAATTTATAGAAGCACAAGAAAAGGTTGATAGATAACTGAAACTATTGAGTAATGCGTATGAAAAGATCACAAAGCCCCCCCTTCAAATGAAAGTAAAAATAAAATGCCCAGTCCAGGAACAAACCATACAGTGGCCAGAAAAAAAACACCAGAAGTTATGAACATAGTCAATAAATGTGTGCAAAGATGAAGTTAAGATACAGAAAGGAAATCGAGCTGACAATGTTCTAACAAGAAGAATAATGCCAGCCTGAAATCCTTGTAAAACCTAATGATCTTCCAAGCTTAAATTGGAGATGAGTGGAAAGGGAAAGAGTCATTGTCTTGTTAATATTGGAGTAATCAGTGTTGATGCATACAGCGATACATTCATACACATGAACAAGTTTGAATCACCATTAGTAGTTTCCCCTGTTGTGAACTCTCCGTTAACCCCTACACATAGGTACGTGGCCAGGCAGGCTGTGAGACCTAGGTCTGAGGTTATTGACTGACAAGTCACAGTTGGGATAACACTTAGCCGGCAGACAACCGCACAAACAGGAAAACTAAAATCCGATCCCACAGATAGGAACAGTGACACCACAATGGTCATTGGAGATCGGCACTAATAAAGCACACATGGCCAGAGGGGTGTGTGCATTCCCAAAACACCACAAGGTTAGATGCCACATGTAATTAGAAAGTGTTGGCCAATCAGAACACAGCACACACACCACACGCAGCAACCCAACGACCCTCAGGCCAGACATCTGGACACATACTCATTGGCCACAGTGAGTGTCCACATAAGGTTGGGGCTTACCTGTATTCATTATCTGAAAGTACATTTATGACTACATGACAACTGTTTGCATTCTTTATTGAGAAAGGAATGTTTTTTTTTACTTTATGGTATTCAGAGAAATGTATAAAAAACTACTGCACACTAATGTACATTGAGAGACAGTCCTCAGACCTCGGTTCTGTAAGTGTTCTCCTGACCATAATGTTTAATTAAACAAACTGTACCTAATTCACCAAACCATTCCTGCCTTTTGTTTTTTATGGTAAATCCACATTCACGCAACATTTTGGTGAGCTAGCCAGGAGCTGATGGGCTCCTCAGACCCAAATGTAGCTGAAGGAAGGGGATCCAGCCCGATGTATTCACAATTGCTCAGCAAGGAAGGTGACCAAATGCTACAATTGATTGAAAGTTCTGCTGAATCTGTGGGTGGAGGTCCATCCTGATGCTGCCGTCTGAAGGGTAAGAGACTACATCAGAGCCTTAGTCCTAGCATTTGCTCTGTGGCAAACTAGGAAAAAAAGTATATCTGCAGAGCTCACAGAAGTCACCTTTTGTTGAGTGTCAGCGTCAAGGAAGGTGAATATTGATATTTTTATGGTTGCTGATCGCTTGGACCACTAGTGTTACACAGATGGTATAGTTGGGTCAGCACCTCTGTTGTAAAAGGTGCTTTTCAGTTGAACCACTGGGCACGACTCAGATGTTTTGCATAGGCTCTGGGTGTGATGTAGGGCCCACACTTCAATCTAACTAGGTCAGAGAGGTTTTCTCAGTGCTACCAATTTCTTAACACTGCTGGTATCAGAAAGAAGTGAGAGGTGTGTTCACTTGGACCTCTGGACATGACATTGATTGTACACAGGACCCCTGGGTGTGACCTCAGGTATGATTCAGATGTTAGGAAACTAGAACAATTGGGATTCAGGAGATTAGGCATAGCTTGTGTGCGGCCATGAGGGGCCTATGGTTGTGGAAGCTATTCCTTTCTTTCTCCATATAAATTGTTGTTATATTTGTCCCGGAGCTGTTATGAGGCTTGCTTAGTCCAGTGCACTGCACAGCGCTTCACCTTATCACAGGATAACATGCACTAGGATCAGGCTAAGGTATTTCTGAAAGGCTGACCCCTTTATTTTTTGTGTCTTATCAGCTTTTCTTCTTGCCAGTTGGAATGGTGCAATTCTGAAATTGTGACACTGGTAAATTAATGGGTCTGTGTTTTGTCTTGAGTGTTGTGGTGGTTGATGACTCAATGTGCTATACCGGTAAATTTAATGCTGTTGTGTTTTACCTTAAGTTTTGTGTTTTTTTCTTATGTCTTAATGCGCTATGGAGATATTGCTGATTCTTAAAAATTGCTTTTTGATGGCAAAATGAGGCTCACTATTTTGACACCAAATTTCAGGCTGTTTTGAATTAGCAATTTCACTTTTTTCTAGGTTGTGATCCTTCAAATGCATTGATGGTTGTGTTGTTAAATGTTTTTGATGCATCTGTGAATAATGTTGAGCTCATTAGGACTAGTGATCCCTGTGTATATATTTCCCACTACCAGAGCAGAACTGATAATATCCGTAACAGAAAAGTTAAAACGTGAATAACTTAAGATCCCCTGAACGCACAAAAACTAAACAGAGTAACTATCCCTTAAAACAAAAAAGACTACCCAGATCCATCATGAAGAGACCTCTAAAGCATATGCAGAACAGGTTCCCCTCGCAGGCAAAAAAGCTTAGCAAATTTTGCCACAAATTATACACACATACTAAGGCACATGTCCTGCTTGCCAAAAGAGGAAACCTTTGACACCAATATATTTACAAACACAAGAATATACATACAAACAAAATACACAGGGCAAAACAAGGACAAAAGGGGGGCACTACTTGAGTTATGGGCCATCTTTGAGGAAGCCCAAGCCAGTGACTCTAACCCACAACCAGCAGGCAAGGTGACCGCACCTCACCCACAAATTGTAGGTGAGTAGGTGCTCTCCCTTATGATTGCTATCCCCGCATTAGGCTGTACCAATCCGTCAGTCGAAGGGAGCCTAAGGGGACCCTACCAAACAACGGGCTGTCAGATCTAAAGATGACAGACTAAAAGGCCAACAATCCCAGGCACTCCCAGCACCGCCCCAGTCCAGTGCCAGAGCTCTATGAAGTTCAACCTCCCATCCATCACGTTCAGGCCACAAAACCTCAGTGGCACAGAGAACACACACTCCCACTGGTTCCAGGGAATCCACCCAGGGAGGTTGCTAGCAATTCTGGATAATGAGACAACTAGCTGGGGTAAGGAAAGGGTTTGCAGTCCTCCGGGATCTGATGCCAAGAAGTGAGCCATAGGGTGCACTCTGGCAGCCCAAGAAACAACAGAAAGCGAGGTTGAGGAAAGGTCCTGACTAGGAAGAACAGCGCATAGCTCAGAAAGAAGGTTGAAATCTAGTCTGGATTGGAAGAAAGATGTTAACTGAGGCGAGATTGAGAGATCTTACACCCTGGAAGCCCAACAAGAGAGTAATGTAGCATGCCCACCAGCTGAAGAAATCAAGGGTCGGTATAGATCCCCAGATGAGGAAGATTCCGTGGTAGAATTAGAGGAGAGCCTTTTAACTGTGATCCATGACTCACCTGAGCACCAATGCAGGAGAGGGGCTGAGCAGGAAATCATGGAGAAAGGTATCCTGGTGCAAACTCAGCTTAGGCATAGGAGAATGAAGATGGCATCTTTGGGTGCACACAAGTAGAGCAGTGACAAAGACTCCCATTGTTCCTCCTGAGCACTCAGGACAAATCAACCAACACCAAGGGCCATGGTAGTTCAGGATGAAGCTGAGATCTTTGTGTGACGCTTTTGTTGCCTGCTAGCCCACTGAACCAAAGGAAGTGATCAGTATGATAGAACCTGGCTGAAGGAAGGATCCTGTAAACCAGAGGACATAGCTGTTGCTGAAGGCTGGCACAGAGGGAAAGATACCAAGTGGAACTTCCCTTACATGCAGGATTTTCTGAGGAGATGGGAATGCCATGCCAAGGGTAAACCAGTGGAGCTAACCAAAATGAAAATATGCCCTTTACTATAAAAAGGTACGTCAAGGATCATTTATGTGCCCTGGTCTCAGATGGACAAGGAAAAGATAAGAGCCAAACTGTTGCCATTGTTGGATGGGGCAGGGAAATGGATCTCATGCTTCGAGAAGAACACCATAGGAATTACCCTAGTGATAGGCGATGCTAAAAGTCTTCTGAGTAGAAATATTGGTGAATAAACTGACTCAGTGTTCACCTAAGCCCGCATCCAAGCAATCATGCTGACAAACACAGAGCATGATGGAGCCCCATTCATCTCATACATGCACCAAATATGGACAGTATAGGAGGGTAGCCTGGTTTGTAGTGGGTACCAAAGGTACTTACACGTCATACCAGGCCCAGTCATCCCTTATTATTGAAATGTAGTCAGTGTCTAGAAGTCTGGCTGTCCAGGAGTAGCTGTAGCTGAGCAGCTAAGGCTTATCTAGGAGCATTGCAAAGCTCATGCAATGCCACTGTAGTCACACAGTACTTGCACACATTAAAGAAAACACTGAGGGCCATATTTATACTCTGTTTGCGCCGGATTTGCATCGGTTTTTTTTAACGCAAATTCGACGCAAAACGAACTCCATATTTATACTCTGGCGTTAGACGCGTCTAGCGCCAAAGTTCATGGAGTTTGCGTAATTTTTTAGCGTGGACACCTGCTTTGCGTTAATGATATGCAAGGTAGGCGTTCCCTTCTAAAAAATGACTCCGAGGCATGTGCACCGCATTTACACTCCCGGGCAAAAATGACGCCCGGGAGTGGGCGGGTCAAAAAAAATGACATCCAGCTGCTTTTGCGTCGTTTTTTAGCGCCTGGTCAGGGCAGGCGTTAAGGGACCTGAGGGCTCGGAAGGAGCCCAGAGGTGCCCTCCCATGCCCCCAGGGACACCCCCTGCCACCCTTGCCCACCCCAGGAGGACGCCCAAGGATGGAGGGACCCATCCCAGGGAACTTAAGGTAAGTTCAGGTAAGTTTTTTTTTTTTTTGTGGCATAGGTGGGCCTGATTTGTCCCTACATGCCACTATGCCCAATGACCATGCCCAGGGGACATAAGTCCCCTGGGCATGGCCATTGGGCAAGGGGGCATGACTCCTGTCTTTGCTAAGACATGAGTCATTTCAATGGGGATTGGGAGTAAAAAAAAATGGCGCAAATCGGGTTTAGGCGAAAATTTTGCCTCAGCCTGACTTGCCCCATTTTTTGACGCCCAAGCTCCATATTCCCCTACGCCGGCACTGCCTGGTGTAAGTCATTTTTTTGGACGCACACCAGGCAGCTCCGCCGGCTAACGCCGGCTAACGTCATTGAATAAATACGGCGCCCGCATGGCGCTTCAGAATGGCGTTAGATTTTTTGACGCACAACTGCGTTGGCGCAGTTGTGCGTCGAAAAGTATAAATATGGCCCTCAGTGTTACAAAAATAAAGGTATTTTATTTTGGTCACACAAATGCCAAAAATACCTTAGAGGCTATACTCCCTTAGGATATAAGTAATATACATAGTATATGTACTAGAATGCATTAATAGCTGTGAAAACAGTTAGAAAACAGTGCAAATAGAGAAAATCACAATAGTTAGAAATGGGCCTGGGAGAACACAAACCATATACTAAAAAAGTGGAATGCGAAAGTCGATTTCCCACCTAGGCAAGTGTAGTGTGTAGAGGGGCACTGGGAGTGTATAAAAACACCAAAGGTAAGTAATAGAACCCATCTCATAGCCCAGGAGAGCAGGAGTAAATCACAGTAAGTTTCCAAGAACACACAAGAACATGTGTTACAAGATTATGCAATAACCAGATTAGACTGCAAGACACCAATGATGGATTCCTGAACCTGAAGACCTGTGGAAGAAGGGTACCAAGTCCAAGAAGCACTGAAAAGTGCAGGGAGAACAAGAGCCTCTGCTAATCCAGATGAATGTGCAAAAGAAGAACCACCAGTGAAGAGGAACAGTCAGTACTGCACCCATGAAGATGTACGCAGGTTCCTTGTTGGTGCAGATGATTTCACATGCCGGATGGCTGATTGCAGTCTGGTTTGCATCGCTGGATTCCACCAACAAGCCTTGGCACATACAAAGCACACAGTTAGCAGAAAATGGTGCTGGCCTGGACCAGGAGGGACCTGGTGGGCTCTACCCATGAAGGAGACAGAGGGGGCTCTCAGCAACTCAGAGAGCCCTCAGAAGACAAGGCAGCATGCATAAGAGTCCCGCAGCATGGGAACAAAGAAGGTGCAAATGGAGGCACATGCAGCACTAAACAAAGGGATCCCACACCACCGGAGAACCACTCAGAAAGTTCCTGGAGGGTACAGATGCAGATTCTTTGGTAGAAGATTAAGTAAAGGATGTAAGGGATTCCTGTTGGAGTCTTGTAATCCAAATCTGAGGAAACACCCAAGGGAGCCCTGAAAGGGGAATTGGTTAGCTACACAGGTAAGCACCTATCAGGGGAGGGCTCTGACGTCACTTGCTGGTACTGGCTACTCAGATGCTCCCAGAGTGCCCCAAAACCTTGGAATCCAAGATGGCAAAACCCAGGGACACTCTGGAGAAGCTCAGGGCACCACCCCTGGGGTGGTGATGGACAGGGGAGTGGTCCCTTCCCTTTCCATTGTCCAGTTTCCTGCCAGAGTAGGGACTGGGTGTCTCTGAACTTGTGTAGGCTGGATTATGCAAGGTTGGCACCATCTGTGCCCTTCAATGAATATCCAGAGGCTCTTGGAGTCTACCTCTCCCATGCCTGTAACACCTATTTCCAAAGGGAGAGGGTGTAACACTCCTCTCCCAAAGGAAATGCTTTGTTCTGCCTTCCTGGGCTCGAGCTGCTTAAGCAACAGGAGGGCAGAAACCTGTCTGTGAGGTGGCAGCAGCTGGGGCTGCCTGGAAAACCTCAGAAGGCTGGTATGGCAGTACTGGGTGTCCACTGTGGAGCCCCTAGAGTGCATGGAATTGTACAACCAATACTAGACCCAGTATCGGGCTACAGTTCAAAGAAGTTAGACACCTTACAATGCCATATTTGAAGTTACCATTGTGAAGCTGCACATAGGTATTGACCTATGTCCAGTGCACACGTAAAATGGCATCCCCGCACTCACAATGTCTGGGAAAATGGTCTTGGATGACGTGGGGGCACCTCTGTTAGTCCAGGGGTGCCCTCACACACAAGGTCTGACATATTGGTGACTTATAAGTGACCTGGTGCAAGGTAAATGACAGTGAAAGGGTTCATGTACCATTTCACACAGACTACAATGGCAGTCCTGTGGAATCCTTTACATGGGTTCTCTATGGGTGGCAAAAGTAATGCTGCAGCCCATAGGGATACCTTGGAATCCCAATGCCCTGGGTACCTAGGTACCATAGACTAGGGACTTATAAGGGGGCACCAGTATGCCACTTATGAGTGGAATACTGTGTTAGCAGTATCCAACAGCCAAATTGAAGGAGAAAAGAGTATAAGCACTGGGGTCCTGGTTAGCAGGATCCCAGTGAGACAGTGAAACACACTGACAAACATGCCAGAAATTGGGGTAACCATGCTAGAAAGAGGCTGCTTTCTCACAAACAGCCTTGAGGGAAATATTCCCTGACTGCTCAGACATATGAGGGTTGATGGCAGAGACCATTGAACTTGGGGAGACCATAATAGACTTTCTAGACAGGATGAGAGAATGGTGGGGGCAGGAGACAGGACAGCCATGGACACATACAGGCCCTCAGGTAATCTTCTTATACTATATCCTTGAAAAGGTGCTGCCCACCAAAATACGAAAAGGTTTGGACAGCATAGTAGGGCTAGACACAAATCCCTGGAGGCAGATACAAGCATGCATATTGCACTTTCATAAAAAGAAACAGGAAAAAGACAGAGAAAAAACAGGAGCAAGCCCATAGAGACACCACTAAGTAGGTCCAACACAAACCAAAGAAAGCCGCCCTTGAGGGGTTCACATTGGCCGCAAGAGTGCAAATGGCACTCGTTTGGAAGGGTGCCCCTCCACAAAACCTATCATAACCAATGATAGGGGCTTGTATACAAGTATCTGGATAGTCAAAATGCAGCACACATAGAAGGAGCAAAAAATGAGGAGAAATTAAATAATTTCTTCTTGTTGCACCAATCTAATGCAACCCCTGGGGTGGCGTTAGATTTTGGCGCTGCCTCAGCTTCACGAAATATCGTAAATCTGAAGACAGTGTCAAAATGCAATGGGTGTTGCTGTGGCACACCCATAGCAATACCCATTGCACGCCCCTTCCATGCAAAATGCTGCACGTGAAGAGCTGCACTTACAATGGGGCATTAAGCAACAAAAAGTGGCTTTACACCACCTTGTAAATACGGCACAGGGCATTGCACCACAAGAGCGTCACAAAAAGTGATGCTCCAATAGAGATAGAGCCTTGTATATCTTGCCCCTTGTGTGTGCTTCGCTACAATGTTATAAGTACACCTTCTAGGCCACAGTAGCACATCCAGTAGAGGAAGATGTCTGCAGATGTGGTGCATTGATTTCAAAGGTAAATTGAGCTTGTCTTGCCAGCGCAATGTGCATTGCTGAACTCTGGTTTCAATCTGCAGATGCTCCCAGATGCTGCATGATCTCTACCGTGTGCTCCTAAGTATGATAATGCCTTAAGGAGAAGTTGGTACCATGTCAACGGTTGTTACACACAACTCGAGCCTCAATGAATGTTAGTCAAGTCCTCTTTATTTCAGCCTCGCCCAGCATAATCACACATGCCAATTAGATACATTACTTGAAAAATAACCCTCACACAACAGCATGCTTTCTCACTGTGATGGGGTTAAATCATCCCAAAAACATATCATTGCTGTGATGTTTAGTCCAATGCTGACACCATCCTGGTTCAATAGTCGATCATACTTACAGGGTATGCCAATAAAACCGCACAATACCTCCTAAAGTGATTGATGCCAGTTAACTGCACATAAGAAATGCAGTATTCTTTGTCAATCTGTGCTGCTGGTTAACAGCCATCCATCATGTCAAACCAAAGTGATGAATTGCTGCATAAGCTAATTTCAAACTTTTTGAAAGCAAAATAACAAAAAAAATCAGCATACGCAGATGTTAAGTAGGTCAAACACCATTCAAGCTATATGGACTGCAGGCTGTAGGATGGGGCTTCAAGGGCTTTACTCTTCACCTAGCCTTCCACTTCTTATAATTTCTTCTGTATTTCTTGTACTTCGAGTTTCTCTTCTATTTTCTCCCACATGCAGGTTTTTTCTGCAATTGTCACCAGTGTCATAATTGGTGATGGGGGCTTGTGTGTAAGTATCCAGATAGTCAGTCAAGTAGGACGTAAAAACTGTTTATTGTTGAAGATAAGTCTTAGTTACAGATTACAATTAAGAATGACATTTCCCCACCAGGAATAGCATCCTTGCCACTCAGCCACCAACTCCCATTCATCCACCTCAGGGCACTCCTGAGCATTCCATGACATCACACTCACACTGGCTCAGCAGCAGTGACATGTTAACTAAGGAGAGGAATGTACAGCAACAATTCATGTCACAACAAAACTCTAGAGGTTTCAGTATAGCTATAATGACAGAAATCAGGGAGGTTGACAGCAGCCAACCGCCATACATTGCTACTATTGCAACAGAATGGCCACGTGGCTGACAGATACTGACTAAAGGCACACAATGAGGAGAAGTAAATGAGCCAGCGCTAGGCCTCACAACATTTCCATCTGCAAAACCAAGCCCAGAGAATCCAGAGTGCACCTTATATTCAGCAGCAGGGAAGTCAGCCCCCTGTGCACCACTGCAACAGTGGTCAGGTAGTTGGACTATCACATGGAAACAGCGACCACAGATAGGGAACCAAGACAAAATAGGACCGTGGCCACCTATGTGGCAGGAAGAGTAACTGTTTGGGGTAGTAATGTCTTCACACAGACACAGAACCCAAATCTGCAGTACAAATTAAACACCCCCATCCATTTCAAGCAAACCCTAAAATTTACAGTACAAAACTCAAGAACAGGACAAATGAGACAACATCAGAAAGGTAATTCTTTACCTGCGTTCAGGTATTCTCACTCAAGTCCGCCATTCTGGGTTGTTGTGTGGCTGCTGATCTGGTATTCTCACTAGAGTCCACCATTCTCGGTTGCTGTGTGGTTGTCGACTGGGTATCCTCATTGGAGGTCACCATATCGGGTGCCGGCTGGAGCCTAGGACCTGCTCTGCTGCTGGTCCTCCAGGGTGGGGTCATTTTGCCTCACCCCATGGGGTAGGCATTCTTATGAAGGAGGGCTGGGCGACTCCCCGACCAGTGCGTAAAAAAAACAGCACCCCAGGTTTTCGCACCCACAAACCAACTTGGGGTGGGTTCCTTTAACAAGGTCAAAAGGACCCCACTCTCGGCCACCCAGACAGAACTTAAATGTCTTTAGGCATGAAGTCCCAGCAGCCATAGTGCCTCAGTGAGTTAACAGCCTCCAGCCAATTGGGGGCCCCCTTTTTTTGTTCCAAAACAAAACTGTCCTCCAGTGTCGGGAGCCAGGCTTCCAGCCCGGTTGGGATAACGAAGACTGCTTAACCCCCACTGTACTAGCATGAACTCCAGCAAATTGCAAAGCACCCAATGGTGCAGAATCAACAGAGGGGATCTATCAGAGCATCCAGTCATCCCAGTACATTGCCATAGTTTGGTCAAACTTCAACAAGTTCTTGTCCTTGCTCTAGGCTCTCCACGCCACAATGTTTTTTTTACCTCCTTTACCTCAAAGATGTTCAAGTAGTAGCAAGGAAATAAGACATGGTTGAAGGGAGAGGGTGAAGGGCGATGCTGGGGAAAAAATAGACCAACAGGTCCATCAGAGCTCCGAGAGTTATAGAACACAGTGACATGCTCACCCCTACTTCAGGCCTAGCAATCAGCTAACCCCGCAGGCCTAGCATGCACCGACTGAAGGGAACAACAATCCAATTTTCACACATCGCAAATCAGAGGCACATGGCACCTCTGGCTCACAACACTTAAGATTGCAGGTCTGTGGAAGCACCCAATTACCAAATTAAAGAACCTCAAAGGTAGTCCAAAAGAAACTTCTAGAAAGAGGGCATTAGCAAGACACGTGGTGCCACTTGGAAGTGGTATGTTGAGTGTCACATGCCGGGACTAGACGGCTACACATGTGGCCTCAGGGCACGTTGAGATCGCCGACTAACATTCAGTGTGACACGCCTCTTCTTTTACACATCCCTGCGCATGTATAGGTCAAAAACTCCACCCACACCAATGGTGCCTCCTTGCACACACTAGGGTACTGGAGGGCTGGCAACAAAGCACCAGTTAAAAATTAAAATGACCAACATCCAAAACATACTTTCAGACGTCCACTTAATTAGGCATGGAGATGGGGAGGCCTAACAACCCATAAGAATCAATGCATGCCTAAACAATAACCCATTTCTTTCCCGGACTAGGTATCCTGAGTGAGATCACCTTCCTGCACCTTACTAAAATCATAAAAAACACAGGAATTCCTAAGGAATGATTGGTGACATGTAAGGATGTAATGTTTTTTTCTTTTATAACAACCAAACCTAGCTCTCATTCAACAGGGCACCACCTCTACAGCAGTTCATCATCTTCTCAGTTGCCAGACCCAAACAGGATCGAGAACCACCAACCGCTCCAAGAACTTTCCACATCAATACCCCCAATAGGATTCTGAACCACATCTCGCTCCAAAGATTTTTTTGAACTATTTGCACCTAAAAAAACTCCCATCACCAGAAGATTATGGGCATCTTCGCCAGAACCATCACATGACCTACAATGTTTCACAAGTTTTGTGTTTTATGCATTTATACATTCTCCATTTACTAGGGTTGCTACTGCATCCATGCATTTAAAAAAAGCAGCATTGTCTAATGGAGTCCATTCAGAAATCACCACAGAGCTTGCAGAGGGACCTCTCCCATGTCACGTATAATTACACAACACCCAATACTAGCATTACACATGCACTACACAGCATGCTTTTACACAACACGTGCTATCAGCACATGGCAGATGTGGGTTCCCAGACATCAGCTGGGTCATGTTATGTCTGTTTGCTGATACCACATGCAGTAGGTGCAAATAGGCTTTACTTATCCCAAGATGTAGTCCCTGAAAAAGCAAAATACCTTCTCCATCTCTACCTGTGTAAGATTAGGGTCAAATTACAACCTAACAGAGTGGAGCCCTTTAGGGTAGTAATAGTAAATCTGACCCGCTACAAGACCAACCCTACAGGTCCTTACCCTCTCACTGAGTCTAGTGATATCCAAACTGAGCTAAACAGCATGTGCAGAAAGGGAGCTATAGGGAAGAATACTGTTTGGCCTCAAGATTTTCCAGAGAGGAAATTGTTGGAGGCAGCAAACCACCTAACAAATGCACAAAAAGGTCCGCTCTCTCTTCCATCTGTGGACCGAGGGTGGCTTTTAACGTATCTGGGGCTGTTTTCATTAACAACAAGTGGACCTCAGACATGAAGTTTCAGTACGGGGCCGTCCACCTCGATGGTATGAAGGGAAATTGGTATTGTAGGGAAGGGTCAAATAACAGTGTAGATACCCTTTGTCAGGAGATCTGGGACAATGAGATAGATAGGTACACGTGGGGAGAAGGGAAGGGCCAACACCTAATTGTGTGGAAACTCACACTGCATTCCTTATGTTTCAGAGGGAAAGGAACAGTGTTGTTTGGCATGAATGAAAACTGGCACAATCCAACATATTTCGAACATGCAATAAGGTACCTCCATGCTGATGGACACCTACTGGCATTACAGCAAGTTTGCTTATATCCAGCTCATCTCGCATGGCATGGCCTCTTCTCCCAAATCACCATACACACCCTAACCCTAGTCATCCCCGGAGAAGATCTATCAGTACTGTACCGACATTCGCTCAGGAAGAAAACAACACTGTTGCATCAGGGTCCAGAGAAAAGACGTGCTGATTATTTTGGCTAGGCTCAGTACAAGGACATTCTAGAGGAATTTATACTGTTGCCTGATGCCTAAGTGTCAGAGGGAGGTTGCATACCCTTTTTCACCTTGCAGACAAGAATAAATGCTTGCTGGTTGTGAATAACCAGGTTAGAACTGCTCAAAATGATGAACAATATTGAGCTTAGCCTTAAAGCAATCAAGGAAGAGCTGAGAGCCATCTGCCTCATGGTGATGCAACATTGGCACATGTTGGACTTGATGACCACAATGGAGGGTGGGGTAAGTGCGAAGATGGGTGCATCTTGCTGTACTTTCATACCTGCCAATGACATGGACAATGGAACTCTGACTCTTACCATTCAAGCTTTGCACTGACTACAGTAAGACATGCACATAGAGGGAGGTGCCCCTGAGCAGGAGCAGTTCACAAACTGGTTCTCCGGTTACCCCAGTGGCTGACCGGTCTGTGCACGTGATTGTTGCCCATTTTTATTATGTTACTGTTTTGTGTGGTTTCCTGCACACGGGGGTTTCCTGCTATTAAAGCACAGTCCTCAAATTGGGTGGGATACAACTAGCTAGATAAATGGGACAACACACTCCCAACAATGTAACAATCATGATGCATTGGTTTGATGGAGTGGTTGAAAATTCAGCTGGGAGTGTGTTAATATTTAAAGTAATCAATGTCAATGCACACAGTGATACATTCAAATACACAAATTAAGTGGCGTCACCATTATTAGATTCTCAAATTATGAACTCTCCATCAACCCTAGCACGTAGGTACATGGTCAGGCAGGCTCTGAGACCTAGACCTGAGGTTACTGTCTGACAAGTTATTGGTGGGATAACACTTAGCTGCCAGACAACTACACAAACAGGAAAACTCAGATCAGATCCCACAGGTAGGCACACTGACATCACAATGGTCCCCAGAGATTGGCCCCAATAAAACACACATGGCCAGAGGGGTGTGTGCATTCCCAAAACACTATAAAGTTACATGTCACATGTATTTAGAACACAACGCACGCAGCAACCACGTATCAGTCAGGTCAGACATCTACACATATACTCACATTGGGCCCACACAAGATCGGGCCCACCTGCATTCATTATCTGGAACTGTATTTATGACTCTATGAAAACTGTGAACATTCTTTACCAAGAGAGGAATGTTTAATTACTTTGTGGTGTTCAGAGGAATGTAGAAAAACCTACTACAAACAAATCTACATTGAGAGACAGTCCGCAGACCTCCGTTCTGTAATTGCTTTCCTGGCCTCAATGTTTAATAAAAAGAACTGTTCCTGCTCTACCAGACTGCTCTTGTCTTTTGTTTTTTTAAGGTAAATCCACATTTGAGCAAGAACATGCATTATATTTTAGGGAATGAGAAAGAGGGATGGACCACCTAAGAAAAGGAATCCAAGGAAAATATTTGCAATTAAATGTAGACTATAGGTAAAGAAAGGTCTGTCGGCTCAATAATACCTTCTATTGTACATGAACTTTCCTATATGTGTTTTTTTCCTTTACTCTCCAATTCTGTAGAAAGTATTTGTGTGGTCCAGGGCCTGCGTTCAGAGAAGTGTTGGAATGGCAATGGTTTGCATCACTAATGAACAAGGTTAATCATCAGGGCAACTGGATTTATGCAGCTGCGGAGTGCCAAATTCTGCAGAAGGGCTGAGTAAATTATGCAACAAGAAAAAAGGAATGTATGTGTCATAATGCAGCACATTTTATTATGTTATTACTTTATTATTTTTTCACTTGTTAACACTGTTTGGGCATTGGTTGTGCCTCCTTAGTACCAGTTTTACACTCAAATTTAGCAATAAAAACTGAAATTTGACCAGTCAACCTTTGCATAGGGCTTTCCACTATGCTGCTACATGCGTTTTCAGTAACTTTTGATAATGGATTATGTGGCAAATGTACCACTATTTGAAAACCCCACGCAATTGCATAATTCCAGTGGCCCTAGCAATCATATTTTCAATCATAAATGACACCCCATGATTCGTTTCTCCCTTCTTATTTATAAACTTGCCTGTGCCCCATCTTGTGCTCTTAATGCACATAGGTGGTCAAAGCTAGAATGCTGGAATTCCTCTACTTCTAGTACTTGAAGTTTAAGAGAAAGGGCTGACTGTTTACCTATTAAATATGTTTCTATTCATATGCCTTTTGCCCTTTCAACCTCAAAGTTTTGCATTCTGATATTCCATGCTGCTCACAGACAATGCCTCTGCCTCTGGATTCGCACATGTAGAGCTGCGAAGTGTTCTCAGAGCTTGACAATTACCGTCACTTGATGTGCCTCTCACTTCTCAAAGTAAAAGTGAATGAGAGGCCCAGAGGAGACATTTCAAGTCCACTGATGCCTACATCAGGCTTCAGGAAGGTCGATTAAAAGAGATACAGCCACTACTTCTCGTATAGTAGCACATGTCAAACGAGTTCAATGTCTGACCCTTCCAACTTTGAAGTAAGTCACATACAACATGTAAGACATTTGCAAGAACTGTAGTGGAATTAGAAATATACGAATGTGTGCATGGAATAACAATACCATGATAAAAGAGACCAAGCGTAGTAAAAGAAAATATACAACATTACAGACACCTCCAGAATATCCATAATAACATTTACGCACAAGACTGGAAATATACAAAGTAAATTCAAGTATTGGCACAGCCAATAGGTATTGATCAAAAGTACTAAGGTATACAGAGGCATATTTACAAGCACCGTGTGCCACCAGTGCGTCATTTTTTGTGATGCACTGGTGGGCATAGTGTAGGCCCATATCTGCAAGGCCATGCAAAGCTACTTTCCATGGCCTTGTAGTTATGGTGTAACGCAACACAGTGCAAGTCGCTGAGTTGCCTTGCACTGCATTAGGGAAGCGTACCATGGGTTGTTCTGGGGGTGTTCCCACACAAGACCCATGAGTTTTGGCACATTCCCAGATTTATAAGAATCTTTAAACCAGGGAATGCATCAACACTGTACAGCTCCCCAGTGCAGGCACAATGAGGAGAAATACCTGTATTTTTGCAGCACACATAGAAAGAGAAAAATGTCTCCCAGGATTGTTTTTATGCAGGAGGGTGCCCGTTCCTGCACAAAAACAGTCCTCCTGGCAATGCAGACACCTTTGTGTCGTGGTGCAAGGGTACCTGCATGGGCACTATGCAGCACTTTGTGCAACAGATCAAGGGAAAGGACAGAAATGCACAGTATCTCATAGACACAGTGCATTTCTGCACTTTCCATGTGGTGCATGGCAGCACAGCAAGGTAGTTGGCTGTGCTGCGCTACGGGGCTTGTAAATATGTCCACAGTGTTAGAGCATTAGAGCTTGACCCATTAGAACAAGCCTGCAGGAGCAAGAACAGAGGGCTATAGTTGGAAAATGGACCCTCATGCTGTTCATTACAAGCTCTCAAGGGAAAGTGGAATGATACACTAAACAGCAAATAGCTTTGAAACTGATGAAACCCCTCTGGATTTAGCCAACGTGTGATTGACAAAGTCTTAAACCAATGAATGAAAAGGGCTGGTCTAACTATTTGTTAGAAATGGGGTATATGGTTGGCAGTCAGGTTACCCCCTGTCCAAGCAAGGACTCTCTCTTTAGACAGGGTAAGTCACACACAATCCAAATTATCCTGGGCCCACCCTCTGGTAGCTTGGCACTGAGCAGTCAAGCTTAACTTAGAAGGCAATGTGTAAAGTATTTGTGCAATCAATCATGCAATAACACAGTATAACACCACAAATATACACCACACAGTGGTTAGAAAAATATAAAATATTTATCTGAGTAGATTAAGGTCAGAACGATCAAGATTTGATAAATACAAGTTGAAATATCACTTTTGTAATGATAAATAGAGTCTTTAGTTCTTAAAAGACAATAAGTGTCTCTTGCAAGCACAAAGTACCTGGTCTGTGTCTAAATTATCCACATGGTACCGCAGAGGAGGAGATGCGTGGAAAACAGGGAGGTGTGCATTGTGTTCTCCGGACGCACATAAACAATGCGTCAATGCATTTCCAGGCAGAAAGGGCTTTGCATCAATTTCCGGCGCGCAGGCTTGGATTCACTTTGGGTTGCCGGGTATTTGAGCACCCCCGGGGATGATGCAAAGAAATCCTGGTCATGCAGGATAAAGTCACAGAAGCTGCGTTGACCCGATGTGCGATGCAGGGAAATTTCTGTCACACAGCAGGCACTGCATCGTTTCCTCTCTCAGGAAGTCGGGCTGTGTCATTCCGACTCGGCGATGCAGTGATTTTCTCAATGCAGGACAAGCTGTGCTTCGATTCGAGCAGGCTGTGCATCGTTTGTTGCCGCACAAGGAGTTCTTTGCAGAGATGAAGTGTTTTTGGCCCTGAGACTTCAGGAAACAGGAGGCAAGCTCAATCCAAGCCCTTGGAGAGCACTTCTTAGCAGAGCCAGAGGGCAGCAAGGCAGCAGGGCAGTCCTTTACAGCAAAGCAATCAGGCGAGTCGTTTGGGATACCAGGCAGTTTCTCCTGGCAGGTTGCAGGTTCTGGTTCAGGGTTTCTTTTCCAGGAGGTATCTTGTCAAGAAGTGTCTGAGTTGGTAGGGTAAAGGGAGTTTACATGCCCAAATGTGCCTTTGAAGTGGGGAGACTTCAAAGAGTGGCTTAGAAGTGCACAATGGTCCTCTTTCAGTTCCATCGTGTCTGGCAGGGTCCTAGTAGGGGGTTTGGCAGTCCATTGTGTGAGGGTAGGCCACTGTCCTTACCCATGTAAATGTCAGGCCCTCCACCCGCCCAGCCCAGGAAGACCCATTCAGTATGCAGATGTGTGTAGGTGTGACTGAGCATCCTGTGTTTGGGATTGTCTGAGTGAAATGTACAAGGGAGCTTAACCCAGCCAGACGTGGATTGTAAGGCAGAGAAGGATTTAAGTGCTCAGAAATGCTACTTTCAGTAATATTACTGTAAATCCAACTTCACCAGTCAGCAGGATATTGTATTACCATTCTGACCATACTAAAAATGACCTTGTTACTTCTTTCTGATCAGAATCTACCACTCAGACAGTATATGAGGGTAGCCCTAATGCTAGCCTATGAAAGGAGCAGGCCTCACAGCAGTGCAAGATGAATTTTAGCTGTTTTACACTACCTAGGACATACAAACTACACAGGTACATGTCCTGCCTTTTACCTTCACAGCGCCCTGCCCTATGGGTTACCTAGGGCCTACCTTAGGGGTGACATATATGTAGAAAAGGGCAGTTTAAGGCCTGGCAAGTACTTGTAAATGCCAAGTTGATGTGGCAGTGAAACTGCACACACAGGCCTTTCAATAGCAAACCAGGGGGATGGTTGAGGGGCTATCTATGTGGGTGGCACAATCAGTGCTGCAGGCCCACTAGTAGCATTTAATCTGTAGGCCTTGGGCACATGTAGTGCACTTTACTGGGGGCTTACAAGTAAATTAAATAAGCCAATTGAGTATGAGCCAATGTCACCATGTTTTAAGGGAGAAGGCTGATGCACTTTAGCACTGGTTAGCAGTGGTAAAGGGCGCAGAGTCCTAAAACCAGCAATAACAGTGTCAAAAAGTGGAGGGAGGCAGGCAAAAAGTCAGGGGTGACCACCCCAAGGCTGTCAGGTCTAATGTTATTCTTGAATGCATAAATCCTAAATGTGGTGTGAGTGTTTGTTGCACCTCTTCGCCTGCTCAGGAAAAACTTCTTAAGATAAAGAAAGTGAATATACAGAGGATAACTCTGTTTATCATTACTAAGGAAAAGGTATCCAAAAGATTCTGCATTGTGTTTGACTTGTCCTGGGAATGGTTGAAAATAGGAAGCACGTGTATGACTAGTCCACTTCCATCCACTACTGAACAGTCCACTTCTATCCACTACTGACAGTGTTAAGGTACTAGCAGCAAAACACTTCCTGGCCACTGGATCATTCCACAGGATTAGATTAGTAATTATTGCCATTTCAGAAGCAAGTAAATTTCGATGCATGCATGAGATTTTGAGAGGCATCATCAGTCAAGTTTAGTGGTGCTTCCTCATGCCATAGTCGCATCATGACAGGCAACTTCTGGAACATCAATGTTATGCCACTGACACTTGTCCGTGGTGCTTGGAACCCCTTGCTGTCCACATATGTGATACTTTAACAACCTGAGCAGATGGCTCACAATTATAAAATTGCCATGGCTAGCAATCCATCAAAGTGCAGGATGTCTGTAATGCAAGTGTCCGCTTCAGACTTACTACTTGCTACTTGACTATCTTTTCCATTTTGCATAATATTGCCTCAAAAAGGACCAACATCCAGCAGTACATCCAGCCTGATTCCCTAAGAAGGCCCATTGTCCAGTGGTTAACGTCAACATCTTTGTAACCAAATTGCTGCCTAGCAATATAACCGAGCCTTGTGTCTGGCTGACTAGTTACAGTTGATTAATTACAGTGGATGAACAGCAGAGAGTCAATCATGAGATGTGGAGCATATCTCAGTCCAAACACACCACTCTGAGACACAAATGTTTTAATCACAATGGTTGTTATAAATGATTGCATGGATTGGACATGTTTAAAGGCAATAGTTTGCATGTGTGTTATCTGTAACCAGTGTGAATACTGATGCATTTGTGTGGGTGTGTGTGAGTTTGTGTGTATATGAATTACCTACTGGCAGTTATAGGTAAGACCAGGTTTCCATAGAAAAAGTGTTTTTTTGACTTCCTATATCTTTGGCACCATTTGACGAATCTTCACAAAATGTTCCAAAAAAAGTTGCCCTGTGATTCTAGTTGTGCTCAGGAAGTTTCTGGGTGATCTGTCAAGTATGGGCTGGGGAAAAGGGGACTCAAAAAAAATTGTGTTTCCCATGTTAATTACCATTGGACCTGTCAACACGTCTATATCCCGAACCACTGGATGAAATTACACCAAATTTGGCAGAAAGCTAACCGCTGATATGTAGATTGTGTTTTTTTTCGCACCCTGCAACACCAGCAACACTCTAAATTTGCTCACCTCAAACGTGCATCACTCTAACCCTGAAAGGGCCTTCGTTTGACTTATACTGGGTGCTCCCTTGTGTCTGGACAAAGCTATACCCCTCTGAAGAGCTCTAATGAGAGCGAAACACGTATCAGGGGTTGCTTTACTCATTCCAGGTTGGCTTGGACGGTATTTGACCAGTCCAAAGCTGTAATACTGTGTCTGGATTGGTAAATGGCTTTTGTCATTTTACAGCTCGGCGAGGGTGACACTGTATCAATCCTATGCTTAAAGATTTTGCTGTACAATTGGCAAAATACTTTGTCACTATCTAGCTTGGCGAGGATAGCACTGTGCTGATCCTATGCTTAAAAACTTTGCTAGATAAGCAGACATTTGAGGTGAGCACATTTAGAGTGTCGCTGGTGTTGCAGGGGGCCCCTTACTAGAGCAGCTCTCCACCTAAAATTGGGAACTTCTCAGAGTTTTCCTTTGGTTTTTGCATAATTTATGCATCATTCTAACCCTGAAAGGGCCTTGGTTTGACTTATACTGGGTGCTTCCTTGTGTGTGGACAAAGCTATACTCCTCTGAAGAGCTCTATGAGAGCGAAACATGTGTCAGGGGTTGCTTTACTCATTCCAGGTTTGCTTGGACGGTATTTGACCAGTCCAAAGCTGTAATACTGTGCCTGGAGTGGTAAATGGCTTTTGTCATTTTACAGCTCGGTGAGGATGACACTATGTCAATCCTATGCTTAAAGAATTTGCTGTACAAATGGCAAAAGACTTTGGGGGTTATTCTAACTTTGGAGGAGTGTTAATCCGTCCCAAAAGTGACGGTAAAGTGACGGATATACCACCAGCCGTATTACGAGTTCCATAGGATATAATGGACTCGTAATACGGCTGGTGGTAAATCCGTCACTTTTCCGTCACTTTTGGGACGGATTAACACCTCCTCCAAAGTTAGAATAACCCCCTTTGTCACTATCTAGCTCGGTGAGGATAGCACTGTGCTGATCCTATGCTTAAAAACTTTGCTAGATAAGCAGACATTTGAGGTGAGCAAATGTAGAGTGTCGCTAATGTTGCAGGGTGCTCCTTACTAGAGCAGCTCTCCACCTAAAATTGGGAACTTCCCAGAGTTCTCCTTTGTTTTTTGTATATATATATATATATATATATATATATATACATCAACAACATTCATGAAATTCTTCACGAACGACTGCACTCCAGGATCTCTTCGTTTAAAAAAATTCATTTATTTAGGCTCCATTATCTTTGTTTACAGCTCAGCAATCACCCGCCCAACGCGTTTCGGTCTGAGAGACCTTGATCATGGGCATTTCCGGTAAGGGGTTCCTGTTTCCACATTTATATATCCCAATAACACAATTTAAATCCAACATATTTGTAAATAAACTTTGAAACTGCTTCTTTCTGCTTTGTTAAGCTTAACAACTATACTCTACACATCTAAAATGCATCCATAATCTCCAAATGAAATCAATTGTTAACTGGCACACTATATGCTTATAATGCAGCATTCTGGGAGTTGTAGTTGCCGCCATATAAAACAGTTGGTACACCTCACACATGTGTATATATGATATAATGTCCATTTCTCACCCCATGATTAAAAAACTAAAATATCAACCAAATTAAATTGAATATTAGTTGCAAGTGATTCAAAACGGTGTTTTCATAATTATTTACAGTGGCTAAAGTAAGCAGTAACAAATGTACAAATAATTCCTCATCCTGATTCATCCCCAGAGGGTTCAGAGTTCGAATCTCCAAAATGTATTTTGACTCTAATTGTCGTAGTCTCTTTTCTCTAGCCCTCCTCGTTCACTTTTGGGGACATGATCAATTGCATAAAAAATAATTGTTTCTCATTAGCTGTCATGTGCTAACTCCATATGTTTGGCCGTGGCATCATTTCTATCTATGTTTATGGTGGCACGAACATGTTCAAGTATCCTTTTTTTCGTTTCACATATGGTGCTCCCCAACATACTTCAAACCACAAGGACATTCGATAACATATACTGTAAACCGGCTCTTGCAAGTAATATGTTGTTTGATACTTTTTGTCACACCATTGCCAATTGTGCATTCCTTAGTATTTTTCGCAATTTTACGCACCTTGCAATTGCCGCATTTCCAGAAACCTGGTTTTGTGAGCCAGTTGCCCCTTTTCCGAGAGCTAAAAGGACTTTTAGTTATTCTGTCCTGCAAATTTGGTGCTCTTCTAAAGGTCATTCGAGGAAAATCTCCCATGATCTCATTTACTATAGGATCCAGTTGGAGAATAGACCAGTGTTTTGTTAGAATCTTACGTAACTTGGAGACATTATTGGAGTATGTTGTAATGTAATGAAAACATATATGATCCTCTGATTGACTTTTCGACAAAGAAGTTGTGTTATGAACTAATTCCGTTCTCGAAATCTTTTCAACTCGCTGTTTTGCCTTGTTGATGCATTTCCTGGAATATTGTCTGGAAATTAATCTTTCTTCTGAGGCCTTCATATGTTTGGCAAATTTACCAGATTCTGAACAAATTCTTTTGATCCGTAAGAATTCACCATATGGTATGTTCCATTTGGTATTGGGTTGATGGAAACTATTAGCATGTACACTGAATTTGAGGTGGTCATTTTTCTATGTGATGTGGTGTGTATCTCTCCTTCTCTTATATAGATTTCTGTATCCAGAACGTCACTCGTGTATCACCAATTCGACAAGTGAATTGTAATTTAGCCACAGTATTGTTCAAAATGTTTGATTTTTTGAGTGAATACATATATATATATATATATATATATATGTATATATATATATATATATATATATATATATATATATATATATATATATATATATACTTAAAAACCAAAGGTTACAGGGATGTTATAGTTAGGTACACATTGTACTCACCTAAAACCGTAGAAATGTATGTCATAGTTATCAAGTAAATATAACTATAACTCTCGCCCCACCATGTGCAGTTTTCTCCTCATTTGTACTGCAAATGTTACATTATCAATGATGTAATACAAGATGTCATGGTGTGATGTAATATGTGGTGTAATTAGCAGAGTTATAGTTACCTTAGGGCAGGAATTATAGTTACTTGAGGTTACTCTAACTGCTGATTTTCTGTAGTTATCTGTTGGTAAAATGAGACCCTAACTTTAATGTCCCAGTAACCTTTTGGTTTTTCAAGTGAATTTCTATTATTTTTTGTATTCAATTTCCTAACAATAACATCTCTCTAACCTTTGATTTTTTCAGCGAATTCCTATGGCTTTTTTAATGTTAAATAATTGTAATTACTTTACGTTAATGTAATTCGAATGCTGTGCGCAGTGGGATAGGCCAACCCGCTATAAGCACCCAACCACACATGGCCTTCAGTTGTGTGCAGCGTATGTTGGTTGCTGTGCCTAGCCTGCGGCTAGGCTCTGCAGCCAACCCCCTAGAAGAACTTAACCCCACACCAAGCACAGCTTTTGGGCATGCAAGGCAGGGTATGGCTGCAGGGCCTACCTCCTATAAGCACCCAACCCCACAACATGCGCAGCCTTCGGCCATACTCATCAGGGGCTAGCCACAGGGCCTGACCACAAGCCCAGACCTGCGACCTATCTGTAAAAGCTCCTAACCCCATGCACAGCCTCTGTCCAAGCCTGCCGGCAGGACCTGCAGCCAAAACACCATTAAGCATCCAACCCAGCACCACGCACAGCCTTGGGAAAGAAAAGTATATGGGGCAGTGAAGGAACACCCTGACCCCCAGCTTGATGCTGGGGTCTCCTGGAGACCCTGCCAGGGCAGAAAAGTACATTTTATCTTGCTGCTTTAAAATTGTGGTGGATTCGGAAATCCGCAGCAAAAATATTTTTTTTAAAAACAAGCACAGGCTCCCGCACATGTTTTCTTTTAGGCCTCCGGGTGGGCCAAGTCCCAGAGGAATGGGGGTAGTTAAAAAACAAAGAAGGGGATGAACTGGTCCCACCTTCATGGGGCTCTATTAAAATATCAGAGGAAGGACCCACACAGACCCCCATCCATTGGGCTCTTTTGAGCCTTGGAGACCAGCACCTTTTAGGGTCTTTATCTAAAAAAAGGCAGGGAGGCTTTGTGGATCCCCCCTCCTGGGGTTTTAATATGCCCTGAGGATCACCACCTCCCTAGCACTAAATTGCCAATAATGCAGAGGGGGCATGCAACCCCCCAGTCCCCAGACACCTCCCTGAATCCAAATACATAATTTAATTTGGAGGGGTGCATGTGGTACCCCTCTCTGGGCCGATTTAAAAAAATGTTATTTGGCCCTGATGAGGTGGTGATCCATGGGGTCCAGGGGGTCCATGTGGCCCCACTGCATACTAATTAATTTAGCCCTAGGGGGTGTTGGTCCCTGGGGCCTATTAAAGCCCCAGGAGGGGGGTCTGCATCAGCCCCCCTTTGATATGACCATAGCCCTGGAGAGGTGATAGTCTCTGCGGCTGGAAAAAATGTAATATATAAATCTGCCCCCAGGCCCTGGCCCACCCAAGGGCTAATCTGAAAACAAGCTTGGGAGACCATGCTTGCATTTTTTTTTAAATTGCAAAAAGTTGCAAATCTGCTATGCTTTTGTGGCAATTTTATTTAAAAAAAAAATGCTTTTATTTCCTCTGGCAGGTTCCCAATGGACTCCAGCACCAAGGCTAGGGGTCAGGGCATTCCTATGCTGACCTCGCCTCTTTGTTTCACATTTTCTTTTGGGGCTCAGCTGAAGTCAAGTCCCAAAATTGCTCCTAACACTTCCTGGTTAAAGTGTTGGCAGCCAATTAGATCTCTCCATGAGATCTCTGGTATCTGCAGATCCTTTTCATCCCTAGATATCCAAGGGGGTCATTCTGACTCCCGCCGGCCGCGGTAACCGCAGGGCCGGCGGGAGCCGCCAGAATACCGCTGCGCGGTCATAAGACCGCCGCGGGTATTCTGGGTTTCCCGCTGGGCTGGCGGGCAACTGCCAGAAGGCCGCCCGCCAGCCCAGCGGGAAACACCCTTCCACAAGGATGCCGGCTCCGAATGGAGCCGGCGGAGTGGAAGGGGTGCGACGGGTGCAGTTGCACCCGTCGCGATTTTCAGTGTCTGCATGGCAGACACTGAAAATCTTGGTGGGGCCCTGTTACGGGGGCCCCTGCAGTGCCCATGCCATTGGACCCCAGTGGCCCCACGACACCCCATACCACCATCCTGTTCCTGGCGGCCAAAACCGCCAGGAACAGGATGGCGGTATGGGGGTCGGAATCCCCATGGCGGCGCAGCAAGCTGCGCCGCCATGGAGTATTCCCCAGGGCAGCGGAAAACCGGCGGTACACCGCCGGTTTTCCGTTTCTGACCGCGGCTGTACCGCCGCGGTCAGAATGCCCTTGGGAGCACCGCCAGCCTGTTGGCGGTGCTCCCGCGGTCCCCGGCCATGGCGGTCCATGACCGCCAGGGTCGGAATGACCGCCTATATTTCTTTTTCCATTAATATCTCAAACACTATTGAACAGATTTACACCAAATAACAAAACGTTTTATCTGCACACCAAGATCTAGCTTTCTGCCAAGTTTGGTGTAGTTCTGTTTAGTTTAGCAATTCAGGCAATAGTCATGTCTAAAGACCATAAGGGAAAATGCATGCATTTGGACCACTCCCTTTTTCTCACCCCTGCTTGACAATACCGTAGGAGCAGTTTAAAGAATTTCCACAAAAGTTTCAAAACTAGTTTGCCATTTACTTCAACTGCTGGGTTGAAAGTTTCTGAGTGATCCATTCAGTGGGGTCAAGATAAAAGGGGGTCCAAAAACCATAGGAAATTTGGACACAGCTACAGCCTAAACCACTGAATGGATTTGCACCAGATTTGACAGAAAGCTAGATCTAGGTCTAGAAAGACAGCATTTTATATTTTAATATAAATCTGTTCAGTAAATTCACAGTGATTAATGAAAAATAAACTTTGTATGTCTTGGGACATGAGGTTCTGTGGAACCCAACAGATCTCAAACTGAGATATGATTGGCTGCAACCACTTTAATCAGGAAATGGTGGCAGCCATCTGAATCCTAAAAAAAATACACAAAGGACACAAGGGGTCAGTGGAGGAATACCCTGACCCACTAGGCCTGGCGGTGGGGATCCCACCAGGGGCCAAATATATATATTTTTTTTTAAATTGTGCTGTAAATTTGCAGAGGATTCGCAAATATGTAGCAAAGTTAAAAGGAAAGTGTGTGTTTTCTTAGTCCACTGAGAGCGTGCATATCCCATCCCCTTGGGTCCTGCCACATAATAAATGAGGAGGTTGGCATGCAGCTCCCCCTTCCTGGGTTGATTTTAGCCCTGGGACCTAATCCTCAGGGCCTGGCTGTATTTCACATAGGGGAGGGAGGCACACGGGCCACCTCCCTGTGTCAATTTCAGCTCCGGGGACCCCATCCCTGGGGCATGGCGGAATATGAAAAAGGGGAGCGGGCCATGCGGACTCCCTTCCCGAGCTGATTTCGGCACTGAGGACACCATGACCCGGGCCTGGCTGCATCTTCAAAGGAGGTGGATCACATGGCCCTCTCCATGAATCATGAATGGCCATAGGGACCCCATTCCCAAGGACAGGCTCATAGGCTGTGTGCCAGGAATCCCACCTTTGGGACATAACAGTTTCCCAGCCCGACTGACACAGGCAGGGAAACCTATGTTTGCTCTTTCTTGGTGGGAGAAATTTAAATCTTCTGCCAAGCGGGAGCAAACATGAAGTCTGTTTCCAGCAGGCAGTAGCATAAAGAAAGTTGTAAAGATTGCTTCCACCGGCAGGGAGGAGAATGTTTTAGCTTCTCCCTTCATGTGGGAGCAATGCGGGTTCTGGAGGCAGGGAGCTGGCTGAGTTGCATGGGCCGCAGAGCTACTGCTGCAGCACCCAACAATAGTGTTGTGGGTAACCTGGGTAGGCACCAGGACATCCGACCTTTGTTGGCTTGTCTCTGGTTGATGGGGTCCCCAATGCCAAAAAGTCAGCCTGGGGATGAGGGCTGTGTGCCACCTCCTCTATAAATATATGCTGGGCCACAGGGAATGGGATCCTCAGGGTCAAAATAAGCCTGGGAAATGGGTCATGTGCCCCCCTTCCAAAAAATGCAATAGGACCTGGGGGATGTGGTCTCCTGGGTCAAAAGGAGCCCAGGGAGGGGGGGGGGCGTATGTTTCCCCCCATAAAACGTTCAGAGCCCTAGGTGATGGGGTTCTTGGGACCAAAATCGACCCGGTGACGGGGCTTCATACCCCCCTCAGTTTTAATAAGTAGCTCTGGGTGGAGCCCCCAGGGCTTATCAAGGCTAAGGGAGGGGACAGCAGAGACTCCCCTCCCCTTTATGTTTAAAAACAGACTCGGGGATGGAGTCACCATGGCCTTACAATGCCCACTCCCCTTTAAATTTAATAGTGACACAGGGCCATATAAGTTCTGGGTCAGGGACCATGAGGCCCCTCCTCTTTATCAAAAGGTCTTGGGGTCCCCGGGTCCAGGCCTTGTGGTCAACCCCCCGCTGCACACAGCCAAAGGCTGTGCACAGTGTGGGGTCGACTGCACTGGGGGGGAGGGTTTGGCCACAAGGCCATGTGGGACAAGGGTTAGATTACCATTTAACAATTAAATTAGACTTTACAGTAAAGACATATGACATCACTCATGACATCTTCTTTGAGATCATTAATAATATCACTGTGCATGGTAAGGGTGGGGGTTATATTTGCTTTAGGGCACATGTTATAGTTTTACTTGAGAGAACTATAACTATAACACATGAATTTCAGTGGTTTTTAGAGTTTAAAACTGATAATTTCACCTAACCATGACATTACTTTAACCTTGGTATTTTTTAGTTAGGTCTGGTTTTCCATAGATGGAGCTTTTTTGTTTTGTTTGCTAATAACTTTGGCCCGGTTTGATGAATCTTCACAAAACTTTCCAAACAAACAGTTCACCCACCTCAACTCCTTCCTGGAAGGTTTGGGCTGATCCATCAAGCAGGGGCCAATAAGAAAAAGGGGGGTCTCAAAACATAAAGTCCCTTTGCATTTTCAGTAGACTTCTTTGGCATATGATTGACAGATTGCAAAATTCATTGTGACATGTGTGGGTATTAAACAACTAAACACTTAATAAAATATATTTATTTGTGCAGTTATTGTAACTCTGATAACAAGTGATGTCACCAGCAATCTTCCTTTACAGGTGTCTATGCTGTCATGAGAGGATTACGAGATGTTCACAGGAAACTCGTGAGTTCGGAAACTTCAAAATTATATAATCATTTTTTCTATGCGGTTCTTTAGCATGTTTTCAGTTACTATTTATTGCTAATGTTTAAGAGGGTAATGAATAAAAGGTGGTAGTTTATTACTTTTTTTTAAAAAGGGGTGGCTTTCACAAGACACTTGCGGGAGTTGGTCAGACAATCCTCTGCGTGGACTTTGAGGGCTGTACTTCAAACTTGGTTCTCTCAACCCACTTGTGACATTCTATAGTTAGAATTAAGTTATTTACAGTATTTTTATGTCATTTTCAACAAAATAGAACAGTGGACATGTTGTTTGAGGTACAAAAATAAATTGTGTATTTTTGATAGAAAATATAAAGGAAATAGCTTTTTTTTATGATCTCATGAGACACCCGCAAGACACTCACAAGGAGAGGAAGCACAACCTAAGGAAGGATTCTGTTTGGTTCATGTGGATGTCTTTATTTAGAAGAAGAAGGTTACATCCTTTTTACTTCATTTCACTATTGGACATTTGTGAGAGTAGACATATTTGGCTTGCTGTCCTCATGTCTTCATCTCATTCAGATGAACAGCCAGGGGCTTCTGCACCAGCTCAGCCGCGTCAGCCACCCAAGGAATCCTTGGTGTGGCAATTATTTTTAAGTAAGGCAGGGTGCCAAGAATGTTTCAGAAAAGTACGACACCTGTAAACTTTGCAGCAAAGAATTTAGTCGGGATTCCAAAATAATCAAAATAGTATGAGTATCACAGGGATGTGGAAACACCTGAGGTCAATGCATCTGCACAGGCAGAGTTGCCTTGTGCTGCAGAGCTAGACAACTCTACAGCGGCTTTAACATAATTTGCCCCAGGATATTATGTGCCTGTGCAGGGTCTAAGTACACAGATAGCCAAAAAACCTGTTTTTCTTGTCTTTATAATAATGTGCCATTTTCCTGTTTGTTAAAACAGATCATTTTTTCATCAAAGAGAAGCAGGTCTGCCCAGGACAAGCTTGTTAAAGAGCACAAGTGCCCCCCATTCAGTAATCATTTTTTTGTACGCTTTTCTCCTTTTGCAAGTCGATGCTTTTTAGTTTTTATTTAGCACCTCAAGTTCTTTTCTTTTGTTGCTGTAGCCTTTTAAAACTCAAAAACAAAACTAAATTTAAAAACAAAAAATATTAAATCAGTTTTTTAAACAGAAAACAGGTTTATAGTTGTTAAAAAAGCAAAAACAGCTCTAGTTTCATTATCTATGTTGCTTCCACTGTTTTCCTTTTTTCCACTTCTTAAAATAAAATATCTATCTAGATTGTAGGGGTTGGCGGAACAAGCAGTGTTTTACTCTGCAGAATTCTACAGAAATACGTAAAAGTTCTGCAAAATTCATCCTAGTTCCACACACCCCTACAATCCAAGTGAGTGCTCCAAGCTCCCCATGTCATGAGCAAGGGGCAGTTCTTTGCTCCTGACGTGCTGTGAGGCGCTTTATATTGATGTTAATTTACATTTAATCTCGGCAACAGGCACAGCCTTGCAGAAGCCAGTGTGACTGTGCATGCACTTGTAAGCCGTTCCACAGAGTTACGAGCCTATGATGCACATGACTGCATTTGAGAGACCATGTAACCTGGATGTCCTAACTGCGTAGCTAAGGCCTGCTAAATGCATCTCTTACACAACAAAGGTCTTCATGACCATGCAATGCGTACTCTCACTTGATTTGGTATATGTGTACTTTCTACATAGTTTGAAACGGGCAACCTAGCTCCAAGAAACAGGAGAACAATTTTAAGATAACAGTTTAAATTAGAAGGCAGAGGGCATCACACAAAACATAACTGCAAAAGAGGATAAACTTTAGATAGGCTACAAAGGAGACTTTTGAACACTTATAGTGAACTGGCCATAAACCAGCAGGTGGAGTGGTCCCAAAGCCTTTAATGCAGGTGGGTCAATTCAGCAATCAAAAAATTTAGTTAATAGCAGCATCACCCTCTACCACTCTTTTATATGGACCTCTAATTTGGAATAGTAGAAAACTACGTATTCCATATTTATAATACACATATTTAACAGATGGGAAACCAAGAGATAATATGATTTCCCAGATTAACACAATGTGTGTGTCATTAAGCACCAAGAATACAACCCAAGTCTCCAGGCTGCACTGAGTGGTACAAAAAACATTGGCGCAGGGGGGGCAGTGGCACCAGGGTACAGAGCCCTGAGGATTACAGTGAACACTGATAATTGCTATGTTTTACTACCCCAACCACAACCAAACTGGCCATTTTCCTTGCTTGTACCAAGGACCGTGCCATCCTTACTACGCTTCTGGTTGCACTGTCAGCATTTTGGCAACTAGAATTTGAAAAGTTCTATGGTGGATGTTGTAGTATGGTGCTTTCATTAATTACCACTTGTGATCCTCGCTTTGCACTGCCACCTTTCACAATACTACCCCGACTGTGGTATAGGTCACCAGAAAGAGCACAGATTGTATGGGTTTCTACGGCCACCATGGGGAAAAAGATGTCTTCTGAATCAAGAGAAGCTGGGAGGATGTAGTCAGTATCTAACCAAACATTGCAGGAACATAGGCAGAGCGAACAAGGAGGCAACTGGTAATTGCCGGAAGCAGAGAGAGGCAGGGGGAGTTAAAGTCAGTCAGTGGGCGAGACGGGGCTGTCAAACGTTTGAATGGTAACTTGCTTTATTGAAGAAATAAGAGGAAGTGGCCCGAACCTATGCCCAAATTAACAGGGATAGCTGAGCTAGAACCAATCCAAGGATCCACTCTGGTTTTAACCGTAGTGCTGATAAATCCCACCTGCAGTGAGGTGTGGCCCAGTAGAATTTCTTAGCAATTCCGTGTTACAAGAGTAACACAGAACTACCAAATTCCCTCAATTATACCAGCTCACGAGAGCCCAGGAAGCATTCACTTGCCTTCACTCCAAGGGGAGTTTGCTTCCTGATTTCCTTTTTCAAACCTCTTGCAAGATTGTACCAGAATTTAAAGTCAGGCAATAGAAAAACAGATACTGTTTATCCAATAACTAAACCACACACACTACAGTTGGTCACAACCTAACCTACTTTTGTAACTGCCAAAAACCTACCAATTACAATTAATATTTTGCCACCCTCCCACTTTTTCTATCCTCATATAACACTATATGGTTCCTGAAGTTTACTCACTCTGCTGAGCACTCCTCTTGTGACTGAGATCTCAATACAGCACCATGGTTCGCCTCTGGAGTTTGGGATATAGCTTTATCCACTTGGCTAGTGAACATGCTATTAATTGTGGTATTGATGGGAATTTTGGATTTGCAAATGTGGACATAAAGAACTGGATATAAATGAATGAAGTGGGATAAATTATTACCAATGGCAGAGAGCATTTTGAATTGTGAGTACCCAGATGTGATAGTGCACTGTGGTGGCAATGACCTAGGCACAATCACAGGTGTTGCACTTGTAATCCAACAGAAGTAGACCTTTCTACAATTGATTTCTCTATTTTCTAAAACTGCCTTTGTCTATTCTAATATATTTTGAGGGCAGAAATGTCAATGGTAAAAAATGTTCTGTCCTAAGATTGAAAAATCTCTGAAGCATGTCAATAAAACAGTTTCTTCATGACCGGGGCATGGGCTCTATGTTGGAAAATAGATTATTGTTAAGGGCAGGTATACACCTACACTTAGCAATAAATCACAAATCCCCACTAGGTCCAGTCACGGCCTCAGTAAATTAATCTTTGCTCAATCCTTCATAACTAACAAGCAGTAAGGCTGAACTTTGGATACAGGTGTGTAAAGCATTTAATATCAACAAAACAGAACACACAATAAAAATCCAATGTCAACCTATAAAAATAAGAGATATTTCAATCTCTAAAATAACACAAAATAACAAAACTCCAATGTAGGGAAACAAAGGTAAGCATTTTTAAATATTAAATGAAGAAACTGCTTTCTAGTGCCTAAAACCAAAAGCACCAAACAGGGACATCTGGTTGCACTCAACCGGGACAAAGTCAAAATTTGAGGTCAACCATGATGGAGTCCTGCTTGGATACACTGAGCAGGAGGCCTCTGTTAAAGTTTTACCTTCACACTTCAAAAATTTCTCGAAGATTTCCTTCTACTGGGGCAAAGTCAAAAGTTGAGGGTGACCACAGAGGCCGACCACAGGAGGCCTCAGTCAAACTTTTACCTTCGCACTTTGCTGGAGCTTTTCTTCCTCAGCGTCAGACAGTCCTCTTCAGCAAGCGGATTTTGATGCAACATCATTGGATTTCCTTTCCACGAGCCCCCGGTCAAATCCTGGAAGTCTGAAACTCTGTGACTTTTCAGCGGGACAAACCTGAAATTTAGGCCAGGTCGCGGTTGTCAGTGGCCGGCTTGACTCTTGACATCAAGTTAGTCCACTTATGGAGTTTTTTTTCAAACTTGCTCCAAACTTCTCCAAACTTCTGGATCTTCTTCCAGAAGTACCTTTTGGGTCCTCAAAGTGTCCACAAACTTGCTACTAGGTTCTAGAAGTTCCATGTTGCTCCTTCAGAATGCTTCTGATCAGAATCGATAAATGGCCACTGGACAATGGTCAGCTGGATTATTTTTGCAGGACTTGATGCAGGGGACTCTAGTTAGCTCCTTCCTATCTGTAGCTTACAGGGAGTTCACTCCCTTTCCCAAGGTGTGCAGCTGGTGCAGTCCTTCTGAGTGCAGGGTCCAGGTGCAGAACATGAGTCCACCCTCTTGAGTGAACACTTTTTGGGAAGTGTGGCAAAAATCAATCCCGGGAGCAACATCCTTCAAAAATCCAAGATGGCAAGAATTCAGTCTTAAAATTTAGATCTAGCTGAATCCACCCGCTGGTGTGGCTAAGTTTCCCTTAACACACCCTTTTCCAGCCGCTTTCCTAATCTAATCAGGGGGCTCTCAACTGTCTGGGCTGCAGAAAATGGGGGAGGTCCAGTGTCTG